>NW_011495018.1:29181027-29209318 GCF_000754665.1 Bison bison bison
GTGTGTGTTGCGGGGGTGGGGGGGTGATGCCCTGGGGCCCAGAGCGGCTCACCTAGTGTCCGGGACTACGCCCCTCAGAGCAGCCGTGACTCCTGTCCAAAAACGCAGGCAGTGGAAGGGGCCCGTCAGCCACCTCTGCTCCGACTTGAGAATCTCTGACAGAGCCCACGGACTTGCACTCGGAGATCAGCTCCTCCGCCCCCTCTCCCCGCCCCCTAGACGTCGCACACCCCACCCCCTCCCCCTGTTTCTGAAGCTGCCAATTTTATGCAGCCGCACGGGACCCTCCTGGGCCACTTCCCTTAGCCTGGGCCAAAGTCACAGAACAGAAGAGCAGTAACCGGACACCCAAGCTGGGAAAGGACTAGAGTTGGGGTGGGGTGGGCTGGGATGGGCGTAGGGACTAGGGGGTAGGATGGGAGAGGAAGGTAATTGAGAAGCTAGAGTTGGTTGAAAGGCTAGGCCCTGTAGCATCTGACTTTACAGTCCCATCCGCTAGAAGAGCTGCACAATGGCAAAGCAGTAGGAATTCTGGTGCCAAGTCGAGCGCTCCTGCAGGGCAAAGCCAACTAACGTCTCCCCGCCGCCCAAGGGCGATTGCAGGCCTGTCCACTCCACTTTCCTACCAAGTCGCCAAAAGACTCGGCGCTTAATTCTGCCTCCTCACATCTGGCCGCCTCCTCCCTCCCCACATCCGGCAGGTGCTTCAACCCCAGGAGCCGGGTGATTAGAAGTTCCAGCCGACTAGCGGCCGCAGGGAGAGGTGGGCGGGGCAACACCCCAATGGGCAGCGGTCCGGGTCGGAATTACAGGTTATGCTTGCGAGGCAGGCAGCGCCGGAGGCATTCGGTCTCGAGGCCGCCACTAGCGCCAACGTGGCACTTTGGGCTGGGGGCGGGGAAGAGAGCATTCCTGGAGGCCTGCCCGCGGTACCCGGGGTCTGCCAGACCCCGCCCCGGCCTGCCCCCAGCAGCCTACAAAAGCTGCGCGGCAGTACAGTTTGTAGGGTCGGAAACTGAGCTCTGCAGCCAGGGAGGGGACGTTATTCAGTCAGGCTCGGTCCAGAAGGAGCTGGCCCGAGATAGAGCGGCTTGGGCTGGCCTCTTCATCAACCCCGAGGTTGGGGGCCGGGCCTCCGCCTGGGCCTCTGGACGGCCCAGAGGAATAGGATCCGCATGCGCACCGAGGGCTCTTGAAGACGGGCTCTCGGAAGCGGTCTGTAAGTCTCAACGCAGCCAAGCCCTTTCATTTAGGGGGTCCTTAGCGGCGTAGACGCCACTCCTGACTAGAGGAACTCTGATGAGGTGGGGTAGGCAGACACACAGTCCTGCAGGTCTCAAACGCAGACGGGGTCGCAAAGCAAACTTCACGCGAGGTCTCCTAACTGTCGCGAGAATCAAAACAGGAAGTCTAGGAATGCAGAACAGGAAAAGCCCGCGGGTTTTAAATCGGAAAAAGAATGGGCGGAGCCGGGTGTGGCTGTTACGGGTAATTCTTTGTCCTTGGGCCTGGGGGCAACTGAAGTGTTGATCTGGAGCTCAAGTGAACTGTAAGAGAACTGCGGGAAGCCCTGAAAAAAAGGAGGGGATGGGGAACTTGAAATTGCGGGGCTATTGGAGCCACCTAAGGACAGATCTCTGGTTCTGGTTTACAAAGTACCTTAGGGCGGAGATCGATGTCCTGGTTACAGAGCGCAAGCAATCTGGGATTTCTTAA
Source organism: Bison bison bison (assembly GCF_000754665.1). Classification (NCBI taxonomy): domain Eukaryota; kingdom Metazoa; phylum Chordata; class Mammalia; order Artiodactyla; family Bovidae; genus Bison; species Bison bison. The sequence continues at coordinate 29,182,744 of NW_011495018.1, forward strand.
TGAATTGTTGTTGTTGTCTGGTCGTTAAGTCGTGTCCTACTCTTTTGCAAACCCATGAACTATAGCCCGCCAGGCTCCTTTGCCCATGGGATTTTCTAGGCAAGAATACTTGTGTGGATTACCATTTCCTTCTCCGGGGGATCTTCCGGACCCAGGAGTAGAAGCCGCGTCTCCTGTTTTGGCAGGCGGATTCTTTACGACTGAGCCACCTGGGAAGCCCCTGGCTTCTAAAACCAGGAGCCAATATTTAAATTAACAGACTCCACAGATACAGAAACTTCACTTATCCCACCTTGTTCCCGGCTATTTACTTTCAGCCTTTGCTATGCTCTTAGCGTCTGGTATTAGGAATTGTGACTAACACAATTCTGACTAACTCATTCTGATCTTGGAAACCTAGCTCTTCTCCTGGCAGCACAATAAATTCTAGGTAAATATTTATGGATTAAATGTAAAATTTTTCCAGAGTGTAAAAGTCAAGTTTAACGTGAATTTTTCAGAGTCGCTGACGAAGGGTGGATCGACAGGGAAGGAGCGCCCTCTGGTGGTCTTGTGGTTGATGACTAGAACATGACCGTGAATACACTAGGCATCAAAAATGTTGATTCTACAGATCTGCTTCTTCTTTTTTTTTTTTTAAGGTTATAAAGGGGACCTGATTTAAATCGGAAGAGGGGTCAAAGTGGACAACTTCATTATTTATTTTTTCTTTTTGGCCTCCATACCGCGCAGCCTGTGGGATCCTAGTTATGGGACCAGGTGACCAGGGATGGAATCCTGCCTCCTCCCCCCAAGTGCTGAGTCCTAACTACTGGACTACCAGGGAATTCCCAGGAGATCTGATTTTATTAAGTAGAGATTTGTTCCAGGAAAACTCCACATATTGTAAAAGTACTTTCAGAAGGAAATTTTTTGCTTAAGACACAATTGGAAAGTTTAGATTCTTCCGCATTTCCTTATCATCTGACACTTTGTCCACTAAGGCTCCAAAACACATTCAGTAACATTTATTTGCATCATGAATAGTAAAGAAATAGCAAAAAATAAATGTGCATACTCATACTTTGAAAATGTTGACTCAGTTTGACCAGACCATGCAAAACTGTTGAGTCACAGGAAAAGGATCCTTTTTTTTTTTAACTGGAAGATAATTATTTTACAATATTGTGATGGTTTCTGCCATACATCAGCATAAATCAGCCACAGGCTTATCCTTAAACCTCCTCCTTAAACCTCCTTCCTGATCCCACCCCTCTAGGTTGTCACAGAGCTTTGGGTTCCCTGCATCATACAGCAAATTCCCACTGGTTGTCTATTTTACATATGATAGTGTATATGTTTCGATACTACTCTCTCAAGTCATCTCACTCTTCCCTCCCCCACTGTGACCAAAAGTCTGTTCTTTATGTCTGCATCTCTTTTGCTGCCCTGCAAGTAGGACGATCAGTACCATCTCTCTAGATTCCATATATATGTGTTATTATGTGATGTTTGTCTTTCTGGAAGGATTGTTTTAATTCAGATGATGTGGCTACAGCAAAGGATGCTGGGTGACAGCATCCTTTTGCATCAGCATGAGGGAGACTAGTTCAGATGAGGAGGGTTAAGTTAAAATTTGTTGAAGAACAGATAATCCTGCTTCTTACCCCTCCTCACTTTTTCCTGTAGATGCTTGTACTAAAGAAGGAATGAGTTATAGAATATAGTGTGCTTTCCACTGTGAATCACAGCTTGGAGCTCACAGGTTATCATACCTTTCCTTTTTTCAGCCACTGACCCATGAGATAATTTTTAAATATAATGACAGTATGAAATGGGTCCTAGATAGATGAGCAACATAAGATGAAACAAGGCATAAAGGATCAATACGGTAAGAAATTTCTTGGTAAGAAATTACTTAGGAGGACTCACACATTCTAACCCGTCACTTCTTGAACCCTGTTTTGACATGACTGGTGAAAATAACAGGGTTGCAACTTTGAGGAAAAAGCAGAAGTGAAAGAATTGGTCCAGACTGACCCATTAGAGATGGATACAGAGGAATTGTGCTTCCCGTGAACATTAGAATCAGTTAAGTCAAAAAAGGCTCAGCGTAGATAATTAAGACAGAATACCTTGTAGCTAGCTGGGCCTTCCCAGGTGGCACCTAGTGGTAAAGAACCTGCCTGCTAATGCAGGAGATGTAGAGACACAGGTTCAATCCCTGGGTAGGGAAGATTCCTTGGAGGAGGGCATGGCAGCCCACCTCAGTATTCTTGCCTGGAGAACTCTTGGACAGAGGAGACTGGTGGGCTACAGCTCATAGGGTCGCAAAGAGTCGGACATGACTGAAGTGACTTAGCATGCATGCATGCACCTGGTAGCTACCTACTATGACAAATAGGTGAACTCAGTCAAAATAAAAAGTATGTGTAGGAAAATAGGGTTAAGTGAAAAGGAGAAGTGTATGAATACTAATTTCAGCTGTGTAAATATTTATTACACATACCATCAACAAACACCCTAAGAGAATTTAGAATGAGGCATATATTTGAGTGTAATGCTTATAATCCTTTATTTTGTAAAATTATTTTTTATAATAAAGTAGAAGCTGTTTTTATAGGTAAATTAGGATGGTGAGATAAATGTAAAATGTTGGGATAACCAGGTGAGAAGGTAGGCATTATAAGTTAGCTGCAAAAAATGGTACCAAATGAAAGCTGCTATCCAGCAGACTAGCCCTCTGTAAAACAGAAGCATTAAGGCAACTTGAATGAGCTTTAAGACATGCAGAAAGAAATCAGGTGAAAATTTTCTTCAGTGTACTTTTCTTATGTCAGGGGAGGCAACTCCTCCCCCAGGCTCCCATTTTCCATGCACCTTTGAGATGGAAATCATAGTTCCATCTAACCTAATAACTTGGCCACATTTTTGTATTAGTAAACTTAGAGAAAATGTTAAAATCATTGAATCTTTCTACATTTCTGTTCACTTTGTTTTTAACCTTTTATTTCATTTCAAAGTATAACAGACAAGAGGAAAAGTGCACAAAGTAGAGTTCAGTTAATTAATACAAAATGAACACTCACGTGATCATCTTCCAGGTCAAGAAATACAACATGGTTTACACCCCCAGAAGCTCCCGTCATGACTAGTCCCCCATTTTCCTCCTAGATAACCACTTCTAAACTCTGTGTTTCAATTTTGCCTGGTTTTGACTTTTATATAAACCAGGACACGCCTAGGAATAGAATTGCTGCTGCATGTGATACGCTTGCATTCAACACTAGTTACCACCAAACTGTTTTTCCAAAATTTTTTCCCATTGTGCCACATCCTTGCCAACACTTGGTATCATCAGTCTTTTTCATCTTAGCCATTAAATACATTAGAGATTATGATTCTAAGATGACCAGTTCCACAAGGAAATCCTCCCCTTTATTTTGAAAAATGTTTAGACTTGCATAGAAATTACAAAAATAGCACAGAAGGTTCCAATGTACTTTTCACTCACCCTGTCCCAATGATAAATCTTATATGACCATGATATAACTATCAGAACCAGGACATTGATATTGCTACAATATTACAAACTATGGGCCTTAATTCACATTTTACCTGTTTTTACATACATGTATGTGTGTGTATATAATTGAAATTTTAAGGTGAGTTAATGGGTCTTGAAAGGACCCTGATGCTGGGAAAGATGGAGGGCAGGAGGAGAAACGGACGACAGAGGATGAGATGGTTGGATGGCGTCACCGACTCAATGGACATGGGTTTGGGTGGACTCTGGAAGTTGGTAATGGACAGGGATGCCTGGTGTGCTGTGGTTCATGGGGTCACAAAGAGTTGGACACGACTGAGTGACTGAAGTGAACTGAATGGGTCTTCGGACGGAGGAGCCTGGTGGGCTGAAGTCCATGGGGTTGCTAAGAGTCCGACACAACTAAGCGACTTCACTTTCACTTTTCACTTTCATGCACTGGAGAAGGAAATGGCAACCCACTCCAGTGTTCTTGCCTGGAGAATCCTAGGGACAGAGGAGCCTAGTGGGCTGCCGTCTATGGGGTCACACAGACTCAGACACGACTGAAGCGACTTAGCAGCAGCAGCAGCAATGGGTCTTCTGGTGTTTGAGAGGTAAAGTTCATGCTAAGGGAAAAGCCAGTAAAATCTGCAATACTAGACAAAATGTCCTTTAATATATAAGTTGCTTTTCCATTCCCCAGAGTCATTGGAGGGAAGGGAGGCTAATTGTCAGGAAAGCTAGATACTCTCACACATTCACACTCCACATCTACCTGCTAGGATGAGTCCCAGGTACACTAACTGAAGACTACATGTTGTTACGGCACACTCAGAACGGAAGATCTGGTGATAACAAATGATGTCCTCCAAAGCAGCAGGCTCTTCAGTCCCGCCTGACTTTTTACTTAATGATTTTGTGTGAGGCCAGTGAGATACCTTCCTGCTGACACCTCTAGAGTGATTCCTCATTTCTTCCACCTTTATTTTATATAACACCCAAATGATTACCAAACTATCTCTGGCGCAGACCTTTATACTAAAAGTCACACCAGTATATCCAAACTGATGAATCTATTTCTCATATTTTCTTCCAAGCAGCCAAGGAAGAAGGCCATAAGCGACTCCAGCCTACATTATACTTCCGGCCCCCAGAAAAAGCATTAGTACATCAAATTGCTCTGATACTTTGGCCACCTGATGCGAAGAGCTGACTCATCAGAAAAGGCCCTGGTGCTGGGAAAGATTGAAGGCAGGAGGAGAAGGGGATGACAGGACGAGATGGTCAGATAGCATCACAGACTCAATGGACATGAGTTTGAGCAAGCTCCGGGAAATGGTGAAGGACAGGGAAGCCTGGTGTGCTGAGGTCCATGGGGTCACAAACAGACACAACTGAGAGACTGAACGACAACAACAACATCAAATTGCAAGGAACTATGTTATTGACTCTGCTGGGGTGATGTGCTCAAAAGGAATTAGTCACATGGCCGAGGCCTGACCAGCCTGGAGCTTGTCTCCTCTGCATCAGATGCAGTCGATGCCCCACTCATTTACCACTGACCATCCCAAAGATTACCTGCAGATGGTTCCTGTACCGTCTCATGGGTCTCTCTACCTGTTGAGTCCTCTGGCCCTTAGACAGCTCAGCTAGCAGGGCAGGCTAAAAATGCCAGGGTTAACTCAGGAGCAAGCTGTAGCCAGTGAAGCAAGAGTTGGAGGATAAATACCCCTGCTTCCTTTCCTTTCAGTGGGATAATTCTGTGCTGTATTCTGTCCAGGCTTGTAGAAGGGTTCTCCCTCACTGATGCACCCTTTATTTGCTTTCCCTCACTTCTCTCACTTCCTCTTTCCCTCACTGTTCTCATGGATAACCTCCCAAACAGTCCTTACGTCAGATTCTGCTTTCTGGGGAACCAAAATTAAGATAAGTTCTGTAGACGGAGGAAGCCAACTGAACAGTCCCATCAAGACCATATGGACCAGGAAAAGTTCTTGGACCCCAAACTACATTTGTTAGTGGCAATAGCCTTGCTTACATCCCACTTTCAACCTTTACTCTTAAGACAAAGTAGAGCTTAGCATTGGCTTCTGTGGCAAGTTAGACAATAGGTTAGTATCCAAGATTTTCCTGAGCTGGTTGTTTCCCTGAAGCCAAGGAAGAAGCTGAGAAATGTACACTAGAACCAAGGAAAAACTGGTGGGAGGCTTTTTCACGGGCTGATGGAAAATGGAGAGGACCTAACAGTAAGCCAGGAACTACTTGGCTTTTAGGTAACCAAATCACAGAGAATCCTGGACTCAGAGAGCATCACAATATGGTATATATAATGCTGAGCAGAGAACAATTGCCACCTCTGTTCAGTGTGGACAATTTGGTACTAACAGAACAAACATGTTAGAACGTGGGCTAGAAAGAAGAAACATGAGGGTCAGCATAAACCTTAGAGCATGTTCATGAGTCCATAAACCTTACACGTCAGTGTGAAACAGCCTTACAAATCCCCAATTCCTTCATGTATTTTCCACCGTTTTCCCCAGGAATAAAATACAGGAAGAGCAGCACCTAAAGATGACAATCAGGCAAACTCTGCCTCACAAACCTCCTGCTGGCTCTGTCCCCTAACTGGGGGACACCTCAAGGGGAATGTGTTGAGTAGATTCACACTGAAGTTGAACTCAAGAATTATGTAGAAATATGGCGCTTTAAATTAAGGAATTGAGATCTTTGGGGCCCTGGGACTTGATTTGCTGCCACACTGCCCTCTACAACATTTTTTTTTTTTTAAGATTTATTTATTTATATTATGGCTATGCAGGGTTTTCATTGCTGTGCAAGGGCCTTTGCCAGTTGCGGCAAGCCAGGACTACTCTCTAGTTGCGGTGGCCAAGCTTCTCTCATTGCAGTGGTCTCTCGTGGCGGGGCACACCCTCAGTAGCTGTGGTGCAAAGGCTGAGTTGCTCTGCAGCATGTGGGATCTTAACCTCACCACAGATCGAACCCGTGTCCCCCTGCATTGGCAAGCAGATTCTTTACCACTGAACCACTAGGGAAGCCCCTTCTACAACATTTTAAAAGAATCTAGAATCTAGATTTATCACAAGAGAGAAGGCTGCTGTATATCAGTCTTGTGCTTTGGGAACTGTCAAGCTCCCAGCTGCTGAGTGCTGTCTGCAAAGCAGGCAGCAGCTGCAGTGGGAGGCAGCTTAAAAGGCCCCATAATCTAGGAGGGGCCTCTGAGAAGTTCTTATTTTACCATAGAATCCAGGCTTTCAGTCAGCTTGGCCAGCAGCTGTGACCCATCTGAACCGCAGTTTATTCTAAGAAACAAGGAATTCAGCCTTCAAACATGTTGTATTTGGCATAGTGGGTTTTCTTCTTAATTGCCAATATTTAAATAATGAGAAATTTTGTATAAATTTAGGGGCCAGAGTCATCAGGCCAGGATGTTCAGAGAGGCCTAAGGGCTCCTAGTGCTGTTCCTAATGCTAAGATTAGGAAGTGAGAAAAGTTGGACCTAGTATCTAAGCTCTGAATGCTGCCAGATTTTTTGGAAAGAGAAGAAAACCCAGGGAATCTGATCCACTCTGCAACCACTGAAGATCAGCATTGGCTGCTGTTGGAGTGGGGCTGGTCCTACCCAGCTCACCACAGTCCTGACCAGGCTTACCTCCCTCACTTAAGATTCCTGCTGGTCCATCTGGCCTTTGAGTTTATGATCCTCGAACTAGCTGGTTCCTTCAGCTCTAACATGCAGTAATAATAATGACAATAGTTACCGCTTATCAAACCATTCCAGCGTTTTAGGCACTGTGGCTAGCAATATACATACATCAGCTAGTTTCAGACTTACAAAGGTGGTATTATTAACCTTACTTTTTAAATGAGAGGACTGAGGTACAGACCTGGAGGTAAAGTTGCCCACTATCACACTCACCAGTAAGCAACAGAGCCAAGACTTGAACCTGGGGCTAACAACATCCAAGGCCTGATTCTAACCATCACATTATCCTGACAGTATCACTGTATCTTTGTCAGCCTAGCTCTAGTGCAGCTAGAGTTGAAACTGCAGCTGGTGTCTTATCATTTAAATACCCCATATTCAGGAGCCAAGCTGCAGAAATGCAGGTGAGCGTGTGCCCAGATCAGGAGATGGGGAGATGATGGGGAACCTCGTTGGTCACAGCATCTAAGCACCTGAGACCAAAGTGCTTCAGAGCTGGCATGAAGAGAGGGGACTTCCCAGGGGCAGTCTTTTAGAATCCCTGCTCCCAATGCTGGGGGCCCAGGTTCAATCACTGGTCAGGGAACTAGATTCCACACGCGGCAACTAAAGGTCCCACATGTTGCAACTAAGACTCAGCACAGTCAAAAAAATTTTTTTTCAAAACAGAGATAACAAGAGAGATGAGCTTGGGTTTCTGGGGAGGCAATAGGGGAAAGGCAGGCTAGTCCCCTGTTAGAGGCCTTGGAGAGAACCCCCAGCTGCTCCTAGTGCTGGGACAGGCAAGTGGGAGGTGAAAGCATTTACAGATGGCTGATACCTGAACTGCTGGTGTCGGCAGGAACCATCCTGCGTATATGTGGTTGGGCTGGAGGGCCTGGTGAATGAAAATGAGGTGGTTTCCTGAGCTGGGGGGCAGTGTGAGCCTCAGAGCTGTGGGGCTTCAGGGCCTCTCTACCCTCCTTGCTTGAGTGGTTGGTCTGTCGTGACCAGGAGGCTCCTTTGTAGGAGGCAGCCCAGCTCCCTCACAAGAAAAAAAATAGCATTGGAGCCCTCCTTAGGTGCAGAAACACAGCAATTTACCCAAGGCCTCCGGACCACGGCCACGTGCAATAATACATGGAAGTGGGAGGGGAAGGGAGGAAAGGTCACGTCCTGAGGCGCCTAAGCTCGGCCCAGGGCGCTGGGACGCCACACACCTGGCCCGGCGGGGAGCAGGCAGGAAGAGGCGCTGTCTGGGGCTGAGGGCACCAAGCGGTTCCGCGGCCCGGTCAGGCGGGTGACCCGGAGCCCTGAGCCCGGTGGCTTGGCTGGGGAGCGGCCCCTGCGAGAGCCGAGAACGCCGCAGGCAGGTGGCAGCGCCGGGAGAGAAAGCCGACGGAGGGAGCTCTCCAGCCCCGCCGGAGCCCGGGGTGCGTCCGCGTCCCACCTGCGCGAGGGCACCTAGCCCGCGGGAGGAGGCTCGGGAGTCCGAGGCGGGTCGGATTCCCAGCCAGCTCTGTCCTCACAGGAGGCGGCCCATTATCCGGCGTCGTTAAAGAGCAATTAGATGGAAATTAAGCCGAGAACAAGTATTGATTATCTCATTAAGGCCGGGGGAGCCCTGTCTGTCGGCGAGAGTTTACTGCGGCTCACCCCATTATCTGCAAGGTGAAAGCCTGCGGTCATCAACACCTAGTGAAGTATCGATCTGGTCCCAAACCCAGTCCCGCCCCTTCCCCCTAGAGTAAGGGTTCTAAGAGGTGACACTAGGGGTGTGACAAGGTGGAGGAAGAACTCGGGCCCCCCACTCTCTCTGTCTTAGCTGTTCTCTGTAGCTGCCTTCCTTTCTTGCTCCCAAATCATTTCACACCCTGGTGCTGGCCAGGGGCGGGGCTGTAGGTGTAGGGACTGGAGAGGAAGGTCAGAGGTAGTTCACAACCCTCCAGGCCTGGAGAGATGAGACTCCCCTAGTTTTACATCCAAAGAAGAGAAACTAGAGTTGAGATTTAATGGAAAGAATTTGCCCCAGCTGACACAGCGCACAGGGCACCTCCGGATCCCAAGCCCCTGGAGGGAGGGGGAAAGGCTTCGTCTGGTTGACTACCATCACCAAAGGCAGAGACACCTGGGACCACCCCCACAGATTTCCCAATGCTTAGTAACCTCAGAATTCAGAAGACGTTTCCTCAGGATCCCAGATGATGTGACATTTGGAGAAAAATCACAGTGTGTTGGAGATGAGTTTTTTTCATCCCAGCTTTGCTTCTAGTTTGGTTGTGTGACCTTGGACAAGTCACTTTGCTTCTCCGGGTCACAGAATCCTCTAAAGAATGGAGTCGAAAGAGCTCTATGGCTCTTGAGTCCTCAGACACCATAATCTGACCGACTAACTGCTGAGCTCCTGCCTGGTAGGGGCTTCCCAGGTGACTCAGTGGTAAAGAATCCACTTGCCAATGCAGGAGACTCAGGTTCAATCCCTGGGTCGGGAAGATCCCCCATAGAAGACACGGCAACCACTCCAGTATTCTTGCCTTGGAAATCCCATGGACAGAGGAGCCTGGTGGGCTACAGTTCATGCGGTCACAGTGGAGTTGGACATGACAGTGACTAAACAACGAGAACCCAGCAGGTAGATGCTAGGGAGGCAGCTGAGTGCCCAGCTTCTGCCCACACTCCACGAGTTATGACCTCAATGGAGAGAAGATATCAAACTGATAATCACAGAAATAGTAATTCACAATTATTAATTAGAAGAGTACAGATGCTGTGAGGGTGTTTAAGAAGAGGGTGGTGGAATTTACATAGGAAACAGGTATTTCCATTGAAAAACAAAAACACAGGGAACAAGCCTGTTGCCCACTCATCCACTGACCACAAAATTACTGAAGGTGCTCCAGAGCCCATGGTGAGTAAAGTGATGGTCCCTTCCACCTGGAGACTGGTGTCAAGTAGGGGAGAGAGACAATGACATAATAAACAGATGAAGGTAAAAGCACACACATGGTCCGTATACTGAAAAATATGACATGGGGATATGAGTGAGAATAAGAAAAGGAATTTACTTAGGAGCGGGGGTCAAGGGAACCTCTCCGAGAAAGCGAAGTTCAGTCTATCATTTAAAATCAAAAGTCCTAAAAAAAAATAAAAAAATAAAATCAAAAGTCCTTCAGTCAAACCCGCGGGGGGAAGGGAGAGGGCTCACCTTCCTCCCCTACTGGCCTAGCCTCAGACCTCTGCCCAGGTCGGAGACGGAGAAGGAAATAGAATTGCGGTCTCTGGCACTCCTGACCCTTTTATGGGGCTCACCTGATGGAAAGGAGGTGGAGAGAGGGATGGCGGCGGGTGGTGCGGCCGGCACCAGGTTGGCCAGCGCCGAGCGAGCGGCGCTGCAGCGATGTCTGGGCTCATCTCCCTGCCCCGGAGTCCGGGAACTATTAATCTTGGTTGACGGTTTCTAATGTCCTAATTGGGAGGTGGGGAGAGCGGCCCAGTCCGCCCTAAAGGTAGAAGCAGCTAATGGGCCTCTTCATCACCGCCAGGAGCGAGTCCCTGGCGGAGAGCTAGGGGCGCTTCAGCAGGTGAGACGCCGAGCTGGCAGCGACCCTTAATGAAGCTGCCCGAGCGGCGGCGGACCGTGAGGGAGCTGGAGAGGGAGGCTGTTCCGGAGGTGAGTGGAGAGGTCGCACATTCCCGCCCGGCAGCCCAGCTCCGGAGCTCACCTGGGCACACTTTATCTGAGGAGACTTCCTGGGGGTTCAGTGCTGGGGGTGAAGGTGCTGAGTTAGCCTTGCCCAGATAGGAATCTTATCAGAGGTGACAGGAGCTGGGTAGGCTACACAGGGAGGAGGAGTGTCTGAAAGCCCAAGCTCCCCTACCGTAAGCAAGGGCTGGGCACGAAGTGGGCACTCTGATGTGTGTTGACCTACGAGGCCTAGGCCCTAGGTGTGCGGGTAAGTAGATGTTAGGAACAAGTGTGAATTCGCAGGCCTCTGGGACCCCATGACTCCAGAGCGCCCGGTCTTTTCATAGTTGTGCCCCTCACCCCTCGGTGACTCACTTTCCCTTCTGGGGAGGGTTGGTAAGCTCCCAGTCCTCCAGCTCTCAAGCCGGTCTCTTCCACCAGCACCTGCGAGCGGGATCTGTCTCTAACCCAATCCTTCCAACGCAGCCCTCCTCACCCCCGCCCCCATCCTAGTCCAAACTGCCCGAGGAAGAGAAGCGGGGCGGGGGTGTGGGGGGGAGGTGCCCCCATGCCTCCGGGTCGGCGCCTCTCCTCCGCCCTCCCCAGGGGCCCGCCGTGCTTCTCTTCGGGATTCACTGTCTCTCACTCGCTGTCAGCCTCTTTCCCGCCCCCTCCCTCTTCCAGCCGCATCAGAAATATATTGTATTCTCGCCTAATCCCGTTCAATTACAGCATAATAAAACACATAATAAAAACCTAATTCATTTTTCTCCTGCGCCCCCCATCTCCCTGCATCTTCTTGCTCGGGATTAAAAATTTGTCTTCATGTTTGTGGCACCGCAGTCCCGGCGCCTCCGCATCTTTAATGTATGAACCGGGAGTTAGGGACCAGCGGGTTCTGCAGTCTTCGCTCCGGGAAGGCGCCCACCAGTCACCTAAGGATGCGGACTGGGAAGGAGAAAGAAGAGTAGACCAGCACTGGGCCTCACCAGCACCCACCCGCTCCGTCCCCAGGGATAGAGGCGGATCAAAGGCCAGCAGATTTGAGTGGCCTCGAGATAGCGCGTCCATTCTTCCTACGGATCCAGCGTGGCCTCCAGGGGGCTTAGTGTGGGGCAGGTCTCTGGGGATTTTACCAAGGAGGCTGGGCTACCTGATGCAGCTTAGCTGAAGGTACAGAGCAGCGCTGTCTTCAGCCTCCATTCTCTCCTTTGCTTCTGATCTGAGCTGACTTCATCAATGCAGCTCTGGCTTCCAATTTAGCAGTATCATCCCCAGTCCCTAGGGACACTCTACCACCTTCTGATCAGTGTGAACAACTGGATCACTGAAACAAGGTTAGAACTCCCCAGAAGGAATTATTAAGAATTCAGTAGGAGGACTTCCCTATCGGTCCAGTGGTGGGAACTTGCTAATTCAGGGGGCATGGGTTCGATCCCTGGTCTGGGAAGATTCTACATGTCTTGTTCAGCTAAGCTCCACACCGGCTACTAAAGCCTGCAGGCCTAGAATCTGTGCTCTGCAACAAGAGAAGCCTCTGCAATGAGATGCCCGTGCACTGCAACTAGAGTGTAGCCACCACTCACCATGACCAGAGAAAGTCTACACAAGAAAAATTTTTTTAAAAAAAGAGTTTTACTATTAAAAAACAAATTAATTTTTAAAAATTTAATTTAATTTAATTTTCAAAAAGGAATTCAGTAAGAGAAAATTTTCCCACAAAGGCGCAAGTACTTGGGGAGCTTAGAGAGGGCAAGTCTGAGACCCAAGTGCAACCCAGTGATATTCCTTCACTTCTTCCTTCATTCATCTAGGGCAGGAGTTACCAAATTTTCTACATTAATGGAGCCCTTAGTTTTTCAGGAATTTTTTCACAGTACTCTAGGCCAAAAAAAATATCTAACAATTCCCTTTAAATACTTAGTTCCAAAACAACTTAATATTTACATCCTAACTTCTTTATGCAGCTGTTTGAAAACTTAACACACATAAATTGGAAGAAAAATAGAATGGTTTTACATTATTCTTACCAATGGATGGAACGTGTGTGCCTGTTGGGCTCTGCATAACTTCTCAAACCTTGGAATCAGCTTGGATACTGCCATCATCTCCTATTCCACAGTGACTTTTGTATAGTTCTTGCTTTTTGTGATAGCAACCATCAAAAACCCAGTTTTGCAAAGACATCTTTAAAAGTAAGGTAGCACAATCTAATTTTGGAACTGTGAACTACCTCGAGCTAGTAGTTTTTGCAGTGTCCCAGAAATGTTGATTATTCTGGGGTTTCCCTGGAAGTCCTGAGTCTACTATGGCACTCTGAGGAGCCTCAGTATACTGTGTGGAAACCACAGACTTAGAGAGTCTACCTGTTTTCCTTAAGCAACAAGCCTTCTCAGTGGTCTTAGAAAAGTGCAGTTCAGTTCAGTTCAGTCACTCAGTCATGTCCAACTCTTTGAGACCCCATGGACTGCAGCACACCAGGCCTCCCTGTGCATCACCAGCTCCCAGAGTTTACTCATGCCCATTGAGTCAGTGATGCCATCCAACCATCTCATCCTCTGTCATCCCCTTCTCCTGCCTTCAATCTTTCCCAGCATCAGGATCTTTACAAATGAGTCAGTTCATCGCATCAGGTGGCCAAAGTATTGGAGCTTCAGCTTCAACATCAGTCCTTCCAATGAATATTCAGGACTGATTTCCTTTAGGATGGACTGGTAAGAAGTCATCTGATTTAGCCAAAGGAAAAGAACTAAAATCTTATCCACAGCTTATGGGTCAGATACAAACAGGGGAGTCTGATAGCCTGGGGGTTCAGGTGTTAGAAGCCAGCATGCAGAATGTGGCTCTGAAAGAAAATCACTAGCAGTGATGATCAAGTCTAGCAGGATGAACCAGACACAGAAGCCTTGATTATCATAAAAAGCAGTTCCTTAATCTTATATCACCACTACCCACAACCACCCCTGATCCTACTGTGCCATGATACCCTGGAAAGGAGGTCATGACAATGAAAGTATATCACCAGAGACCAGTAACTCTGCTATGGGAAACCAAACAAGAATGAGGTGATGTCTCTTTCCCAGCATACCTTAAAAGATGGCAGCTAAAAAAAAAAAAAAAAGATGGCAGCTCAGAGCCAGCCCCAAGAACTGGCAGGTCAGCACCACAGAAACTGCCAAGAGGAAAAGGCATTGACGTGTAGAAGGAAGCAGATAGACAGCAGAGTTGGAGACAGTGGCTCTGATTACATGTTAGATATTCTGTCCCCACCTCCCTGCATTTAGGACTCCTAGAGAGACACAGAGAGGGAGGGCTGAGTTCCTTCCCTTGCTGGCTATCACATGTTGGAAGATCTCTAGGAACAAGCTTCACTTTGCCTAGGGGACTTATCAAGTCACATTACCCCCAAGATTCTGACATACCTCCCTGGGAGGGTAAGGTGAAAATCCCTGAAGCTGTGAGCCACTGTTTCTGTTGTGAATATGTTATGTCTTTTAAGTTTGTTGAGGAGTAAAATAGATTGAGAGCCACTGTGTCAGTAAACTAACTTGGACAAATATCTGAGTGGGGTTTAGAGCACTTTTGGATTCCACATTCATTTATTCAGGAAACATGTATCGTGTACCTACCGTGGATCGGGCACTATTACAGGTGCAGTGGGCATGCACACGAAAGTGAAGATATGAGTGGTTGCTTAATGGGTATAGAGTTTCAGACGTGCAAGATGAAAAAGTTATGAAGATCTACTCCACAATGATGTGAATATACTTAATACTACTGAACTGTACACTTAAACATGGTTAAGGTGGTAAGGTTTATCTTACATGTTTTTTTAATCACAATAAAAAAAATAGTGAAGATATGATGCCTGCCCTCAGCTTTTTTATTTAAACTGGCAAGAATCCTTTGTATAGGATCAATAGGAAAACATACTGTAGCAAATACCACTCAGGTTAATTCCCAGCTCACGATAATTGCCCTTCTTTGAGAACAGCCCCAACCACAGAGAGGGACCTGAAGTAATGATGCACAATGCCCTTGCAACTTGACCCTGACCTCTGGCTACCTCCTAGGGGCAGACAACTGATCTAAGCTGCACCAATTTTTGAAACTTAAACAGAGAGACTGAAGCTGTTACCTTTATGACAGTGTCTGAGTACTGCCATTGCTGAGACCTCCGGAACTGCTCAGCTTCTTGCCCTTTCTAAGGCCTGGTTGATTAGCTCCATCTCTGGTTCTGAGAGCTATGGCAGAATCCTTTCAATTTAATGAAGCTATCCACAATCATTCTCTACTGCTCTCCACCAATAACTTCAACTATAACCCAAAGCAGTAGTGCTCCTTCTGGGAAATAAAAGTTGAGGATTTGCTGGTGACAGAGGAGGGGAGGTCTTCAGTCAGAAAATAGCATAGGTGGTTAATTTACAGATTGAAATAGCAAATTCTTGTTTCATAAGCACTTTACCCTGAAGGAGCTGCAGTGTTGCTTGTTACAGACGGAGTTATTTTCCTAGTGGATGTGAGGGGATGGTGGGGAGGACAGAGTTGTGTGAATAGCCTAAATTATTCACAGTCCCTCCCCGATTCTCCTCATCCTTGTTATTCAGTTGCAAAATGTTGCTGGGAAGACTGGAAGGAGAAAGCTTGAGGAGGCCGTGGCCTGAAGTTGTGGCTGCTATGGTCCTTCTGGCAGCCTGGGCTGGGGCTGCCAGTGAGGGAAAAATAGAAGAGTGAAGGGGGCAGCTTCAGAGGCTCTCTTTGGGAAAATGATACAACTGGTTTGAGGTTCCTCCACAATTTCTAGCAAAAGATTTTTCGGCTTCAGGACCCAAGATCAGTGCAACACGCAGGGAGACTGACTAAGGGGACCGCCTGCCGAGCACTGGCTGTGTGCCAGCAGGTGGGATGGGACTCTTCACCCAACAGTCCATTTCTACTCAGCGCTGGGCACAGAGCCACACTTAGCAGAGTTTACTGAACTGTGGCATGCAAGGGTAGAGAGACGGAGAGACCGCGGAAGGCGCAAGATGCAGAGTCAACAGCCTCATAGGCCGCTGCGGGGGAAAAAAAAAAACAAACAGGCCTTGCAACCCAGGAAGGGCCTCGCGTGATTCCTCGAAAACCTCGCGTATTTCTGGGCGGGAAGTCAAAAGGCGGACGCTGGGGCACTTGTGGGTTTCGAAAGTGGAAACTAGGGAGGGGATTTGGCGGATTTAACGGCCCAGGACCCAGATGATCAACGAAGCGGATCTGTGACCTGTGACGCAGGTTCCAGGCTCAGGTAGGCGCAGAGAACGGTATCCTCAGCCTGCGGCGCTAAAGCCGTTGCCCGGGAAATGGGGAGGAGGAGGAGCCAACCGAACTTGGACTGACCGGAGCCACAGCAGGGGCGGGACTCTGCTTCTAACTGGTTATGTTCCTCGCGAGGGGCGTGCTCGCTTGTGACCAAGCGGCCGCAGGGGCGGGTTGGCTTGAGACTGACAAGCTTGACTGGGGAGAAAATGAGACTTGGTTTTAACAAGTAGGGCACCAGCCAGGGCGGGACTAGGATAGTCTGAATGGCATAAGTCCATAGGGCAGGAGCTAAAGCTAGCACGAACCACCTGTCCTACGCAGGCATTTTAGACACAGTCAGGGGAAGGACATGGTGAGGTGATTTGGGAGAATAGCAGTGAAACATTTATATTCAGTTCAGTTCAGTTCAGTCGCTCTGTCGTGTCCGACTCTTTGAGACCCCATGGACTGCAGCAGGCCAGGCCTCCCTGTCCATCAACCAGCTCCCGGAATTTACTCAAACTCATGCCCATTGGGTCAGTGATGCCATCCAGCCATCTCATCCTCTGTCATCCCCTTCTCCACCCGCCTTGCCTTCAATCTTTCCCAGCATCAGGGTCTTTTCAAATGAGTCAGCTCTTCGCATCAGGTGGCCAAAGTATTGGAGTTTCAGCTTCAACATCAGTCCTTCCAATGAATATTCAGGACTGATTTCTTTTAGGATGGACTGGTTGGATCTCCTTGCAGTCCAAGGAACTCTCAAGAGTCTTCTCCAACACCACAGTTAATAAGCATCAATTCTTTGGCACTCAGCTTTCTTTATAGTCCAACTCTCACATCCATATATGACTACTGGAAAAACCATAGTCTTGATTAGACGGACCTATGTTGGCAAAGTAAAGTCTCTGCTTTTTAATATGCTGTCTAGGTTGTCATAAATTTTCTTCCAAGGAGTAAGCATCTTTCATGGCTGCAGTCACCATCTGCAGTGACTTTGGAGCCCCCAAAAATAAAGTCTGCCACTGTTTCCAACATATATATATTACCATATGTAAAATAGCCAGCGGGAGTTAGATATATGAGGCAGGGAACCCAAAGCCAGGGTTTTGTGACAACCTCAAGGGGTTGGGATAGGGAGGGAGGTGGGAGGGGAGTTCAAGAGGGAAGGGACGTATGCATACCTAATGCTGATTCACATTGATGGGTAGCAAAAACCATAACAATACTGTGAAGTAATAATCCTCTAATTTAAAAAAAGAAAGAAGAAGAAAAAAAGATGTTGGCCTCCATTGGAAATATATACATTAAAAAAAAAAAAAAAAAAAGATGTCGAACTCATTAGCCCCAATGGCCAAGGAAAACAGCCCCTGGCTCCCTCCTTATAGCCAGGGTAAGCCAGGCCTTCAGATCCAAGCCATTTTCCCCCCTTAGAACATGGACCAGGAGAGAGGAAGAAGGCTGGGTAGGAAGGCCAAGGATGCTGATACAAGTTCCCAGAGAAGGTTCCCGGAGTCTGAGCACTGGGAGGAAGACAGGAGGCCCAAGAATGGGGCAGATTACTTTCCAGTGAGTAAAGTGCTATCTCTGCGCAAATGCTAGCTTCCAAAGAAAATTCCAAGCATGTGGAAGCAGTTTGGAAAGCATACCTCACTAGGATTTGCCCCTAAAGAACCTGTGAAGTTAACCTTAACCAAACTTTTTTTCTTTTGAGAACCTGGTGTGAAACTAGGAATTTTGGTGGCAGAAAAGCCTTCCTACTAACTGGCCCTCTGGTGCCCTGTCCAGTCTTCTCTCTAACATGGTTTAGTATTATTTGCGGAGTACAATAATTGTTACTAAATATTCTTAATGATTTTGTTTTACAAATATTCCTGCACCTCACTTCCTAAGTAGATTTCTTTTGCCTAGATTTTCCAGTAAAGTGCAAGGCCTCTTTTCAAGGGGATTGCCAATGGTCAAAGCTATAACTATAGAAAGAGGTTTCGAGATTTGACCCAGGGTGCCAGCTGGGCTTGGTGGGAGACACTGTTCCCTGGCAGGATGCAATTGAAACTGGTTATCTAACTGTCATCCCATAGTTAATCAAGAATGGGAATCTTTGCTTATACTCCTTGTTATAAAACCCCCAAGCTTGGAAACTCTTCAGTGGCTTTGGTAAAAGGTCTGTCAATTTTTTCTGTCCTATAAACAAATTGGGCCCGGGAGGAGATGCCCTGGAATGTCAAAAGGACTAGAAGAACGACCTCAAGTTTAACTGGCGGGTGAGGAAAAAGCATAGCACAGGCTTCAGAGTCACTCAACTTGGCTTGAATCCTGATTCCACCACCAGATAGTTGTGTAGCTGTAAGCAATTTTCTTAATGTCTTAAATAAGTCTGTTTTCTTGCTATAGTGAAAGTGATAGCCACTTAGTCGTGTCCAATTCTTTGCGACCCATGAACTGTCACCTGCCAGGCTCCTCTCTCCATGGAATTCTCCAGGCAAGAATACTGGAGTGGGTATCCATTCCCTTCTCCAGAGGATCTTCCCAACCCAGGGATTGAACCATGGGTTTCCTGCATTTTTCTTGCTATGAATGGACATAATATGTCTGGCCTCACAAGGGTGTTTGTGGAGCTCAAAAGACACAATGGACTTAACAGCACTTAGTTTCATTAAGCCTGCCTGGCATGACTGGAAGGATTCAATTAGCAGTAGCTAGCGTCACTCCAGTGTTCTTGCCTGGAGAATCCCATGGACGGAGAAGCCTGGTAGGCTGCAGTCCATGGGGTCACACAGAGTCGGACACGACTGAAATGACTTGGCAGCGGCAGCAGGGTCACCCCTTGCTGTCCATCAAGTAAACTACTTTCCACAAGGAATGGGTGAGCTCAGGCTGGGGTAACAGGTCACTTGAGGCTGTTGTGGGACTATTCAGTCCTAAAGATTCCTAAAGATTTCTCTTGACAACCTATTGTGAGAGCTTTAGGCTGGGAAAAAAAGGAGATGAGTGCGTAGAGGTGTGTGGCACCCTAACAACTTCTCTGATGGAGCTAGGCAGTCCTTAGCCCTCTAGCCTTTCTCTCTTAGAGATCACCACACCATCCCATGCCAAATGCCTGAAAACAACCAAGAAGCCTGAGCTGATTTGTAGGTGTGTGATCAGCCCCTTGCCCACCCCCCGTCCCCCGCCCCAGCTCCCCTCTCCTCCAAGGGAATAGGAGGTGGAGTCATCATCTACCTGCATCCTTCCTACTTTAGTACTCTGGGTGTGGATGGAAGATTGATTTTTCTAATCTCAGAGCGCCCTCTGCTGGCATCTGAGGCTCCCTACAAATGGGGAGGGAAGAGACTAAGATTCGAATTTTGTAGGGAGAGAAGGCTCCCTACAGAAGACTGCAGAAAGGAGGCTCTTCCCTGGCACTCAGGACGTGGAATTGAGTGACAAAGAAGAAACAGACAGGTGTTCAGTTTACTGAGTAACAATGGCACCATAGCTTTTATTACTGGTGGCGGTTGGTTGCGGGAAGCAGGAAGGTGCTCTTAGAGGATCTCACTGGGGCCTTCACCCCACTTCAGCCAGATGTCACAAGAGTTGGAGGCAAGGTCCAACTCTTCACTCTGTGAATTCACCAGCACATATTCCATCCCCAAGCCCACCTCCCCTTTGGACCAGCCATTGACATCTGGGCCCTTCTGCCTCTTGGAGATGGGGGTGGGGGTGGGAGCAGAACCAGCCCTCAAGAAAGAGAAGGAACTAGGATCAGGATGCTGCGGAATGTCTAACAAGATCAGTGGAACACAAAATCCCCTGTCTTAAGATTGTACACTCAGGCTTTGTTGCCCTGAGGTGTCTTACAGCCACTCAGACACCTGTGGAGTGTAAGCACCATTCCCACAGCTGCTTCCCTCTGTCAGAGGGTGCTGTGGGGGCTCTTAAAAAGGAATGCTTTGCCATGCCTTCAAGGCTTTTTGGTTGTGGGAGGGTGCTGGGATTTTAAGTTTAGCTTGAGGTTATGATGTCAGAGTGGACCGAAACTCCTGGGATTGTGCCCTAAGATGGCCTTATTGTAGTGGGAGGCAGGGAGAATGGGAAGCTGGCAAGAGCAGTACAGGATGCTGACACTCCTTTGTTCTATAGAGGAGAGGAAATGACCCATTCCGGGATGTGGGGGGTGGGACAAGCCCCCTGCCTCCCTTATCCCCCCATGTCCTCCTCCGCCAGCTCAGTTCTTGCCAGCTCAGTTCTCAAGTCAGCTTTGGGAGCCGGAAAGCAGAATTCTGAAGGATTCAGCCCAGTTTGGCCTGCTAAATGTCCTTCAATCTCTGTCGTGAGATCCTGGGGCTCCTATGTCCAGAAGGGGCAAGGTCCCATCAGAAATGACTTGGCTGGTGAAACTGTTTAGGCAAGAAAGCCCTGTACTCTGGCTGGCAGATAGCCAAGAAGGGAAGCCAGACATGAGAACATCCCAGGACAGCCTGCACACACACACGTTATCACTTATGTACATACACAGACGTACTAGCGTAGGAGAAAGGGATTATGTGACCCTGCCTTTTGAAATCAGAGGAGAGAAAAAGGCTTGTGGGGGCACCTCTCAGCCTAATGGATCGCTGGTCTCAATGGCTGCTCCCCCATCAAGCCCTCTGCCCAGCACCAGGCAGATGGAAAGCAGCAAAGACGGCAAGGCTCCACTAAGCAGCAGCCCAAGGAGGCGAGGAAGGAGGCCACGGGCTGACCCTGCCTCAGAGCCCCTTGTTGTAGTAAACCACTTCGATGCTGGGGTTTTGCTCCTGAATCTGAGCTCTCAGCTCCGGCTCCAGCCTGCTCACGTGTATGGAGCTGTAACAGAAGAGCAGGCTGGCTGAGTGTCCCCTGAGCCCACCCCTCACGCTCAGGGACCACCATCCCTCATCCTCCCAGGCTGCAGAATCTTCTGCTCCGACTGCCAGAGGCCCAGATCACAGTCATTCCCTCACCCCCAGGATAAGGTGAATGTCCATCAGGCCCCTTCCTGGAACACATTGATGGGACCTAAGGTCAGCTGCTACCACAGGTGTGGAAAAGTGGAAGTGAAAGTGTTAGTCCCTCAGTTGTGTCCAACTCTTTGCGACCCTATGGACCTGTCCAAAGCCCCCAGCCAAGCCCAGAGACAGCACTTACCTTCTCTGGGGGAACAGGGCACAGCACAGAGGGGTGGCAAATACCAGGCTGAGGGAGAAGAGTGTTAGAGAGGTTTGTGAAGCCCTGATCTAAGAGTGTTCCCTCCCAGTCCCCCACCCTATCTCTGGAGACAGCCCCTACGGGTGGAAACTGATTAAAGCCAACGATGACAGATGACAGTACGTTCTGGCTGAGGAAAGAGCCTCCAGAGCAGTGATCCGGAGCGCCACAGCCAGTGACAGAACCAGGAATTAAATGTGCATCAAACTCTGAGATGGCACCAAAAGGCTTATTTCCATGGTGGATGCGGGACCCCTTTGACTAGACTCTTGACCTTCAAGAACAGACCTCACCCCTTAACACACACAGTATGCTTTACAGGTGTCCAAGACCCCTACCAGCTGACTGTATGAATGAATGACATATACAAACATCTTAAAAGCAATAATACCCACCCACATTCACCACAGAAAGGACACTCACACACACTCTAGCTGTCTTCCTGCATACTTACCAGAAGCCCACCAGGCCCATCTGCAGTGGGGCCCCCAGCCAGGGGCGGCGCTACGGGTAGAGAGAGAATATAACAGTGTGTGTCCCCTGCCCCCCTCACCCGTAAACCCATACCATGGCAGCGGTTCTATCCCATCAGCTCTACCTTTAAGCCTCTGAAATATGGCCCTTTTCTTTCCCCTAATCCCATAACAGCGATTGGCCGCCTTCCATTCCAGCCAGGCATGCTTGCCAACACCCTTCCTAGCATACCATCCTAACCCTTACCTCTCAGAATCACTTCCTACAGTTCCTCCAGGAGCATTTCTCCAGGAAGCCTTCTCTAACCCTCCACTCCCTCCCTCCCATCTCACTGCATCAATCTGTCCATTTCCAAACACACCTCCTGCTCTGCACACCCTTCTTGATTTGTTCCAGCCATACAGACCACCAATCTGTTGCTCCGTGTGTGTGTGTGTGTGTGTGTGTGTGTGTGTGTGTGTAGCTGGCACTCAATAAATATTTGTGAATAAAGGATTCATCAAATGAGTCAGAGCTTATATTGTAAACTACAGCATGTTCTGTCCTGTTTACACATGTGTGAGCCTGTGTGTGTGTGTGCATGTGTCTCAATGCTTTTCACAGCTGACAGCACGAGCATGATACCAGGTGTGACTGTGATGGTCCCTCCCTATGTGTGTCTCTGGAGTGACACCAGCTTCCTTCAGGACAGAAACCCTTTCCATCCTTTCCTGCCCTTCTCCTCCTGCACCCTCAGTGCTCCTTCACTCCAGTTCAATTTAGTCTTGCTGAATGAATTAATGAAGAGGGAGGGGGAGCACAGGGGTGCAGACAGGTGGCAAGTCTTAGACTTAGGTCAGGCTGCAGAGGAGGTTGGGGACTGGTCACTTCTGCCCCCAGGCACCACTACTTTCAGGATGGGAAAGGAGAAGGTGACCTACCTTCAGGAAGTCTTTCTTCTCCAGGGTGTCCATGATCACCGGGGGAATAGCTGAGGGAAGAGCAGGGCAGGGAGGGAGGGAATGAATGGAGTGAAAGTCAGGACCCTCAGGAAGGGGTGATTCCCCCTTAGCAGCTCCTCCCACTCTCCCCAGAATCTTACAGCTCCCAGAATCCTCACACCCCCTGGAAAATGGCATCCCTTCTCTTAGGGCCTCCCGTGCCCCACGGAGCCACCCCTGCCTCACCCATGGCAGGAATCGCCATGCAGATTCTTGATATCACCACCTGGAAGATTCCTTTCTTGGCTGCAGCCACGGAATGGCCAAGCCTCTGACCCTGTTCATTGGTCACTGGGATGCCCACCTGAAGCTCCCTGAGAAGGGAAAGGGGTGAGGATCAGATCACAGGCAGCTGGTCCCTGGGGTCCCTCAGACAGCCTAGATTCAAAGGCTGGTTCTCCCACTCCACCATCCCCCAGCACCAGATGGAGACTAGGCCCGGCAGTTTGCATGGCCAGCTGGTATGCCTACAAGCACTCTGTGCATGCACACGCCAGAAGCAGGGGCCACTCACCTTTGCCTCATCAGGGGGATGTTGATGCAGTTGGCAGCTGCAACGGCTGCAAAGGGCACAAATCTGCCAACCAGTGGGGGAAGATGCTGGGGGAGGAAAGGTGTCACTGAGTGGCCCTAAGGGCCATGGGGTGGTGGGGAACTCTGAGGAGAGTCACCAGGAGCCTATAGGTTGGGTGGAGGAGGGGAAAGGAAAGAAGGAGGTAAGTAAAGAGCGAATGGGGGGGCATTTACCTTGGTCAGGGATTTGAGTCCCAGGGCCGTGGCCACAGCCCCGGTGGTGGCACTCACGTATGCCATTCCCAGCTGCCTGTGGGTGGAAGAGCCAGGAAATGAGGTGGAAATGAACAACCCAGCATGTGGCTCTTTGCTCCAGGGACACGCCAAATCCTCAGTAACTGAGGCGTGGGAGGCTGGCCTCACTGCAGAGAAACGTCTCCCCTGCTCCAGTGTAGACCTGTCTGGAAGCCCCAATCCCTCCACTTGAAGAGGGTCCCCCAAAGCATACACAAGAAGATCTCGCACCATCAGTCAGGCCAGGAAAGTGAGCAGGGGACTGGCTGAGAGGAGGGCATTGAGCCACGGGCTGCACAGGCCCGGGGGGACAAGAGAGAGAAATGGAGGGCCGGGAGGAGAGCCCCTGGGGTGAGCTCTCACCTCACAGTGATGGGAGCGTCGCCACTGCGGTTGGAGTAGTTCACGACGGCATTGAAGGACTGATTCAGCCACTGCCAGAACACCACAGTTGGGGTCTTCCTGAGGGAACAAAGGCCCTTATGTCCACAGTGTCCCACATCCTTGGACACTGACAATAAAACCCCAAAGGTTATCCCCAAACCCTCAAGAGAGGCCCTGGTGATGACCCCAGAACCTGCTCTGATGACCTGTGCATGACCCTCCTTACACAAACACACCTGAATTTTGAGAAATGGAAGCGATTCTAATACAAGCTCTCAGCCACCCACTATTTTCTGCCCAAACTGGCTCTGAGGACATGCCTAATCATCTAGCCTGAACAGAGTACCAGGGAGGAGACACACAAGATAGGACCTGCCTGTAGAAGATGAGCATGCAGCCGGTGATGGTCATGTTCATGGGCACCTGGGCCGACATGCGGCCAATCAGGACCACCTTCTCTCCTGTGTCTGGATGGAAGGCAGAGTCGTACACGTACTTGGCCCTCCACAGCTGGTCCTCGGTGAGCCCGGGCGTTACTATGCCAGCCCTGCAGAAGTTGGGAAGGAGCTGACAGGCAATTCTAGGGGGCAGATCCACCCTCCCAAGCCCTGCCCACCCAGCTTAGGGGTGATCTGGACAGAGGACCAGACACTCTGGCTCCCAATCTCAGAACAAATGAGCTTTTTGTCTCTGGGGAAGAATCAAATCTTCCAGAAAGAGTGCTCCTATTTCTATTTCCCTTCTGGCCACACAAAGAGGGGTGCCCTTCTGCTTCTGTCTAATGCTAGGTCATGGGTCATGGTGGTTTCCAATGGGTCAAAAATGGCTGGGGTGCTCTGAGGGTTTTCCCTCCTGGAAACAAGGAGGCTGCCCTCCTAATTTCTTGGGACTCAACTTTGAGCCCCTCCATCCTTGCAGAGGGTGGCCCAGCAGAGGGACAGGTCCTGTAGAGGGTTTGTGAAGCACAGAACAGCCCCCTATCCATAAATATCAACACCACCTCCTCTACCCAAATACCCTGAAATCCTTTGGGCTGAAGTTCTGTGTCTTAGTTGTCAGTGATTCCGACAGATAGAGTCAAGGAGTGAGGGGGTGGAGGAGTAGAACAGGGTCATGCTCAAGTGAGGGGAGATAGGTACAAAAAGTACTGTATGAATAGCAGGGAATGAGCCCCTGGGTCAGATGGGGTCAGGGGTCACCTGTAGTTCTGCACGATGTTCCGGGAAGCTTCCAGCTGTGCCCCAGACAGCAGCAGATTTCGGGGGTCCGTCACGGTGAAGAAGTGCCGGGCTCTGCCTAGGAAAGTTCTTTGGTCCCAGCGAGGTTCCTGGATATTGATATCTAAGGGCAACTCACCCATTTTCTGCAGGGCAGGGACCAAAGTCAGAGGACTCCAAGGAAGGGGTCCAAGGGCTCCACATGGGGGAAACTTCGGTGGTGCTGCCCTGGTCCCTGGGCCTATTGCCAATCCTTCTGGAGCTCAAGGTAACTCCAGATAGGTAAGCAAGTGGGGGAGGAGCTGCTCTCTAGGCAATGTTCCAGCCCAGGGACCTACAGCCACTGGAGGAGGGGACAGGAGAGAACAGGGCCAGGAAAGCAGATGTCCTTGTGCTCTGGCCTGCTGCAGATTTTCATGAGTGAGGATTTACACGTGTGTGGTTGACGCATGAGCGGCAACTAATCCCATGCAGCTACTCTTGTGCTCTGTATGCACAAAAATGCAGATTATATGCATCACACATCCACATTCATGTCAGCTTTAGGCCCCAGTTGCTTTGAGATCTACATGCAAACACCCGAGGCTGTTTGGAAAAATGGCATAAGCTGTACCACACTCCAGGCCCTAAATGGAGGAGAGCAAGGGCTCAACAGCTCCAGGGCTTACCTATTCCGGTCTCAAACAGGGGACTGATGCCAGCCAGCCAGTGTGCTCGCAGGCATCCACAAGTTGCCTCTCCAGACCCATCTCCCTCAACCACACTGAACTGCCCAACCCACACTGAATTGCCCAAAGTTCTCCTTGTTCCCCAGGTGGGCAGGGCTGGCATAGACACCCACTCACCTCTTCCTGAGCCACCTGCCTCTAAAGGAGCAGGATTCAGTAAGTGACCCCTTCACTCGGCATAGAGAGGAAAGCCTGAAGCAGCCATCTGGCCACGTTGGGCAAAATCCTACAAAATGACTAATCCTCTCCAACCACACTTCCTCACAGGCAGGCACACCCTCCCCTCTCGCACACTCACATTCACATACCCACACACAGAGACACCAGCATACTCGCCCTACACAGACCTGGAGACAGGGTGGACACACCCTGCACACCAAGACCGTTACTTACTTATATACACACACATGCACAGCCTACATCCATCAGCTGCAGACACTTGAATGTGTGACCACACAGAGCCCCACCCTAACATTCCCTCCCTAACCAACTCCCCTGTGCCCCGTGAGCCGAAGATACTGAATCCTATAGGACAGGGGCAGCTTCCCTTTCTGACTCCCAGCCCTCAACCCTCTACTCCCCTGACCCCCAAGCCCCACCCGGCACAGCGAGC
>NW_011495018.1:29209503-29233684 GCF_000754665.1 Bison bison bison
ACTCGCCTTCCTCTCCGCGCTTCCCCCGCCTCCCCGCCCCCGCCTTCACATCCATCACGCGAAACGTCACGCGTGACGCTCACGGGCTTGCGAGGCGGGGGCTCCGCCCGACGAGGGCAGGGATTGGCAGGGCCTGGGGGCGATGAGTGTCATTAAGGGCGACGCCCCCGGCCCTGGCTACCGAGACCCAGCCCTCCACAGCCTCCCAGAGCCAATCAGGGCTCTGGAATCAGTTCTGGCCGCGTCCCCAGCGCGAGAGAGGAGGGGAGGAGCTGCCCCGTTTACTTGCATTCCCTTGGCTGGCCTCGGGAGGCACCCGGCCTCTGCCCAAGGGGTCTAGGTGCCCCCCGAGAAGGCAGGAGGCGCGGAGGGGCATCCTCTGACGGTGCGCCCAGAGGGACTCGTGTTACCTCCAGGCTTGTTTACATGATGGCTACCTTGGCCGTGGCCTTTGCCTACTTGGTCCTCTGGGCTCCTACCCCGGTTCCCATGAGGTCCTCTCGCAGCATCTAGACATTCTTATCCCCTCACAGATCAGTTCTGCTCGCGCCTGTGTCCTTTCAGTGCCCGCACCTTTCCTCCTCTGTATCTTCTATCCTCCCCTCTGTAACCTCTAGCTCCGCTGGGTCCCCAGTTTCCTTATGACTCCAGTCCCTATCCCTGCATCACAGACCCTGGCCCCTGGCCCTGTCCCGGAGGTGAAGGGGCAGAGAGCTCAAGATACCTCTGTCTGCATCAAGCAAGTGGATCAGACATTCTTCCTACTTCTGGTGGCCCGAAACCAGCTTCCCTGCTATGCGTCCTTTCCAGAACTGGAAGGCCAGAGAGACACTTTCTGACATAGAAGGAGGATGCATGTGAAGGCAACGTTCAAACACACACACACACACACACACACACACACACACCCCTCAGTCATCATACAGAACATCCATGCCGCAAACTGAGGCTCCAGCTCGAGCTCCTGCCCACTGCACGTTCACGCCTCTCTCTGCCCAGGTGACATTCCCTCGCTGAAGCCTCAGGGGTGACCGCAGAGAGGTGGCAATTCCATGAGCCCTAGTAAGTAGCTGGTTCGGCCTGGAAACGACGCGGTTCTAGGCTCGCCTGCACCGAACCGGTAGCGGGAGCCGGGTGAGCCGAGATCCAGGCTTTAAGTTCATAGTGCAAGATGGGGTATCAGAACTCGAACTGGAGCGGGTAGAAACCACCGGCCCCAGCCCAGTTTACAGACGGCAGCCCCAGGCACCCAGGAGAGGTGGTGGGAGGGAGTGACTGGCGGCCTTCCCAGCCAATGGAAGCCCGAGGCTGAGCGGGCCAGCCCTATTCCTGCAGACTTGGCGGGGCGTGGGCGGGGATTCCCGGGCCGCTGCTCTCTTTTCGCGCCTGCAGGCGGGCGAGGCCGGCGGCTGCCGCAAGCGCGAGAAGGTGAGGGGGGACGGGAAGGATGGAGCCCGAGGGTGGGCTGCTGCATTCTGGATTCTGGAACTGCTCTGCGGGATTTGGCCCGAGGTTTTGCGTGGGGTGTTGTGGGTGGGATTCTCAGCAGCAGGTCCCGTCCCCAAGTCTGGGAGAGGTTCATGCACCTCTTTAGACCCAAGAGAAGGGGGGACAGAGGAGACTGCAGCCTGGGGCTTGGAGATCTCTGGGGCCCTTGGCTGCAGCTGTCCCAGGTTCTGAAGTCCCTGGGGGCCTCAGCCCCTGGGACTGGCCCCCAGCCCACATACACAGGAGAGGTGGTGCAGTGAACTGTCCTGGCCCAAATCTCTCACAGTGCTTGCAGCCCTAGGGCCGGCAATAATCCCATCCCCACTTTCTCACCCTCTGCTGAGGACTGGAGACCTACCTGAGTAGATGACTCAGCTGAGAGCAGGAACTAGGGGTAAAAGAGGTTCTCACCCACCTTGTTGTATAAATGGCTTCAAAGTCCACAATGGTGCCTGAAATGGGCAGTTCTCTAGCCAGGGGTGGGAGAGGTGAGAGACCTAAGGGTTGAGCAGGATGCTCAAGCCATGGGGAGAGGGGGTGGAGGTCCTGGGGGGCAGCAGGGGCAGCATTTACACCCCTTCCCCAATCCCTGCTCTTCCTGTGCAGGCCTGGAGCACCGACTCCTGAGGAGAAGCAGAGGTTGGGGGCTCCCAGTCCTTGAGACCCCGGTTGGCACAGAAGGCTCATGGAGCCCCAGGCGTGGGGGGCCCTCCTCTCGAGGGTCAGCAGGTTCCTTCCGGACCTGCAGGGCACCACTCCAATCTAGCCAGCATGGCACATGGTTTTGCAGTGGGCTTCAACCCGCTGGGTCTTGGAGACCTAAGCTCCAGCTCTCTGAGCTCCCTCTCCTCCCGAGGCCACCTGGGCAGCGAGTCGGGCTCCGCAACACGATATCTGCTGAGAAAGCAACGGCTGCTGAATGGGCCCCACCGTGGAATCCGAGCCTCATCGCCCATGGGCCGAGTCATCCTCATCAACTCCCCTATCGAAGGTGGGGGCAGGGCTGGGAACTACCAGGGTGGGTAGGGGACAGCAGGCTTAAGTAGGTGAAGGGAGAGCCAGCGTGGGTGGGGAGTCCTAGGGATGCAGGGAGAGAGAGGGCCTCTGGTAACCCATAGATTCTTCCTCGTCTATCCTTTTCTCATCTTCAGACCGGTTTTTCAGTGTTGCAAGATAGTGGAGAGGTCAGAGCTGGGAGGTCTGGGCATGGAGCCGAAGAAGGGGTGTGTGGTATGCTAGCCCCCAAGTAAGCAAGGCCAAATATTAAATTGGCCCCCTCCCTCCTGTGGATTCTTCCTTTCTCCAGGCTCATCTGAGTATGACTTTTGGGGGATGGGACAGCATGGAGAAAGACATTCTTCATCAACCCGCCCTTTGTGTGCCCAGCTCTATGCTGGGCTGTGGGAGTCAGTGTCCAGATGGACAGACAGAATTAAAGGCTTCAGGTGCAGAGGATGGAGACAAAGGTAGACTGGAAGATGCTCCCTTGGCAAGAACGGGGAGGGGTCGAGGGTCAGCACGGAGTCCCAGGTCTGGGCCCCGAGGGAGAGGGACACCTAATCTTATGCAGTTGCTTAGTGCCGTTTCATGGCACACCTATCTTATACCAGCTCTCATTAGGTCCTGAGGGGAACTTACAGGGAACTAAGTCTCAATTTTCACCTTCCAGAAATTTCCAGTGTAGCAGGGCTTGGAGATGGAGCCATGGTAGCAGCTGGTAGTGGGGTAGAGATATCACAGGCAAGGTTGAAATGAAAAGTGTGGAATATGGCAGGTGGGCACTTAGGAGACAGCCTGGTGCAGTGACAGATGTGAGGCGACAAAAAGCCGGTGAACCAGGCAGGACCTTGCCTACCAGCAGGGGAGGGGGCCTCCCTGGGCATGGGCTTTCCCTGAGCAGAACCAGATAAGTATCTCCAGCTGCCCTCCTCTCTCAGCCAGCAGAGTTCCCCTGGCTGGCTCTCAGACTGGACCTTTCAGACCCTGCTGTTCCCTCTGACCTCACTGGGCCCCTCTGTCCCCTGCCCGGCCACAAGGGCAGGAGTGGAATATGCTGCTCAGAGAGCAGGCTTTCCCACGCCAGTGGCCCAGCACGCTCACCCCCGTCGTCCGCCACTCTGGCCTCACTTTCAGGTGAGCAGCAAGGCAGTATGTCATTCTGGACATGGAGCTGGAGTCCCCAGATGAACTAGGAGACACGGAGGAGCAGAAGGGAGGCACTGCAGTACAGCTCCTGCAAATCCCATCGTATTAGAATTACACCTGTACCTCCCCCCGCACACTCCATGCTCGACTATGATGCACACTGTCCCTCTGAAGAGCCTCTTCCAGCAGTTCCATGAGTGCTCTCTCCCTCACCCCATGCCCCAGTGCAGTCAGGAGAGCAGCCTCCCTTAGCAATGACGGAAGGACTAGGGCATCAGTCCAACCAATTGGTCTGTCTGGGTTGGAAGCATGTGAGCTCAGAATTGTCCCCTCTACCTGAGCACAAACATCCCCCAACTCACCACAGGCTGGAGCCCCTCCCCCATGTTATTTTATATGTTATTCTTTAGACCCTTCCAGAGGCCTAACATAACTGATGGGGGAGACACAGTAGAAAGGGGAACACTGCTACCCACATTGTCCTCCAGAGTTCCCACCAGCTCCTCAAACTCGCTGGGTCCCAGAGAAATGGCATTGTCTTTAATCCCAACCAGCCCCTTCTTCTTGCTCTCCTAACTCATTCATTTATTCATTGTTCTGGTTATTATTTCATTCATCAAAAAAAAGACTTAGCAGGGACTTCTCTGGAGATCCAGTGGTTAAGACTCCATGTTGCCACTGCAGAGGGCACGGGTTTGACCCCTAGTTGAGGAAATAAGATCCTACATGCTGTGCAGTGTGGCCAAAAAAAAAAATTTTTTTAAAGACTTAGCAAATATCAAGCACTGTGCAACATACGGGGAATACCTTGGTGGAAAGAATTACTAAGTCCCTACCATGATTGACTTCCCTCGTGGCTCAGATGGTAAAGTGTCTGCCTACAATGCAGGGGACCCGGGTTCAATCCCTGGGTCGGGAATATCCTCTGGAGAAGGAAATGGCAATCCACTCCAGCACTCTTGCCTGGAAAATCCCATGGACAGAGGAGCATCTTAGGCTACAGTCCATGAGGTCGCAAAGAGTAGGACATGACTGAGAGACTTCAGTTTTTCACTTTACCATGATTGAGCTTATAGTCCAGTGAAAAGAGAGTGAGAATAAATAATATTACAAATGAACAAATAATGAGAAAGGATGGTAATAATCTTAAAGGTATTAATTTGGATGATAGGATAGAGTAGTGGTTATCAAACTTCAGAATACATCAGAATTGCCTGGGGGCTCGTGAAAAGATTACTGGATCCTGCACTCAGAGCATCTGATTCAGTGGGTTTGTGGTAAAACTCCAAATTCACATGTGTGATAATTTTCCAGGGGCTGCTGATGCTGATCTGGAGAGCTCGCTTTGAGACCAATTTTGAGACTCCCTGGGAGGAGGGGGAGGGGCCGTTCTTCAGCAGGATTGCCCAGGAAGTCTTCTCTCAGAAAGTGGCACCCAAGCCAGGAGAACTGGAAATAGGAGGTGGCTTTACGAAGGCCTGGGCAAGAGCACCCCAGGCAGAGGGCACACAGAAAGGACTGGCTGGTGAGAGGAACAGGGAGGAGGTCAGTGT
The DNA here is from genome assembly GCF_000754665.1 of Bison bison bison. NCBI lineage: Eukaryota > Metazoa > Chordata > Mammalia > Artiodactyla > Bovidae > Bison > Bison bison. The sequence goes on from NW_011495018.1 coordinate 29,214,690, forward strand.
GGCCCAAGGTCATGAGGCCAGGGAGGGTGGCCAGGGGTGAGTGTTGAGAGGTGGGCAGAAGGAAACCAGAGAGGGCCTTATTGGGCATGGAAGGAATGTGCAGCTCCTTCTAGAAGCAGGGGCAGGCATTGAGGTTTTTAATCAGGGCAAAGGCATGACTGTGTATAGAATGGATTAAAGGAGACAGAGGTGAAAGTGAGGAGATAGTGAGGCTGCTGGGTATCTAGAGAGATGCCTGGTGGCAGGGCTAGGGCACTGGAGGTAGAGAAACTTCCCTCCTCAGGGGCCCCAAGCTCCTAGGCTCGAAACCCAGATTTTGACATCCCCCTGGCCCAGGAAGCTGGCTCTCCGGGAGGGAATGAGGAGAAAGAGAATCGGAGGGCAGGAGAGCAAAAGTCTCCTTGTCTGGGCTGAGAAGGTCCTGGGACCTGTGCAGATAGAATCAGCTAGGAAGCCCCAGTGCCTCTCATGCCTCTGTCCTGCACTGTCCCTGACTGCAGGCTGCCCTTGGGGATTTCTTCCAGAGACACTCTGCTCATGCACTGTAACTTGATTTCTCTTAGATCGAGTGTGTGTGTGTGTGTGTGTGTGTGTGTGTGTGTGTGTGATTTCCCCTCTCAAACACCTCTGAGTAAGCCTCACCCGAGAACTCTCACCTTCCCACCTGGGACCCAAGTTACCCCTCCAGTCCCCTCACTCTTCTCTAACCAGAAGACCACCTCTGAGCCTTTGCTCACTCCATCCCTTCATCAGTGCCTTTCCCTTCCCCTCCACCCACCCAAATCCCACCTTCCAAGAAGCCTTCCCCAATAGTTCTGGTCCCTAAAGTTCCCCTCCTCTGACTTTCCCTGTCACTGATGGAGAGAACCACTTCTGTGCTCTAGGCGCATGGTGGTGTTTTGGGTTTCTCTCCTCATGTAGTCAAAGAGCTCCTAGTACCCTCACCTCGAGAATCACAGAGTCTACAAGGTAAAAGGAGCCTCAGGGATCCTTCCACAACATCCCAGACAGGGATTTACTATCAGCTTCTATGCCTCCAAATAATGAGGAATTCACTATCTTTCATGGAAAATTCATTCCATTGTCTGCCAGCTAAAGGTTTTAGAGAAAGTTTTCCCTTATTAAATCTCCTCCGTATAACTCCAGTGTGTGGGCTTGGTTCTGCCCTAGGGGTTACACAGACAAAAATATCTAATGCCTTTTATAGAATAGTTCTTCAACTATTTGAAGATAGGCTTGTCTCTGCTGTAAGCCAGAGAGCCCAGATTCCCTCGACTGTGCCTCATAGAATGGAATCTTTTTCATCCATCTGACTCTGAGTGGCAGGGTTTTTTAGAATTTGGCCTGTCCCAGAGAGTATGGGAAACTTAGTAAGGATTACACACACACACACACACACACACACCCTACATTATAAAGGAAAGAAAACAGTGTCTTCTAGCATGGAGTTCTGTTCTGCCTGCTCCCACAGCCTTCCTGCCATGATCTCAAAATCACCCAGAGAGGACTCAGAAATTAGCTGCCTAATGGCACCCCACTCCAGTACTCTTGCCTGGGAAATCCCATGGACGGAGGAGCCTGGTAGGCTACAGTCCATGGGGCCGCTAAGAGTCGGACACGACTGAGCGACTTCACTTTCACTTTTCACTTTCATGCATTGGAGAAGGAAATGGCAACCCACTCCAGTGTTCTTGCCTGGAGAATCCCAGGAACAGGGGAGCCTGGTGGGCTGCCGTCTATGGGGTCGCACAGAGTTGGACACGACTGACGCGACTTAGCAGGAGCAGCAGCAGCCCACATTTAGGGTCCTGGGTGGCTGTGCCCAGCAACCCAGCCTTTGCAGGCCCCAAGTTAGGGTACTCAGGGACCCTCTGTGCCCAGAATGGGCAGGGGAGTCATGCCTGTGTCCCCACTGCCATCAGCCAACAGCGATGAAAGTGACATCATCCATGCAGTTCGAGTGGAGAAGAGTCCAGCTGGGAGGCTGGGGTTCAGTGTGCGGGGCGGCTCTGAGCACGGCCTGGGCATCTTCGTCAGCAAAGTGGAGGAGGGGAGCAGTGCAGGTGAGCGGGACCCCATGGGTGAAATCCTGGCTTAGGATGTGACCCCCCCACTTTGGTGGTATGCGGAGCTGTTGGCAGGGATGAGAGGAGAGGACCCTCAGTTTTGGAGGGACTGATCCAGTGGGGAGATGAAAGGGGCTAATGAATAGGTCCTTGGTCCGATGGGCTAATACTCAGACCCTACCTAGGGATCCCAATCTCATCGAAGAAACTGTATCCCAGGGAGCTTCAGGGATGGGAGAGGCTCAGCCTCAACCCGGGGGACTTCTCCCCAGGGGCCCCTGCCCACCAGCCCCTCCCCTGATACAGAGCGGGCTGGCTTGTGCGTGGGAGACAAGATCACCGAGGTGAATGGGCTGAGCCTGGAGAGCACCACAATGGGCAGCGCTGTGAAGGTGCTGACTGGCAGCAGCCGCCTGCACATGATGGTGAGACGCATGGGCCGCGTGCCGGGCATCAAGTTCTCCAAGGAGAAGACCACATGGTGAGCAGGCCTGGCCTCAACCCCCAGCCCAGCACCACCACCCAGAGCCATGGTGGGAGAGACCTAGAGTCCAGGGCTTCTGCTCTTCCCATCCCCTGGTACTGGAAACACAGGGATCTAATGGTCTGACCTTGAAATGAGAAAAGGCTGTGTCTTTCCCCCAGCCCTCCTCCCAACGCTACTGTCTCAGACCCCAGTGACCCTGCCCCTCTATGCTGTAGCTGCCGCAGACCTGGAGACAGGGCAGTATCTCTCTCCCCGGCCCAGAGAGGATTTAAAATGGAGCCTGGCAGTTTCGTGTGTGCCTGCTAAGTCACTTCAGTGGTGTCTGACTCTTTGCCACCCCATGGACCACAGCTTGCCAGGCTTCTCTGTCCATGGGATTCTCCAGGCAAGAATACTGGAGTGGGTTGCCATGCCCTCCTCCAGGGGATCTTCCCGATCCAGGGTTCAAACCTGCATCTCTTACATCTTCTGCATTGGCAGGCGGGTTCTTTACCACAAGTGCCACCTGGGAAGCCCAAGCTGTTGCTGCCTTGGGCCTGAGGAAAATATAGTATCCTCCCTCCTGGGCCTGGGGAGGATTTAAAGTGGGGCTTGGCAGTTAGAACTGCTCAATAAAGAAAGATTTCCATGGTTTCCCTAATTTGATGAAATCTATGTCCCAGTGAAGATCTCAGGCCCCCCAAAGCAGTTCCTCCTTTCCTGTGCAATTGTCTTGGCTGCTGGGAGGAGAGGGGTGGGTGGTGGTAGATGAGGGCCCAGGCTGAGGGCCCCCTGTGATTGTCCAGGGTGGATGTGGTCAATCGGCGACTGGTGGTAGAAAAGTGCAGCTCAACACCCTCCGAAAGCAGCTCAGAGGACGGTGCACGGCGCATCGTCCACCTCTACACAACCTCCGATGACTTCTGCCTGGGCTTCAACATCCGTGGGGGCAAGGAGTTTGGCCTGGGCATCTATGTGTCCAAGTGAGACTGGGGCAGGGGATGAAACGGAGTCAGGCTGGGACCTGGGGGTGCATCAGCAAGTGTATCCTGGCCAAAGACATGTCCTGGTGACCTAGGTTAGGGATAGGATCTGGAGAGGGGCCGGGGCTCCCCAGGAGGAGGGTCAAGGAGTTTGACCAGGTCATCCCTGTGTTCAAGTGAAGAGTCTGGAACGGGGAATGAAGGAAGGCATCAGATTGCCTCTTTCCTGACCCCAGAGTGGACCACGGCGGACTGGCCGAGGAGAACGGCATCAAGGTGGGAGACCAGGTCCTGGCGGCCAACGGTGTCAGGTTTGACGACATCAGCCACAGCCAGGCCGTGGAGGTGCTGAAGGGTCAGACACACATCATGCTGACTGTCAAGGTGGGCAGGACTGTGGGAGTCAGGGAGAGGACAGACTCTAGGAAGGACTTCCCAGACCAGTCTAGCACTTAATGCTGCCCATTGCTGTGCAACTTGTGAATTTCCACAGCCTCCTGAGAGGCAAGGCAGGCATTGTCCTCATCTCTCTTCACAGAAGGAACTGAGGCTCAGAAAGGCAAAGAAACTCAGGAATCAGTCATTTACACAGCTGATCAGTAGCAGGACCTGGTTTCAGCCTGCCCCCCCCACCCCAGGTGCAGTGGCCAGTGCCCTTTTGTATGAGTGGTGGTCTTGGAGGGTAAGGAGAAAATATCCTGCCCAGAAGGTGACGTGGTAGGACCAGGACCTGGATGGTGGGTGTCCTAGGGCACAGGGCAGGACAGAGATTGGATTTCAGGGGAGGTAACTGAATTCATTATTCATGTGGGTCTCACACTTGCCTAAGGATCAAGTCCTTCTCACCCTGGCTCCCACAGGAGGTGATGTCTTCCTCTCCCCAGGCCCCAACCCTGGCCCCTGCCCTGGTCCTCTCCTTTCTGAGCCTTCATCCTTCTCACCATTCAGTGCCTCCTCTGCCATCCCCCCCCACCTCTATTTCCCACCTCGCCTACATCCCATTTGTCCCCTTCCTTCCTCTCAAATTATCCCAAACATTCCCCTTCTCCCACTCTGCCCTCATTCATTCACTCAATACTTTTGAGCACCTACTATATGACAGCCATTATGCCAGGTACTGGGTGACAACAGTGAAAAAGATAGACAAGGTCTCTGCTGCTGGAGGGAAACAGACAGACTAGATGCACGTGGATTGTGACGGCTGTTGTAAGGAAATTGATGGAGAGGTGGGATGGGTTAATATGGGAAGGCCCTTTTAGCCAGGGGGATCTAAGGAGGAGACACCTGAAGAGCTGGCCATAAGATGAGCTGAAGGAAGAGAATTCAGGCAGAAGACACAGCATGTGCAAAGCCCTAAAGTGTAGAGGAAGTTGGCACATTCAGAAATGAAGCGGGTGGTGTCGCTGGAGTATGATAAGCTCAGAGCAGAGTAATTGGGTTGAAAAGTTGACTCCTATCCTATTGCTCCCGTGTTCTTACCCTCCCTTCCCACTCCCTGCTCACTCACTCCCCTCTGCCCTCCTATCCTCACCATACCCTCCCCAGGAGACCGGCCGGTACCCTGCGTACAAGGAGATGGTCTCTGAGTACTGTTGGCTGGACCGACGTAAGTGACCAGCTCCCCTAGGTTGGAGGGAAAGGGCCCTAAAGTGGAACTGGGTTCTCTGAAGAATAAGTGGGAGGGGCACCAAAATCTCCTCAGGACTCCTGTCTCTGGGCTCCTCTCTAAGAAGTTGCAGGTTCTGATCCAGGCTCTCCTGGGGGCAAGTCCGGGGTGGTTGGAGAAGTGCCTTGCCTAAGGTCCCGCAACCAGTTAGCAGGACTGCTGAGTAGTGGCTGGTTCCCGAGACCCCATGCTCACAACCTTGCTGCTGCCCAGCACTTCCACTCCAAGCCCACGAGTGGTCTGCAGCCCCAGCAGGGCCTCAAAGCCACCCGGCCAGACCTCTGAGATGTCCCTGCCCTCCCCACTGCCTGCAGTGAGCAACGGGGTGCTGCAGCAGCTGTCCCCCACCTCGGAGAGCAGCTCCAGCGTCTCCTCCTTCACCTCCAGTGCCCCCTACAGCTCGGCCGAGGGCTCCCTGCCCTCGGACCGCATGGATGTCTGCCTGGGGCCTGAGGAGCCCGGCAGCTGGGGCCCGGGCTGGGGGCGGGCGGACACAGCCATGCAGACGGAGCCCGATGCGGGGAGCCTCGTGGAGACCTGGTGCAGCGTGCGGCCCACAGTCATCCTCAGGGACACCGCCATCCGTTCCGACGACCCGCCACCCACCCGCCACCTTGACTCTGCACTCTCTGAGTCCCCCAAGACTGCTCTGTTGCTGGCCCTCAGCCGACCCCGGCCCCCCATCACCCGCTCCCAGAGCCACCTGACCTTGTGGGGTACGTGGGGGACAGGTTGCTGCTGCTCCCCCCAAAAGCTCTGGGTCCAAAATCTGTCTTGCACCCTGTCCTGGGCCCCAAACTTTCCTTTGCACCAGGCTTTGCCCAGCCACAGCTCCAGAACACACTTAGATCCTGTTTTGGGTTCCATTTTAAACTAGTCCTGGGACCCAAACCAGCCCTAACTCAGACCCTCCATCCTTAGGTTCCCAGACCTGTCCACACACACACACACACACACACATACGTACACACATTACTCACATAGTTGGAGCTGTGGGTGGGGAAGGGGTGGGAAGTTGGAAGAGGAACCCCATCCCCATCTTCATCCCCACCTCCCCACACGGCTGCAGATCCTGTCTGCCCCCGACTCTCCCTTCTCTCTGCCCCTCTCCACACCCCTGCCCCTAGTCCTTCCCTTCTGCCCACCCCTCCCTCCTGTCTGCAGAGGAGAAGAAGCAGCGGAGGAAGGAGAAGTCAGGGTCCCCTGGGGAGAAGGGGGCCCTGCAGCGCTCCAAGACCCTGATGAACCTCTTCTTCAAGGGAGGGCGGCAGGGGCGGCTGGCAGGGGATGGGCACAGAGAGGCCTGGACGCTGGACAGCAGGAGCCCAGCCAAGCCCCGCCCTCGCCTGGACCTGGAGAAAGGTAGGTACACGGGTCAGATGGGAGGACAGAGGAAAAGTCGACTTGCTATTCCACAGCTCTGAGTCTAAATCCCACACTGCCTCATCTTAGCTGTGAGCCACCACCTTGCCCTGCAAGCCACAAGAGTAAAATAGGAGTAATAATACCTGTTGGTGCTAGTGGTAAAGAACCTGCCTGCCAATGCAGGAGATATGGGTTAGATCCCTGGGTCGGGAAGATCCCCTGGGAAAGAAAATGGCAACCCACTCCAGTATTCTTGCCTGGGAAATCCCATTGACAGAGGAGCCTGGTGGTCTACGGTCCACAGGGTTGCAAAGAATCTGACACGACTGAAGCAACTTAGCATACACACACGCAATACTATTTCTTTAGGAATAATGATGAATCAGTGAATCAGTGTATGTTAATCACTTAGTACATGGTCTGACACAGAGTAGGTGCTCAGAATATGTAGTGGTCTTTGTTGTACTGCCTCATCTTCCCATTTTACAGATGGGAAAACTGATAAGAGTCAGCACAGACAAGAAGACCTTGGGTCAGATGCCCATGCTCTTGGTGCTCTTGGGAGTCAGGGCACTCCTTTCCTAGGGCATTTGGCTTCATCTCCCCTGGCCAGAGCTCCACAGGCTCTAGCCAGTTCTATTTTTTTATTTTATTTTTATTTATTTATTTTACTTTACAATATTGTATTGGTTTTGCCATACACTGACGTGAATCTGCCATGGGTGTACATGTGTTCCCCATCCTGAACCCCCCTCCCACCTCCCTTCCCATCCCATCCCTCTGGGTCATCCCAGTGCACCAGCCCCGAGTACCCTGTATCATGGATCGAACCTGAACTGGCTTTAGCCAGTTAGAGCAAGGCCATTTCTAAATCAAGGCCCAGGCAGGAGGGCCTAGACAGGCTTCACTCATGTTAAAGGCTTCCTGAGGACTCTTCCAGAAAGAATCTCTTCTCTCTGGTGAGATTCAAAGGCTGGACCAAAAGTGAATAAGTTGAGACTCTTGGGGTTGTCTGTGAGAAAAACTTAATTGAAGCTAGCTTTAAAAAGCACTTCTTGGTTCAGCTATGGATGTAAACTGGGTCTAAAGGTTTAAACAGTCTCCTCAGCCACCTGCACTCTTCATCTTTTGGTTCCTCTTTCCCCTGGTTTGTCTTCATCATCTTGCTGGCTTTGCCATTTGAAGGTAAGAAGGCCACTGTCGCTTAGCAACCCGGGGGAAAGAGCCTCTCCTTAAATAGTTCCAGATGATGTCCCAGGCTCTGGTTGGCCCAGCTGGGATCACATGCCCAACACATCACTTGTGACCTGGGAGAGAGAGAGGGTGCTTTCATTGGCCAGCCTGGGTCATGTGTCCACCCTGGAGTACAGGGACTGAGAATGCTGGGGGTGGGGGATGGGATGGATCCCCTGGTGAAATCAGGGTGCTGTTTCTAGAAGGGAGAGTGAATGTTGGGTAGGCAAAAAGGGGCTGGGCCCTGCCCCTGCCTGGGTCTTGTGGGAGAGACAATCCCTTCAAATCAGGGCAGTCTAACCACCCCCCCAAACTCATCTCTCTCTTCACAGCCCCCAAGGCCCTTCTCTCTCCTGGTTCTCTTCCCAGTTCTCTGGCTACTCCTCTCCCTCCTTCAAAGGCTCCTCTTTTTCTCTCTGTGCCCTGAAGGTAGGTGATTTGCCCTTGGGGTTCTTCCATCCATTCATATGCTTTCCAATGGACCTCTATGAGCAGGGCACACACTGTGCCCTCTCTTGATCCAAAGCCTTTACTAACTCCCCACTGCCTGTGAATGAAGCTCCTGGCCTGACCTTGGCCTTCAAAACCCACCTCAATAGCCTGGCCTCTTGCTTCCCAGTCATACCACATTCCAGCCTTGAACTCTCCATTCCAGCCCACGATCCAGCCAGTTCTGAGTCCCCAACCCCCATTTTCAGATGGGAGACCAGGGCTACAACTGAGCCTCTTTCTTCTTCTTAGCAGGGGGAGTGGGGCCCGTGCAGAAGTTTGTCACCTGGAGGCTGAGATGTGGTAATGCTTGCTTCCCCCCTCTGAGCCTGGTCTACAGTAGAGCTGCAGATGGGGTGCATGTTGGGGGTGCCAAGGGACTTTGGGCTAAACTCATGGTTAAGCATGGGGTATGAGAGACAGATTGAGAGGTGCACATTAGGGGCAACTAAAACAATTGGACTATGCTTTCTAGAAATATAGGGTTACACATAGATAGTAGGGTGCATTTTTTGAGGACTTGGAGCTTAAGCTGGGACTCCCAAAGGCAGATTTTTGGGGAGATGAGGGAGGGGGCCTTTCTAGAACTCCAATGGGGTCAGACTAGTATGACAGTACATATTCAGGGGGCCCAGGGGCTCTGGGCCAGGGCTCAACTAAGGAGCATACTGGGCTAGGGGTCTAGGATGGGGGCTGAAAGGCCTGAATTGGAACTCCAGTGATGGGCAGATTGCTGTGGGAGACCATGGTGGGGAACATCCGGGTTAGGCTGGGATTCCACCTGGGGAACCTGGGACCCTTAGCCAGTCTATTCTGGAGTCTGACCCCACTGAGGGGAGTCCCTGCCTTGGCTTCTGATGGCTCCTGTCTCCTTCATTGTATCCTTTTGCTCCCGCCCTGCAGACCGGGAGAGGGGTCGGGCTCTGCTCTCTGCCAGGTCTGGGAGCCCCTCCAGCCACCTGCCCAATGTGGATGAGCGGGTGCAGGCCTGGGAGAGCCGTCGGCCCCTGATTCAGGACCTGGCCCGGCGATTGCTGACCGATGATGAGGTGCTGGCTGTCACCCGCCACTGCTCCCGGGTGAGCCACCAGCCCACTCTCAGCCCCAGTACTTGGTCACTCAGTCACCCAACCCCTCATTCATTCAGGCCACTATCTGCTGGCCAGTATCTGGGTTTAACACTGTGAGCCCAGTGGTAAGTAAAGCAGAAGTCACCCCTGTGACATGGTTGCTCAGGAGTGCACACAGACACATGGACACACACACTGAGTTCACGGTCAGGAAGGAAAGATAGATAGTAACTAGAACCTAAGCACCCATAGAGACAAATCATGTGAAGTATTATGAAGGAAAAGGACATGAGAAAATAACCTGAGGCACAAACTAGACGGTGTGGTCTGGGAGGGCCTCCCAGAGGAGGTAATATTTAAGCTGAGGAGAGAAGAAGCCAGACCAGACAGGTGATGAGTTTGGGACCTCAGTCCCTGCAGTCACCTGCTTTGTTTTCTGTTCTCTTCGAAACCTCAGCCTTCCCCAGCTCATGGCTCCTTCCACTTCTGGGTCAGCCATCAGGCCTGGCCTCTCCCCTGTTACCCAAATAAGTAATCTTTTCTTCTCCCAACATACCCCAAGCCTCCCTCAATATCTACACTGTTTCTCACTGTTCCTTTCCACTTCAGACAGAAGCAGAAGTTCCCACCGTAGGGTCAAGGGTAGATTTGAGGGAGTCTTTGTAGCCTGAATGTTGGGGAGACTGTAGGAGGCACAGGTCACCCCCTCCAGGAGAACTGGAAGTCCCTCTCCTATCCTTCTGTCTCAAGAAGCCCCAGGTTTCCTGTGATGGGTTCCCTTATCTGCATCTGCATCAGTGCATGCGTGATCCTCTGTACCAGGGCAAACGGAAGAGTTTCAGGAAATTGTTTGTGGTTCCCCCCCACTCCCTCACCTTGGTCGGGGTGGGGCTGTGTTATGTCTGTGTGATGTGTACTTTTGTTTATCTGGGTTTGTGTTGACTTAACTACATAATTTGGGCTTCCCTGTTGGCTCAGTGGTGAAGAACCCAGCTGCCAATGCAGGAGACACAGGTTCCATCCCTGGGTCAGGAAGATCCCCTGGAGAAGGAAATGGCAACCCACTGCAGTGTTCTTGCTGGGAAATCCCCAGGACAGAGGAGCATGGCGGGCTACAATCCATGGGGTCGCAGAGTTGAGACTTTTGGGACTAAACAACAGCACTGTATGATCGTATCTGTGTGCATGTCACCTGGAGACTGAGGCACAGTAATTCATTCATCCTTTTCCCAATGCTTGGTTTACAGCAGAGCTACATATGGAGATGCATGTTGGGGGCAGCTAAAGGCCTCTGGGCTAAATTCACTTGAGTGTCATGCTCAGCTTAGACTGCCAAGTGGGGCGGAGTGTACCAAGTCTTTGTAAGCCTGTGACTCTGGGCTCAGGCCACCAGGTGGAGCTCTGTGTCAGTTTCTTTGGATGCTGTTCCCCCATCCCTCTGCTCCTCCCACCGTGCCCAGACCAGGAAGACCTCTCCCAGAGCCCTGCAGCACCTAGGGAGCAATGCCCACCACCCAAGTCTGACCCAAGCCCCACCCATACCAAGAGATCAGACCTTTGGGGTAGTGTCCTGGCTGGAATGATTAGTAAAGCTCCCTTAAATGTGTGGTCCTGAACCCCAAGCCTCCCTTCTATCTCCCACTCTGAGCCATCTCCCCATCTCCTGACCAGGCATTATAAACTACCTCTCTGATCACTTTACAAACTCCCCAAACCCCCTTGCAGCCTCTTGTCTTTGGCAGAATAGAGTACAAGTTCCTTATCCTCACATTCAAGGCGCTCCCTGATTTGACTCCCCAGCTCACTAACCTCTGCTTTCCCATGGTCACCATATCATCTTCCCCGGGTATAACATGTAACATGATTTATACAGGTTACGACTGCGCAACTCTAGGAGCACCACCTGCACTGTAGTCCCAACCCACACAGCCTATATGGAGGCCCCTTCATGTACCCTGTGTGCATGTGTGTGTGTGTCCTCTGTCCATGGAATTCTCCAGACAAGAATACTGGAGTGGGTTGCCATGCCCTCCTCCAGGGGATCTTCCTGACCCAAGGATCAAACCCCCATGTCCTGCGTTTTCTGCATTGCAGGCGGATTTTTTACCCACTGAGCCATAGGGGAAGCCCTGTTAAACTTCTATGAACCCATTACTCCACACCACCCTTTCTTCTCAACTTTCTTGTATTTCTTTCATTTATCTGTAAGAGTCAGTGTAAATGCCACCACCTCCGTGAAGCTTACTCTGATCTTCCCACCCCCCTCGGAGACTCCCTCTGTGCCGTCGCCAGGGGTTTGTATTTTACTGGGGTTGGTGGCTCTTTGTCCTTGTGCCCCTACTGCCCGGTACAGGACCCGGCACTTAGTGGATGCTGAATGCAGGATTGTGGACTTGAAGTGTGTGCACATATGTCATTGGTTCTTTGCCATTACGTGCATCTCTCTCCAGACAAAAGGGGGTGTATTGTCGGTATGTGTATGTGTGAGTCCCTGCAACTTTGTGTGTGGTTAATTTCCAGCTATTTATGAATGTCTCGCTCTGGCCACCAGGGTGTGCTGTTTCCCAGTGTCCTGTGCTTGCCAGGGATGCTCTGTGTGTGTCTCTCGTGGCACTAGGGGGCGGTGTGCTATCCAAGTTGGGTGACTCCCAGTATTCAGATTGTCAGTTTGCGACGGTGGGGTGTGGCTGGAGGCATCCGGGCAGTGCCAGGCAGAAATGCCTCCACTGCCCTGGCTAAAGACTGGAGAGACTTTCTATAGGGCCACTCCTTCCCCAAACTCCCCATTCCAGCCTTGAACAAAGCCTAATTTGTCGGTCTGTATGCAGACACAAGCTGGGACAGCCAGGCACACAGCCTGGCCTTTGGCTCAAATTCCTTCCTTCAGCCAGGGAGGTGGGGGTGGGGAGGAGAGTCCACTCCCTGCATATCCTTTTCCGGTACAGTAGTAGGTAGGAGCCAGATTTCTCAATTTTCAATTTCTCTTCACACTTCCTCATCTGTGTGGCCTGGGGCAAAGTCCTCTCTGAGCCTCAGTTCCCTCATCTGTAAAACAGGAATAACTGATGTCACCTCTCAAAGTGGGAGACCATGTGTAAAAGGCCTAGAAAAAGGCCTAAAGCTGTTACTGGTGTTGCTGTTACCGCTCTGTCATTATTATTGCACGTTCCACCCAGTCACCGAGTAAGACCATCCTGTGGACAGCCCGGGCCTGGGGGAGAACCTTTCCTAAACATGGGGACCCCCACATGCCCAGGCATGCCCCCTTACCGGGCTCTGGAGGTCCCTGCTGCTACCTGACCTGTGGTGCCTCTCTCTGCAGTATGTGCACGAGGGCGGCGTGGAGGACCTAGTGAGGCCCCTGCTGGCCATTCTGGACAGGCCGGCAAAGCTGCTGCTGCTGAGGGACATCAGGTGGGGAGGGCTTGGGGGCAGGGAGGGGACCCCCGATATCTACCCTAACCTCTCCAGGGTGGAAGCCCCTCCAGGCCCCCCTGGAACTGAGCCCTGCCCACACCTCATCTCTTACCCTCCCCCAGGAGTGTGGTGGCCCCCACAGACCTCGGTCGCTTCGACAGCATGGTGATGCCTGTGGAGCTGGAGGCTTTTGAGGCCCTCAAGAGTCAGGCAGGTCAGCAGCCAGGGGGCAGGACTGAGGCTCCTGAGCCCCAAGTGGGGCTGGGGGTGGGGGGCCTCCCAGGGGAGAGGGGCAGAGATGCCTGGGCCCTTTCAGCTGTGTCCCTCAGGGAGCCTCGTTCCTAACCTGCTCTCCTCTCCAACCAGTTCGGCCTCCTGCCTTGAGACCCACCCGACAAGACACACGACCCAAGCGTCACCTCATCACTCCCGTGCCTGGTCAGTCAGAGTCCCAGAGCACAGGGAGGGGCACACCCCAGGGGGACTCGGGGAGGGAAAATGGGCGTTACATCCCTGTTCCCACATAGGACTTCGTGGCTTCAGAGATACGTGTGGTGTGGTTCCCTGAAGGGAATCCCTCGTCTGCCAGGACCATTTTTATCACGTCCACTAACCATCTGTACTATTATTTACTTACTAATTGGTTTTAAAACCCACTCACTTGTTAAATCATCTCATTCTATGCAATAATCTCTGAGAAGTTACCAGCTTGGTGTGGGAGTCATATTTTTACTCAGACATGATAAGATAAAACTGTAACTATTCCAATAGAAAGTATTAAAATACTTTTGCAATAGAGCTGGGGCAGTGTTGTAACACTGCCGTAAGAGCACCCCCAGGTCTCCCTACCCCCACACAGTGAGGACTGGGCTCTGGCCAGGCAGTTTGGGCTGTTGAGGAGAGGGCGGCCTGACCTTGGCCCTCTTCCCCAGACAGTCGTGGTGGCTTCTACCTGCTTCCTGTGAACGGCTTCTCAGAAGAGGAAGATGATGGGGAGCTGAGGGAGCGGCTGGGGGGCCTCCAGGTCTCCCTGGGTGCCTCTGTCCCCTGCCACCCTCATAAAGGGATCCCCCCTCTCCGAGACGTGCCAGTAGATGCCTTCACCCCATGCCGAGGTGCCTGCACACCCCCTCCTCAGCCACCTCCCGTGGCTCCCCGGCCCCCAAGGCCTAACTGGCTGCTGACCGAACTGTTGACCCTAGAGGACCCTCGGCAGAGCCGGAGCCAGGGCCCAGCCCAGAGCCGCAGCCGGGGCCGAGGCAAGTCCCCCGGCCGCAGGCGTTCGCCATCCCCGGCACCCATCCCCACTCCCAGCACAGCCAATGGGTGTTACCACAAGCCTCGGAAAGCCAGGCCCCCTCTGCCACGACCTATGGATGGGCAGGTGGCCAAGGCAGGGGGCGGTCAAGGGCCCTCTGAGAATGAAACTGGCAGGACAGCTGAGGAGACAGCCATGAAGGTCCCTAGTGGGGAGCTGAGGACGGTCACACTGTCCAAGATGAAACAGTCCTTGGGTGAGTCCCGGCAGGACTGGGCCTGGTGGGGGGTGGGGGCTCAGGTGTGGGTGAGGTTGGTGGGCTTGGTTTTGGGGTGTGACTTGGGGACCTGGGACAAGGGAAAGAATCAGGGTATAGTTGGGAAGGTCTAAATTTGGGAGGCTTGGGGTTAGAGTGAGTTGAGGATGGAGTAGTAGTAGAATCTGGGGGTTGGCTTGGGGGGCTCTCTATTTGGGGATGGGTCCTGGGTTCTCCAGGGAGCTCTAGGCTTTAGGCATGTGGCTGCACTGTCACCCAGCATTTCTCCCTCTCACTAGGCATCAGCATTTCTGGGGGCATTGAGTCCAAGGTACAGCCCATGGTGAAGATAGAAAAGATCTTCCCCGGGGGCGCCGCCTTCCTCAGCGGGGCCCTTCAGGTGGGTGAAGGGCACCCAGACCCACTCTTTAGGCCCAGATCTGAATTCTGGCAGGGGGCAGGACCAGTGCATGCTCATCTTCCAGCCAGACATGTGTAGACTAGGTCGTGGGAGGAGGCTTGGAGCAGGGGGTTAACCTGCAGGTTGAGCAGACCTAGGGGAAAATCTGTGCCCTTATGCCAGCCTGGGCCTGAGGGTGGCCCATCCTGTTCCACCCCTAGCCCCAAGGGACAAAAGGCCATTGTCTGTGCCCCACCCTGCCCCCATCGGGCTCCGGGCACAAAAGTCCCATTGTCCATCCCCTCCGCCCAGTTGGGGAGGAGTGTCCCAGCTGGTGGAGGTGAGAGGTTGGGGGTGGGGTGGGGTTGACCTGAGAAGGGAGGTCTGTGATTCTCCCACCCCCATCCCAGGCTGGCTTCGAGCTTGTGGCTGTGGATGGAGAGAGCTTGGAGCAGGTGACGCACCAGCGGGCAGTAGATACCATCCGCCGGGCTTATCGAAACAAGGCTCGGGAGCCCATGGAGCTTGTGGTCAGGGTCCCCAAGCCTGGCCCACTGCCCTTGCCCTCTGACTCGTCAGCCTTCAATGAACAGCGGCTTCCTGCTGACCATTCCCCTGCCCACTGACCCCTTGATGGCACTCCAGCTGCCTCCCAGAACTTCCCATTAATGCCCTTCCCACCCAAACCCAGACCCCTCCTGCTGACGCTGGGCTTCTCCAGCTGACCCCAAGCCCAGGCCTCTCTCCAAGCCTCCTGCCTCCTGATACTAATCCCAGGTTCTCTTCAGTTATCCCGTAACTCTTCCCACTGACCTCGGAGAATCCTCCTGCCATCCCCCAGACCTTACCTACTAATCTCTTTAGGCTTCAGGAACCTCCCACTCCTGCCTGCCTTGCTTTCTCCACACCGGTGGCTCAGATCCCCTCCCTCGCGTCTCCCTCCCCAGTTGTCACTAAGGCTCTACCTGTTCCAGATAAACTCAGTGTCAAGGACAAGGTGCTACTGGGTAGTCGTGTCACCAGCTCACTGCCCCCCACTTCCCAAGACAGGAAGGGGACACCCAGGGTCTGGAGTTGGGGATTGGTATGCACTTTCTCATGATTCCCCGAAGCAGTGAGGGACAGGGACTTTCAGAGATGGCCCTCAACGGGGTCACCACATCCAGCCCCCAGCCCCAAGCAGTGTTCTGTTCAAGGGAGAGGAAGGTCTTTTCTAGTTTCTCAAACCCTGAGAGCCCATTTCATGTTTTAGTCCACTAGGACCTCAGATTTTCTACTGGATTTGCCCTTCCCCATCACCCTTTCCCTACTGAAGATCTCT
This sequence comes from Bison bison bison, assembly GCF_000754665.1. Classification (NCBI taxonomy): domain Eukaryota; kingdom Metazoa; phylum Chordata; class Mammalia; order Artiodactyla; family Bovidae; genus Bison; species Bison bison. The sequence goes on from NW_011495018.1 coordinate 29,230,680, forward strand.
GTGAGGGGTATGGGAATAGCCATCAAATAAAAGGGCAAGGAGGTCAAGCAAGTTCCCCTAATCTTTATCCACCACACTCATCTTTTTTTAAAAACAAAAAATTTTTAATTTTTTTCTTTGGGTTTGTACAAGAAATTTACAATGTGAAAAATATACAAGTGAAAAACGAGGCCAAAAACCTGGGTGTGGGGAGGGGCCACTTGGTCACAAACACAAATAAACATTTCTGAGTTCTTCCTTTGGTCTGACTACAGCCCCCTCTCCCCAGGAGAGGGGGTGCAGAGCTGGGACCTGGAGATCAGACCCCAGTCCCAGCCCTGTCCCCCAAAATGGGCAGGGTTGGGGGGCAGGCACATCTGGAGCAGCTGGCGCTATCTGGCTCGCTCTGGCTTTGGGATGGTGGGGAGAACGTGGAGATGAGGGAGCCCCTTCCTTTTCCGAGACCCCTGGCTGAGTGGGCTGGGAGCGCTGGGGGTGTGTGGGGTTGGCAAAGTAGCAATGGCAGTATTTGGGGAGTGAATGAAATAGGTCGAGTGAGTAGGAGCCTTTGGGTGACAGTGAACACAGGAACCTTCAGGGAATCTGATCCAAGTCATCGGGCAGCCTTGAGTCCTTGGCAGAGGCCCAGAGACCTGTATCCCAGGGACTAAGGCCCTTGGGCCCTCAGACTTTGAGGCCCTCAGTGGATCTGAGGCTACTGCCTGCTTTCAGGAGACCTCTGTGCAGAAGGGGGTGCTAAGGCCCTAGATTTCGGTGGCAGTGATCTCCTCCAGGCAGATGCAGGGTGCTGGCTCCGCCAGGCCCAGGTCCGCGAGTTCCCGGGCCTCCAGCTCCAGACTGAGCTGCTGCAGCTCCTGCTCCAGCTGCCGGTTACGTCGGTACATCTGGATGTAGTTGTGCTGCAGCTGCTTCTGGTAGCGGATCACCTGCTCCTTCTCTGCCTGCCAGGCCAGCCGCTCCCCCTCGAAGCTGTCCCGCTGCTCCTCACCTCGCCGCCGCTCCCGCTGTAGCTCCGCCCGGAGCCGCTCCACCTGGGCCCGCAGGCTGCCCCCGACCCCGGCGGCGGCCCGCTGTGCCTTGGCCTCATCACTCTCTGCCAGGAGGAATGGGTCAGCAGTGGCAGGTGGCACAGGGGGTTCCCGGAGTCCGGCAGCCTCACTGTCCAACTGCCCAGCTTTCTCCCGCAGCCGCTCAGCCTCTTGACGGTGCCGCTGCAGCTCCTGGGAACAGGCCTCCAGCTCCAGCTCCCGTGTCCGGGCCGCCTCCTGGAGGCCCCGTGCCCGGCCCTCACTGACCCGAAGCGCTGCCCGGGCCTCCCGCAGTGCCACGCGCAGGGCCACCAGCTCGCTGCCCTTCTGTACCAGCTCTGACTGAGATTCCTTCAGTTGCTGCTTCAGCAGGGAGATCTCACCTGACTTCTGGCACACCTAGGGGTAGGAGACAGTTGGAAAAGACGGTGAGAAGGTTCTCCCAGGTGGCCAGGCCCTGACATCAAGCTGGGCATTTGGGGAGAGGCAGTATGATCACTGTACCTATTTTACAGATGAAGACACTGAGGCAGCTATTCATTGGCTAAGGTGGAATATAGACCCAGATCTTCTGGTTTCAAAGCTGGGGTCTTTAAACCATCATGAAGCAGCAGCTTCATGCAGGTTTGGCAGGAGTGGAAGCAGCAAAGGGCAGTGCCTGCATTTCCAGTTGGGAGGCACTACAGTATCTTGATGAAAAGCATAGACACTGGAGCCAGACTGCCTGGGTTCAGATCTCAGCTCCGCCACTGTGTGTGGAGTGTGATCTCAGGTTCCATCCCTTCTGGGTCTCATTTTCCTCACCGATGAAATGAGATGTGAACAGCACCCAACTCACAGGGTTATTACAAGGATTAGATGATACTCTATGTTACTTGCTTGAGTAGCAGTACCTGTCAAGGAGTAAGCACTACATTCTCATTCTTACTATTGGTGGGAAGGCAGTGGATGGGAATGTCACTAGCTACCTGAGCACTTAGAGCAGAGCCATGAGGAGACCAAATGTGAAGGCCCCCAAGGAGACCCATACCCAGAAAGGGAGGTCAGAGGGGGGAGCCTCATCTCACAAAGGTGAGGAAGGAGAGGCCCTCTGGGGATGGCAGGTGAGGGGATGTGGCTGGGCCCCTCCTTTCAAGGCTTACCCTTCACTGAAGGCCCTGCTCCCTGCCCCTCCTGGTACAGCTCACCTCCCACTTGGTCTCCTCTAGCCGTGGCCCGAGCTCCCGTTGTTCCCGCTCGAAGGCCGCGCAGCGCCGCTCCAGCTGCTCACGTTCCTGCAGCAGCTGCGCAAAGTCGTCCTGTAGCTGCCGCTTCTCCTGCTGCAGCTGGAACACCTGAAGCTGCAGCAGCTGTTGGGCCCGCTGGGCCCGGGCCACGCCATCCTCTCGCAGAGCCTCTCGCTCACGGGGCCAGTGCCGCTGCCGCTCCTCGTACACCTGTGGGCGAGAGGGCAGGCCTGGGTCCTGGAGGCTTCCCCACACCTCGAACCCTGGCCACCCCCAGCGCCCCAGTCACCAACTGCCCTGGTGGCCCACTGTCCTGGGCTCAGGGAAGATGGATTCAACAGTGACAATAATTAGGATACCAACAGTAACAACTACTTTTATGAAAAGAAAGACAACAACAATAGCAAGCATGTGTGTGGCACTTCCCAGGTGCCAGGCATTGATCTAAGCACTTTACACCCTTCACCCTGCTTAATCCTCAATGATAACCCTCAGGCCAGGAATATCCCCATTTATGGTGAGTAAACTGAGGCTCAGTACAACTGAGTAACGTGCTCAATCAAGGCTGAAAGACAGTATATGGTGGTGCCATGTCAACCACTCTACAGTTTAAGCCAGACAGCTGGGTGGGGATGGGGGTCACCAGCCCAACACCTGCCTCTTAGCAGACAGAAATGCGTCTTGTATGCCCAGCACCTGTGGATGTCCTGCCATGCCACCCCCATCACTGCCACTGACCACACCTGGCACA
>NW_011495018.1:29234185-29237794 GCF_000754665.1 Bison bison bison
AGGAGGAGGAAGAGGAGGAGGAGGCCGGGCCCCCAAACAGCTGCGTTAGGCTGCCTTGGCTCCCCGACGGTCCGGTGGCCCGAGGACCCAGGAAGCTAGGTAGGGATGGTACCCCTCGAGGTTTGGGCAGCACTGGCTTGAAGGCTGTTGGGCGGATCACAATTTTCTCCATGTTCTGAAATGAGGTGCCATTTGACAATAGGGATGAGCCGCCCAATCTCTCAAAGCCCTTATCACACTCCCTGCCCTCCCATCTGGGGCCCCCAATCCCCATATAGTAATAACAATTGCTACCACTGGCTGAGGGCCTCCTGTGTCAGCTTTACTTACGTCAGGCAACTTAAAATGTACTTCTCAGGTCATTACAAAATCCATGCAAGCAAAATATTATCAGTATTGCATACATAGATGAGGAAATGGAGGCTGAGGGAATTACAGGCCTTGCTCCAATGCAAACACATAGCAGCTATATAAAACAGTATTTCTAAGAAGCTAACATTTATTGAGTACCTATTATGTGCCAGGTACTAGGCTAAACACTTTACACATATTATTAGATTTAATTCTCACAACAATCCTATGAGAGTTGACCTGTTACCTCCATTTTACAAACACAGAAGCTGAGGCTCAGAAAGGTTAAATGACTTCCCTGAGTGAGGTAGAGCTGGGGTGAGAACCCAAGTCTGGTGAATCTGGAGCCCATACTCCTTCCTATAAATAGATCTCCAAATTTCAGCTTCTCCAGGGGACCTCTGGTTCCACCCAGACCCTCAAAGGAAGGGCTGGTCCTCACCTTCTCTAGCTTTCCAGAGACAGGGATGAGCTTTGGTGGGGGACCACGGAGGTGGGCATTGCGTGCCCGCTGCTCTCGGGCATCTTCAAGGTCACTGCTTGGGCTGGGGGGTGACTCTGTCCGGAAGTCCTCGTTGATGTAGGTAAAGTTGGTACCAGGGACAGCCTTCCTGGGGGGCACAGCTGGGCACAGTGGCTCCTGTGCCTCGTAGCCACCCCGCAGCAGCCCATCCTGCTGGCGGAAGAAGGTGGGTCCAGGGGGACCATGGTGGCGAGGAGGAGCCGGCCCCCCAGGGCAGGGCCGGCCTGAGATGAGGCTGCTCACGCTGCCCATGGCTGGAGCTTGTTGGGCAGTAGCGGCCTCAGGAGCGGGTTCCAGGGGCACTGGCAGTGTCTGCACAATGGCCATGGCAGCAGAGGCTCAGGCCTGGCCAAGGGCCTCCAGGGAAACCTGTGAGCAGGGAAGTGGCATCAGAGTCTCTCCATCTTGAGCTCCCTCCCTGTATGAAGTCCTGAGTCCCTCCTGGTCCTTAGTCTCAGGTCAAACAGTCCACCCAACATCAGTGAAAAACACTGATATCCTCCCCCTAACACACCCCCTCTTGCATCTTGGCAAGAACTTCCATCCTCCCCGGGCCCCAGACCACTGCCCAATTCTGGTCTGAATAGGGCTGAGAACAGAATCTATCAAGTAGGGATGATGAGGGGATGGGGGTCCCACAGAGGCCAGGAATCAGGGAGGGAGCCCTCTGTACCAGCTCCTGGCACTGGTCCCTGTTTCCCTGGGACAGGTGGACTCATTAGATGCAGTCTGGGCAAACTCAGGGGTGCAGCAGCAACTCAAATGGTAATTAGGGAACAAAGAGCTAAGGCCAGGCAGTGCCCAGCCTCACCCAGCTGGGCCTCAGTTTCTCCCAGACAGAGAGGCGGCAAGGGTGGAGCTGGTCAAACAAGAACCAGAGCTCTTAGGAAGCCCACAGGTGCCCTCTGGGGTCTCCTGCCTCCCAGAGGTGGATGCAGGCTCATGCCTATTTCCATGACAATTCCTAGCCTCACAGCACCCAATCAGTCAGGCCTAAAGAAGCCTCTACAGGCCCACTGCCAACCTCTATGAAACCTTTTAGCTTTTGACATTCCCCAGAGTAACTCCAAAGGGATGAGAATAGAGGCTCTACCATCACCTCTGGCAGCTGCTCCAGGGAAGAGGGCTCCACCTCCCCAGGCCCTGCTCCTTCCTGGAAGGGGATAGCAAGCCTCCACCCGGAACTCCCTCCCTAGTCCTGAGGATGAAGACCAGGGCTCAGGCATCTGCTGAAGTCATCATGCAGAGCGGGGGCCAAGAAGTGGACAGAGAACTGCGTAGGAGTAGGAGTGTATGCATTTTACTTATTTGTGCGTGTGAAACTGTGCACAAGAACATGAGCACTGTGTGTGAAAACATGAGTGTATGTGAGTACACGTATGCTTGGATAGATATATCAATACATTCAGATATATACATGCATGTATACATGAAATCATATGGGCATACCTTACAAAAATCTGTGCAGCTCTCTCAGAAAGTATGTGAAAATTATAAATGCATACATCAGTGAATCTTTAATGTATGAGTGTGACTATGTCAGAGAATGGTTTGATGTCCATTCATATATACATGAGTTTCTGTATCCGACACAAGTGTGTGAATGGGAAATAGTGCACAAGTGTGTAAAGAGTGTTGTGTGTGTATGTGAGAGGGTGAGAGTCTGGGTGGCACGCAGGGCCAAATGGGTGAGTGGGAGCCCGGTTTTTGTCACTCACTGGAGTGTGTGGAGAGGAGAGACATATTATCTTTGCTTGATCTGCTCTCCTTCATTCTTGCTTGTGTTCCATTAAGTCCACCCTCCCCCACTTCCCCGCTCAAGTCAAAAGATCTGGAGGTGTCCAGACTGAGGGAGGAGGAGCTGGGAGCCAGGGGTGGGGGTGACTGGTGCCCTCGGAGCAGGGGTGGGGATTGAGTCCACCCCACAAGTGCCAGTCCTGAGCAAAGCCGATAGAACACCCCCTCCTCTGCCCTCTCCCAGACCATCCAGGGCATGCAGGAAACCGCCGGGAAGGGGCTTCCCCTAAGGCGCCAAGAAGGCTGGCATCTCGGTGTGTTTCCCCACTTCAGTGAGCACAGAGAAAGTGGAAACTGAGGGGAGGAGACAGAGAGATTCAGACAGGGGCCCAAAGGACGGGAGACAAAGACGAAGAGCGGCTCCAGGGCCAGGCGGACCCAGTGAGCCGGGGTCCCCGCGAAGCCAGGGGCCGCTAAACCAAGAGACGCTGAGCTGGGCCCTGAGCGCCAGACACCCACGGAGCCAAAGCCAGGCGCCTGGAAAGCCAGGCCCAGCCAGCCTGGCTCCCGCTCTTGGAGCCCGAGAGAAAAGGAGGGGCAAGTGGAGGCTCCATTTTGAGAAATGCGTTTGTGGCTGTGGGAAGGGAACCCCTCGCACTCCCCAACATCCTTGAGAAACCGCTCCGGTACAGCACACACTGCCCTGCTCGGTGGGCCGGGGGCGGTTGAGGGCTGGATGCAGCCGAGGTCCGAGTTTCCCACAGACCTGTTTTGGGGGCAGAAGAGTTCGGGAAAGTCTCCCCCTCACCAAACTCCAGGACCATCCAGCGGGATCAAGTCTGAGATCACGAGTTTCCATTACGAGACAGGAAGCCGGAGCCCCCAATCCGCCCTCCGGAGTTCACCCCCCTCCTTCCGCCTCTTCCAGAAAGTGGGGGCAGCTGTGGAATGCCGCCTCCCCACGGGACCTCCGCCGCGCAGAAGTTGGGGGCGCCCCC
>NW_011495018.1:29238217-29239192 GCF_000754665.1 Bison bison bison
GCGCCGCGGCAGCCGCCCTTCCCCCTCCGCTCCTCTAGTCGATGCCTCACCCCCAGGCACACTCTCCGGCTTCAGAGTACAGAGAGGGAGGTTGGGGGTAACCTAACCCCCAACTCTGGGCCCTGCGTCCCGGAACAAGTCAGGGGCCGACGCTTGGTGGGTGCTTGCCCCACCCCCAGCGGCTTGCAGAAGGCACACTAGGATTTGCGGAGGCGGCGCCACCTGGCGGCCCGTTCGGAGAACACACCCAGCTACCCCCAACCTTGTCTCCCCAGTGCAGTACTCCCTCTCCGGAGAGCCCAGGCCTTCCTCGAGCGCGGTTTTTTGCTCTCCAACCTTCCTTCAGGCTCCTTTGCTCCAAACCTTCCTTTGCTAAGAGGTCAATGCTCAGAGAGAGACGTCCCCTGGCCCCCAAAAGTCACCCCAGTGGGTGAGCTGGTCCAAACCTACAGGCCAAGCTTACGCCAGCCTCACAGCAGACAACGTTCCAGTCTTCTCAGGGTCAGGGATACTCTCACCCTCTGGCAAACAACACAATCTAAACACCCACACGACCTTTCCCACACTCAGTCTCAGACACAATCACTCAGTCTGTCTGGTCCATCAGAAGGTTCCATGTCCCTTCTTGCCATAATCAGGCCAACTCACAGAGATACACTCGGTATCACGGCTAGTTGTGCACAAGCTTTCACAGCTTAAGTTCCTTTGTACCCAGTCACAATCTTGACTATACTTGTCTCCCAAGCATTTTTCACACTATGACAGTCTTTTTCACAGTCACAAAGACAACTTCTTAAACATACACGTCGTATTTCACAAACATTTTATCACACAGACTCCCATAGGGGTCTCTGTGACCTAACCAGGTCAGCTGACGCCCGCATCCCTGGGCAAGCACAGCCTCCTGCCCCCTAACCCCGCCCCCCAGAACTAAGGCCTGCCAGAGCTCCTCTGCCCCAGGAAGGAGCATTCCCC
>NW_011495018.1:29239637-29252147 GCF_000754665.1 Bison bison bison
ATGTGTACGGTCATGCATTCTCTGGGGAAGGGGGACTCCTACTCTTGCATGAGTGGGCTTTCTGCTCCTACTTTGAGGGGAGGAGCTCCCAGTTCCGCAAGGAGGAGTGTAGTAAGAAAGGGGACCCACAGGCGCTCGCGCAGCTGCTCCCCGGGGCTGGAGGTCCCGGAGGAGGCTGCTGTACACTGCCAGAATTGCGCTCCCCTCGGGTATCTTCAGGAATGGGGGCAACATGTTCCGGGGAAGGAAGGTGAGGAGCCCAGGTAACCAGCCCAACAGTCTCTTGTCCTCCTGCGCTACGCCAACTCCAGGGGGCGTTGTGCTCCCATTCCTGGGGAAGGGCTTATCCCCTCCAGGTGGAGAATGGAATACAGCCCGGCAAGGTATCTTTCAAACTCGCTTAGTACTGGGGAGGGAGGTTCCCGCCGCGAGGCTCCCCCCGTACAGCCCACGGGTCTGCGAAGCGATCACGTGCTCAACGCCTGTTTACGTCTTAGTCTTCACCTGCGGGCAGCAGGGAAGCCGGAACCTCCGGAGGCGTCCCATCTGGCCCGCCCCCGTCCGCGGTCACTGGGAGGCCCTTTTCTCCCACCCTCGTCAAGTGCGCGACGGCAGCACACACTGCCCGCTGGGGGTCCGCGCGGGCCAGCCGCGCTCATCCGCCGACAGCAAGCGAAACTCACTAGGCGCGTCCGCCCCGCAGTGCACGTGTTTTCGGGTGTCTCCAGTACGCGCGTGGGTCTATGTACACGCGTGTGTGCGCCCGTCGGTGTGAGTTTTCGTGTAGGTTCCCTGTTCAGACTCTTCGCCCGCGGCCCCTGGACTGCGGGGCCTGTCTCTTCACCCCAATCCCCCGCTTCCCGGGATCGGGAAAGTTCACTCCGGGGCGGGGTGTGCAGGAGGCGAGAGTTCCTACACCGCCGCGGCGCCCCCACTCACTCACCCAGCGCTACCTGAACCGCCGTTCCAGCTCCCGCCGGGCTCCTGACCCAGGGCCGGCACGTCCTGGCCGCAGATCCGCCGGCTCCCCAGCGCGCTCGCCCGGGCTTGGTGGAGGGGGCGGGGCGGCTGAGGCCGCGCCCCCGACCAAGGCAGGGGAGTGGTCTGCCCAGCACCCCCTCAGCAGCAGATCTGGTACCCTGCCAAGTAGTGTCGCGATGGTGGCCCAAGACTGCCCCTCGGACTTCTGACTTCGCAGCTTCTGGAACCGGCTTTTGATCTAGGAAGGGGCCAGTGGCGCCACAGCTAAGCTAAGCTACCTGGCTGCCCTAACCAAGTTGGCTATAGGGCTTTACTGCCACCATCCTCTGGTCTGTAGGGAGCCCAGCCTGGTCCACTCTCAGCCCACTCCCCAGACACAGGGAAAACCCCTGGGAAGCAGACTAAGAAGGCTCGGATTTCACCAAAACAGACCCAGCCCTTCCTCACACACACCTCTGAGGTTGGGGCTGCTCAAGCAGAACCAACACTTCCCCCTCCCCTGGAGTAGGTGTCTGCCCGGTGAGCAGGCTTGTCAGTTCTGGCCCCCCCCCCAGAGGGTGGGCAGGCTTCTCTTAGACTTATAAAGTTCCACCCACAGGCACAAACAGGAAGTTGACCTGTATTGCACCAAAGGGTCCCTCCCTCCATGGCACCCAAGGCGGCCTGTGGGAGGGCAGATGGTGATGTCTACAGGTATCTGGGTCATATCTGCAGCCTGAGTACTTGGGCAGCAGGAGCCCTTTGAGTTGAGTCTCTTCTGAGACCCATCCCCAGTGAAGGGATGGAGGACCAAAGCTGCCCCCTTACAGCCAAGTGGGTTAGTGAATCTGAGGACAAGGCTGCAGATCCAGTTGGACTCTACTGGGCCAGGCTGTGCCTCAGCTCTCAGGAAGATTCCAGTTGGGCACAGGCTGAGTACTGGTTCTAGCCCAGGCAATTCGCCTCAATCCACTTTGGCGGGGTACAGAAACAGTGACTCCTAGGGACCATACATAGGACCCAGGGATTAACTGCTACTTTTTGGGCTCCAGGGGCTCCTGAAATACTTTGGGCTAATTTTCACGTGAGGGGTTTAAGACAGGTGTGTAATGGAATGTGTGTGTGTGTAGGGGTGGGGCTGGGGGATCATTAGCTTCCCCTCCCTCCTACCATTCTGGTTTGCTCTGTGGGCTGTCTGCTAGGAGGGTGGGGCAAGACAGGCAAGTGTGTATCTATCCCCCTATCCCCAATTCATAGACCTCAGAAAAGTCTCCTATTGGAAATCCCTGAAAGATTTCCTGAGCACAGAAGACCAGAATGTGGAACCCACATCCTTATAGGTAGGATTGACCTGGTAGTGTGCATCTGGAAGGCATGGCTGACGTTCAACGTTATAGACCCTGGATGAGGCCTAGACCAGCCAGCGGCTGGTAATGATTACTGCAGGATTAGGAGGGCTGGCTCCAGCCAGTCTGGGAGAGACCCCCAAGAAGGGAGGCCCTGGAGGAGGTCCCCCTTCCCTCCCCCCAGAGAACAGCTTTGTTCCAGGGTCTGTTTCAGGAAACAATTGTAGTCACAGTTCTCACACACAACAGACCAGAGACCCCAAACCATTCCGCAGGGTTCCAGACCTCCCTCTTAGGTTGACAGGGAATGCTTGATAAAGCAGCCTTGCTTCCAGGAAGCAGGACACCCCCCTCCCCCACCGCCCCACCTCAAATACCCTCCTTAACAAAAGGCTTCTCCCCAGCCCCCTTAGAACATCTTTCATTCTCACTACTCTTGCAGGCAAATCTAAAGGGAAACAGACTTTAGAATATCAGAGGAAGTGACATGGGAAAGTGTTATCATTTACCAATATTTCTGACATGGTCTCTTTCTGCATAAGTTATTTTTATTTTATGATCTCCTTCAGAGTTTCTTAAAAACAAGGAGTCCTGCAACCTCCAGAATCAGAAATACCTGTGTGTCAGGAATGGGGGAAGAGTAGGGCCTAGGTTCTGCATTTTTAAACAAGAGACCGAGTTCTAACACACACTAACATAAGAGAAACCCGGAGAGGGTACAAGGAGAGGGAAATGGAAGTGGGTGGGGAGCAGATAAGAATATGCTGAGCCTGAATCCACAATGAGCGAGGCCCTGAGTGACTCATGTCACAGAGGGACAGCTGGTCAGGAAAGGTCTTAGGCATGGGGCCCAGTGACCCACACCTCTGCCAGGGATCACATAGAGATCCTCAGGGAAGACAGGGATAAAGAAGCACCATCCTGTCTTCCCTAGGACATGAAGAGGTATAAGGTTGTGCATGCACGCAAATCCTGCTTTCTTGGGAGCACACAGCTCAGATGGAGTTGGGGAGGGGGCTTATCCACTCCCAATTCAAAAAGTGAGAGGTAAATTCAGTTCAAGGAAAATCCAGTTAAAGACTAGGGAGACACCTGGTGGTCAAATAAGAAAAAGCAGAGTAACAAAGGCAATGGAAAAAAATATATATATTTTTTTCTTTTTTTCAGTAAAACTGGAAAAGCCTCTACAAAAAGTCATGATTGCATCCACTCCAGCAGTCCGAAGCAGCATACCATGGAATGAGTGTCTAGGTGGCAGGCACTCTGGGCTCACAGTGCCCTTCCATGGCTCTCTTCCAGGCTTCCACCTTTGTAGCTAGCCCTGGTGTTATATACAAGGGTGAAGCACCTAGATCAGATGGTAGTAAGCACCACTTCAGGGGAGGCTTCAGAGTGGCAGGTAGAGGAGTTTGGTGTCCACCATGTCACCCTTGGCTCTGAAAGCCTGGGCTGGAGTTTTGGCAAGAAGTTCCCCTATTCCCCTACAGGTTCAGGGAGCCTGACCCCCCTGCTTTGACCTCACCTTGCTCGTTCTCACCTCAGGGCCTCTGTATTTACTTTTCCCTCTGCCTGGATTCCTCTTTCTCCACATGTTCACATGGCTCAATCCTAGTTCTTTAAAGGTCCCAGCTCAAATGTCCTCTGCTCAGAGATACCTTTTCAAATCTTACTCTAAACTAGCCTGTAAGCACTATCACATTACTGTATTTTTCTCCTTTAGAGCATATATTCACTATTGAGAACTATGTTTTTTGTGTGTTTGCACACTGCTTGTCTCTTCTACCAGGTTACAGGTTCCATGGAAGCAGGGACCTCATCTGTCTTGTCAGTGCTGTATTCCCAGAATCTAGAACCAAGCCCAGCACATAGTAGGTTCTCAAATATTTGCTAAATTGAATTCTCTCGCAATGAAACCATTCCCTATGCTAGGCCCCTCAGACTGAGACAGGGGCCCATAGCTCCCAACTACAGGACAGAGGCAGCCCTAGCAGAGGACTGACAGCCTCTACCCCAGACTGTCCTGCTAGGCTTGTTTCAGTGTCCAGCTCTGCAGTGTCTTCACCTTGAAGGCTTGGAGAGGTCTGGCTGGTTGGGGTTGCGGGCCTGGTTGGAACAAGTCTCAGAGATCTGGGGCATAGCCCCCTTTTTGCCAGAAGAGGGCTTTTTGGCCACTAGTCCATTGTCATCCTTGATCTTCTTGAGCCGGGCCTTGCTCTTTGGTGGTATGGAGAAGGTGAGAGAACTCTTGTTGAATTCAAGTGGGAAGACACCTACATCTCCATCAAAGCGGTTCTTGGACACCTGCAGATACCGTTTCCCTGGCCCAGTTACCAGTTTCCTGTCCTGCAGGATCAGAACGTTGTCTGCTTCCTGGCTTGCCTGGGAGATAAGGGGCAGAAGGAAGAAGGAGCAAGAAGATATATCAGAGGAGCGTAAAGGAAGGCTGAGCGTGCAAGAATAGCAAGAATGTGGAAAGGAAAAGTACTTCCCCTGTCACCAAAGCTCTCCGAACTACTGACCAAAATGCTGGGGTCACTTGAGTATTTTAGTTCCCTGACAATCCTGTTGCTGTCCCAGATTGTGTACATGCTGTTCCCTCTGCTGCTAACACATCTGGCTCCTTGGATCGCCACCTCACTCAACCTGAGCTCCTTACATTTAGGTCCCAGTCTAAATGTCTCACTTCCCTGGAGAGAACATTCTTGATCCCCATAAATAAGAAAGGCACCAGCATCTTTCTACTTCTGTCATTCTTTCCCCCAGTTCCATGTCCGTTTCATCATGGCACATAGTTTACGTTCCTTGCCCTGCCTTCCTTGTGCCCAGCCCAGGCCTGGCACGTAGTAGGCATTCACTCAGTGTGCCATGGAAGCTCCAGGATGCTAGGCTGATCCTGCTGCCCAGAGGGCCCTCCCACTTACTTGCTTATTTCATACCTATTGTTAGCCAAAACCCAACCCAACCTTTGTTGACACCTCTTCTAAGAAGTCTCCCCAGATGTCCCAGGCTGACTCAGATGGCTTTTCTCCCCAAATACCTGTGCTGCCTATCATAGTTCTTAGTATTATCATGAAAGTGCAACTCAGTCATGTCCGACTCTTTGCCACCCCATGGACTATACAGTCCATGGAATTCTCCAGGCCAGAATACTGGAGTAGGTAGCCTTTCCCTTCTCTAGGGCATCTGCCCAACCTAGGGATTGAGCCCAGGTCTCCCACGTTGCAGGCGGATTCTTTACCAGCAGAGCCACAAGGGAAGCCCCAAGTATTATCATATTGAGTTGTAATCACTGTCTCCTTTTTTTTGTGCTGTGCTACATGGCATGTGGGATCTTAGTTCCCTGACCAGGTCTCCAACCCTCGCTCCTTGCATTGGAAGCACAGTCTTCACCACTGCACTGTCAGAATACATAGCACATATATTCTTCATGTCATGACTCCAGAGGCAGCTGCCTCCTGCCTGTTCCAGATGGGTAGTCAAAATGATTTAAGGCTGAATGAGGGCTGTCCCTGGTCATACCTGCCCCCTCTACTCTCCATGGCTTGAGATCCTCTAAAGTCCACTTACTTTGGCTGAGCCAAAAATGGATGCTGTCTGTAGTTCTTTATCATCATCCTCTTTTCGGGGGTGAATGACCAGTGTTACATGGCAGCTACTGTCTGTTGCAAACTTCCGAAAGGCCCCGACAATGTAGTCTTGAGCTGCAATCCTGCCCAACAGAGCAAAGAGGTTATCAGACACACAAGGACAAGAATGAACACATACTCCTGATACGTTCACATCTTACCACAGCATCACTCTACTTCCCTTTACCCAAGGACTCACACTTAAATCCCTGTCCACACTTACCACTGTCATACCGCACACCTCTATAAAGACAGAAATACATATAGAGAGGTATGTGCCTGCACATATGTCAGAAAACAAGCGTACAGTGTTTACCCAGAGGCCAGCTGCCTGAGAAGATGTGTGTTTAAGCGGGTTACAGCTAGACAAGAGGAGGATGTCACCTGTCTGTGGACAGCTGCTCATGACCCATCATGAACTGCAGATTGTCGATGACCACATGACAAATGTCGTAAACATAGACTGCATGTTGCATTGTGTCTATTACAGTCCTGGGAAGAGGAAGAGACAATGAATTCAAGAGTCAGTTACAAGTAATCTCTAGACCACGGCAGTCTGAAGACTCTGTTGGGAGTCTGTTCTCCTGCCCTCCTGTTCTTTGAAAGCCCCAGGCCTGGAAACCTCACCTGATGCTCTGTTGCCCATGAAAAGTCATGAAATAGAGGGGCAAGTCCTCAAAGCGGTCAGCCCACTCATCGTATTTGTCCAGTTGCTCTTCCAGTCGTCCCACAGCGAACTGTGTCAGCATGACACGGGCTAGTCTCACGTTGCTGATCTCAAAGCTACCCCACAGTGTGTTCACTCCTTGGGTACACAAATCCAGGGCATACTCACTGATGAATGTTGTCTTTCCACTGCCTGTTGGCCCTGCACAGGGGTTGAACACAGACATGGGTGAGGAAGTAAAGCCCTAACCTTGAAACCAAGATCCACAAGAAGCTTCAAAGTTGGGAGGGGAAGGCTCCTCTTAAACATTTACTATGGCCCAAACCCACATGCTTTAGTCATCTAATCCTCTGCCCCCAAACCCACCCAAGCAGTAAGTTTCCAGAGGGTTACCTGTGAACACTGTCAGCTCGCCCTTCCGATGTCCCTTCAAAAGACGATTGAGGTCTGGGAAGCGGCTCCAGCGAACACCAGCTGCCTGCTCCACGTTTGACAGTTCTCCTAGCACCTCCTCCCGAAGCTGCCGGAAAGACACGATAGACTTGTGCCAGGCGGGCAGGGCAGTACGCAGAATACGAGAAAGATTTAAGCCTTGGTTCAGAGCCTCCAGGGGAGAGGGCTGCTTGTCCCCAGGCCGCACCAAGGAGCATCGTTTGGGGTTCAGTTTTCGGGCAAACAACTTGGCAGCTTCCCAGGACCGAAGGTCATTCCCCAGCCAGAGCACAACCCGTCGGAACTGTTCGAGGTAAGGAAGCAGGGCAGGGGGTAAGCAGGCTGTTCCTCGGGGTAGGGCTAGAGTGGGCAGCCCTGTGGACTGGTTCAAGGCCAGACTGTCCAGCTCACGACTTGTCAATACCACTTCAACATCTCGTCGACTGATCAGTGGTAACCCAAACAGATTGTGGTAGGCACCAGGCCGGGGAATGGTGGTCTCCATATACTGCACCCCATCGCCCTGGGTTTCGGCCCCTAGTAGCTTCAGGCCTCGCAATCCCAAACCTCCAGGGGAGAACCAAGGGAAGACAAGCCTGCGAGCAGGCCGCAGATAGCGCACGCTGAAACGCTTAAGTGTGTCATCTGTCACTTTGGTGAGGCCAAACATCATGCGAGCTAGCTGGGCTTCCTCCGACTCAGGCAGCTCCCAGAGAGGTATGGCTCGGGCCCAGATCCTCCGGACCTCCTCACTGTCCTCAGCTTCTGGGGCCTCACTGAGTAGGACCCCTTCTCTGGCCCCACCCCCTTGCCCCTCCACGCTGGCCTGAAAGTCTTCCCAGCTCCCCTCTGCTAGGGTGGTCATGCAGAGAAAGCGGCCAGTGGTCTTGTCAATGAAGAGGCTGAAGGAAGCTGCACCAGTCTGGTGCTTGAGCTTTGAGGCCCCCACAAAGGGACTCGGTGCCCGCAGGCAGCTGTGTCCATCCTGGAAGGGGATCCCACGGGCCCGCAAATACTGGCGGATTTCAGTTGTGGTTACAGGCAGCACTGGTGCCTCCAAGGCGGGAAGAGCCTCCTTCCTGTACCGTCTGCGAGGAGGGCCGGGGGCCAAGCTTCGGGGCAGGCCTCTCCGTCCCATCCACGCCCCACGCAGGGGCAGCAGGATGCGGAGGGGGTACCCGCTTCGGAGGAGGACCCACATTCCTACTCAAACGGAGGAAGTTACTGCTTGAAATGCCTTAGCCTGGTTCAGGTGCCTTCACTACTAGGTCATACCTTAGGGACCCTGCACGCAGCTCTCTTCTCCCTCTGAATCCTCTTCAGCCCCTCTACATTGCTACCTCACATCCACGCCAGAGGACGTTTTCACGTCCGCGTTCCTCTGGCCGGTCCCTCCACAGCTACCTTTGCCACCTTCCGCGCTGCCCCTTCCTGACGCGGTTTCTCTCGATCATCTCCACGCCACTACCGCCCCTCCACTGCCCCTCTTCGTCGTCCTCATCTCTGCAGCTGTCTGTGTCCCTTCCGTGGTCCCTCGCCTCTGGGCCCCCTCCTAAAGGACCGCTCCACCGCTCCTCTCAAGGGGACTCCAGGCGACTACAGTGTCGCTCCGCCGCTCCCGCCGAGGAGCGCCCGTCGTGCCTCCGCCGGGTGCCTTCCTCGGCTCCACGGCTAGGAGCTCCGCCGCTCCTGACCCCAGCCCCCGGGTCACCACTCTCGTCTAATCCCTGTCGCCTGCAACATGGGTCACACGCGAGCCACTAGCCGTGACTTCGGAAGCAAAACTGCCGCCTTGCAAGTGTCCCCGGAAGCGGAAGCCTCTGGTTCGTCCCGCCTCCACTCCGCGAGACCCGGCTTGGCGACTGGAGAGCTGTGGCCATGACTGCCCGCGGGACAGCGAGCCGCTTTCTGACGAGTGTCCTGCACAACGGGCTGGGTCGCTACGTGCAGCAGCTGCAGCGGCTCAGCTTTAGCCTCAGCCGTGACGCGCCCTCGTCCCGCGGCGCCAGGTGAGCCGAGGAAGGGCGCGGGGATGCGACTCCAGCCGCCGTCGCCCCGGGTCAGGGGTCACCTTGCTCACCCTTCTCGGGTCCCTCAGGGAGTTCGTGGAACGGGAGGTGACCGACTTCGCCCGCCGGAATCCCGGGGTCGTCATATATGTGAACCCGCGGCCGTGCTGTGTGCCCAGAGTAGTGGCCGAATACCGTGAGTAGGGCCGGGCGAGGGCTGGAGGGCGGCGACGGAGGGGGGTTCGGCCCGTTTGCCTGCCGCTCGTCTGACCCCTGCTTCGCTTCTGTTATCCCCATCTCCCTTCGACCAGTTAATGGGGCTGTGCGCGAGGAGAGCCTCAATTGCAAGTCGGTCGAGGAGATCGCCACGCTGGTGCAGAAGCTGGCCGACCAGTCGGGTTTGGACGTGATCCGCATCCGCAAGCCCTTCCACACGGACAGTCCTAGCATCCAGGGTCAGTGGCACCCCTTCACCAACAAACCGACAGCACTGGGCGGGCTGCGCCCTCGAGAGGTCCAGAATCCTGCCCCGACCCAGCGGCCAGCACAATGAAGACCAACTCCATACCCACAGTTTGGACTTTTACTCCAGCAGAGGTGGTTCCTGCTCCTGGTTTGCTTCACGGGAGACAGATGAAGCCCACCAATGGGTACTTTTGCTTGGGATAAAGAAGAGCTGCCTGTCTCTTTTGATGTCCACCGTGAGGGGCAGGGACTGTGAGTCTCCTCATTCTTAGCCAGTTGACATCCTGAAACCTGAGAATCTTCAGAGATTTGACTTGGTCTTCATTTCTTAAATCCAAATCAATAATAGTGATCTCAAATCACAGTGAGGGCTTTCAAGGCTGGCTTCTGAAGAATTCCTTTTGGCCTGTTTCTGTAGCCAGTGACCAAGAGAGTCTGCTGTGAGCCTGGCATTGGGCTAGGCCCTTTATATCTATGTGAATGTTTGTGTGCAGATTAGAAAACAAGTTAATAAATTTGCCAAGGTCACACTTGAAGTCTGCTTCAAAATATGTGCATTTTAAAACTGTAACACCATTTTTTGACTATCCTAAAACCAGAAGCAAAATGAATAATAACTCTTCAGGATGGTGTAGTATCAAAGGCCATATGATTAATCTAGGCTTAACCCTTGGAAAGAGTGATTCTCAAACCATCTGATTAAAAGGCAGCATCTTCTAGACCTAGGGAGGGGAGGAGATGATGAGAAAAAGAGCCAGGAGGTAAAAACCTAGAAACTTTTGTATGAATTCTTGAATTATCATTAATTTTGTCATCCCCTTATCACCACGATCAGTAAATAGTGATCATTTTAAAAAGCCTGTGTGCCTGCTCAGGACTATCAGGATGGAAGCTGAGGATCCCAACTTCTGCAAAATTAAAAAAATAATTTATTTGTGGCTGTGTCGGGTCCTCATCGCTGCACACTGGCTTTCTCTAGTTGTGCACAGCCTTCTCGTTGCGGTGGCTTCTCTTGTTGTGAAGCACAGACTCCAGCGCACATGGGCTTCAGTAGTTGTGGCGAACAGCTCAGTAGTTGTATTCCCGGGCTCTAGAGCACAGGCTCAGTAGCTGTGACACACGGGCTTAGATGCTTATGGGATCTTCCCGGACCATGTCTCTTGCATTGGCAGCCAAATTCTTTACCACTGGGTCACTAGGGAAGCCCTGAAAATGGTTTTATGGAAAGCAAAGCCCACCCTGAAGCATCTTTATCATAAGCTTAGAAGCCTGTCTCCTGGTGATCAGGGGAAGACCAGCCTAGACCAAGCAGACCACTCATAGTAGCTGTGGGGAAAAGGGTATTTATTAACCAACAGTAGGGGGAGGAGCTGAGCCCAGCCTCCCCACTCTGTCACATGCCTGTCCCGCCTACCTGCGTGGTGAGCGGTGGCATTTCTAAAGAAGTGTAGCCAGTTTACAATAAATACATTCATTGTGGGGTAGAGGAAGGAGAGGTTGGGTGAAGGGCAGTAAAAATCCGTGGGATTCCACGTTCTCAGCTACAAAAATAACAGTCATCCTCACCCGAGGGAAATGGGGGAGCTCAGTCAGGTTTTGATTGTCCCATGTGGGCCTGGAGACTTCAGAGGCCCCTGGACCCTGAAAGTGCCCCGGTGAGGTAGGACAGGGGTGGGAGCCAAGCATCCAGACTCCCAGCCTCTGCCCTTTGCATAGTTCCAAGAACGGGCATCAGTGCCAGGTGAGACATCAGATCTCTCCTCCTCCTGCTCTGATCTAGGGGCAGCAAATGCTTGGTCCCCAAAAGGGAGGCTGGCTCATTGAGTGCAGTGTTGGTCACCCGTCCTAAGGAAGTGTCTGCAAGGACAGCTAAATGGGAGACAGGTCTCCCTCTGAAATGTTCATGGACCAAATCCGACAGACACAGGTTCGATGCAGCAAGGGGAGGCTCAGAAGGTGCATGTGAATGGAAATGTAAGCACATGTGCGTGAGGAAGACCGTGCCCGGAGCTGTCTCTGGCACTCCTGAGAGTGACCAGGGAGTAGGGAGGCTGACTCACAAGGGCTACACGTTAGGGGAGAAGAGGGAAGGATGCAGTAGTCTTACCTTCCCAGGCTGGCCTGTTGCCAAGCTCTTGTCAAAGAGGTCATCACATGGGGCTGGGACTACAGGAAGACTAGATAGGATGGGAGGTGGCAATTGAGAGGGTACCCAAAGTCCAGAAGAAGGGATGAAACGCAGGAATGCACCAGGAGGTGGGGGTGGGGCCCTGCAGCCCAGCTGATAGGCATTCTTCCATGTGTGCACGTGAATGCACGCAGGGCTCAGGTGGCTCTGGTGGCTGGCAGAGGTCTGGTTTGTTTTCAGGACCATCCAGCACATAGGGCCAGGCAGAGGGTGGTGACCTTGAGGCCACCTGGACCTGCAGAGCCCTGCCTGGGAGAAAGAGGAAGGGTGTAAGCAGACAAATGGGGCAGGAAGATGGCATCCTCTCCTCCCAAGTGCTTAGGTTAAAAGGGAAGAGGAGTGGGGGCTAGGACTGCAGAGCCTGAGGGGCACCTACCTCTGAGGAGCACCGGTTGACCTGGGCTGCTCACAGATGGGTCTGTGGAGAGACTGAGAAGGGGGCTTTGGCTGGGCCTGATGCTGGCCAGCCCTACAGGGACATCACAATGTTGGGAGAAAGGCCTGGAGTTGCGGGGATGAGGGTAAGGTGTCCGTTGGGGAGGCAGCGGCCCAGCCTGGTACAGGCAGGCTGGTTTGGAAGAGCATTTGTCCTGGGAGGCTGGGCTCAGACAGAGCTCTCATCCAGGTGCTCTACGAGCTGTGTGTGCTTCCTCTTCTCCAGGATGCGGCTG
This sequence comes from Bison bison bison, assembly GCF_000754665.1. Classification (NCBI taxonomy): domain Eukaryota; kingdom Metazoa; phylum Chordata; class Mammalia; order Artiodactyla; family Bovidae; genus Bison; species Bison bison. Next base: position 29,252,002 of record NW_011495018.1, read on the forward strand.
AGCTCCTCGGTGAAGGAGCAGGGCCCCGCTGGCACTCCATTGTTGCTCTGCCTCAGGAGCACGTAGCTGTTGCCATTCATCCTGCGCAGCCGGCTGGGCAGCGTCACCAGCCCATTGGTCAGCTCAGTTGGTGGTGGTGGGGGGGG
>NW_011495018.1:29252247-29310936 GCF_000754665.1 Bison bison bison
CCCTCTCCGGGGATGATCTGGAGGCAGCCACCCTCTAAGCCCCCAGCCCGTTCCCCATCATCACCGTCATCATCCTCTCCAGGACACTGGCCTGAGACTGTCTGCAGCTGCACAGCAGAGCCCCCTGCCCGGCTGGCCCGACCCAGTGAGTATTTTCGACGGTGCCCTCGTCCACCTCCCCGAAGACAGGCCACGTAGAAGAGGGAGGAAGCCAGGATGAGGCAGAGGCCACCAAGTGCAGCAATGGCTAACACGTAGAGCAGCCGCACATCCGGTGCCAGCTGTGCCCCAGGCATGGCAGGGGCTTGTGGAGCAGGGGCTGGAGTGGCTGGTCGCACCGTGAGGCTGTAGGAGGCCAGCAGGGTGCGGAGGCCGTTCTCTTCAGCATAGCAGCCGTAGTTGCCGCTGTGCTCAGGCTGCGTGTCTGTTACCAGCAGCCCATCCACACCCACGCGGTAGCCATCCTGCCCATCGCTCAGGCCCATGCTCCCATTGAGCAGCCACAAGGCCCGGGCCAGGTTGGATGGCTGGTCACAGGGCAATAGGACATCATCACCCCGGAGCACAGAACGGGTCTTCAGTGGTGGTGGTGGCCCTGGAGGGAGCAAGGGACAGGAGAACGTGGTCAGTGCCTGCTTATCCTGGGACGCACTGGAGATGGCAAGCCAGGTGGTTCACTGTTAGGTCCCCAGCACCAAGCACAGAATCTAGAATTGCAGGACTAAGCCCTCTGTGCTCATATTCCCACGCAAGGTTCAGTGGGCCCATCTCACTGGTTTCAGTTCCTGACATCTACCAGTGATTCCTCATCTCTGCCTCCAACAAAGAGTTTTCTACTGAGCGTAGACTTGACTTTCTTCTACGTGCCGTACATCTCTTGGACATGTCACAGGAACTGAGGCCAAAAGCTCCCTCTTAGACTACACTGGGTATTTTTCTTGAATTGTCATCACTGTGTATGGCACCACCAGCCATTTCCCAGAAACCTGAGTTTCCCTTGTCTCTTTCTCCCCTTCACCTTTGTATCTAACCCTCACTAAGATTCTGCTTCCAGAATCTTTCTCAGACCTGTTCACGTCTCTCCTTCCCCAGCTGCTGGCCCTCACCTAATCCATTCTTTATGCAGCAGTGGGGTGACCTTTTAAAAACACTAAGCTGATGATGCCATCCCCCTGCCTCAGCACAGTCTTGCCCATCTCTCCAGCCTCTTCTCTTGTTCAAACACCAAGCTTGCTCTTCCCTCTACTTGGGTGTCATCCCCTTCCTCATGCCCTGTATTAGCCAGGTTAACTTGGAGGAGAAAGCATAACAGTGAACAAAAGCTCAGATTCCAGTTAGCCTGCTTGGGGTTAGGCTCAAATTCTCAAAGAACTGATCGATTTTGGGTAGTTTACTTATTCTCTCTGTTACTCGGAGAGATTGCCCCTCATGGAGATGGTAATAATGGCACCTTTCTCATAGGAATGCTCTGAGAACAAACGAAATGCATGTGTTTGATCAGTGCTTGCCACATGGTAAATCCTCGGTACATATTAGCTATGATTATTATGATTATTGCTCTTGCTTCAGATATCAGCTCAGTCATCTGATCTTCCTTGGGGAAGAACCTATTATCTCTCAAACCCTTTAGTTGTAATTATTTCTTTTGTATCAAAAAAAGCCAAAGAAAAGAATTGTAATTTATTGTGGGATCATTTAATTGCCTGTGCACATACTTGGCTGTAAGCTCCAGAAATGAGGAAAAACTTCACATCTTGAACCTGTTTGCTTATTTATAACTTTTCGTTTTGCAACAAATGTTTGTTGAATACTTACTCTGTGCCGGGTCGTTCTCAGTGAAAGCACAGACAGAGTCATTCAGATATATATATGCACATACGGATGGCATCAGATGGTAAAGATGACAGACTATGTTGCCAGACCCACACACGACCATGATGGCACTTACCTGTGTCCCTGTTGCCCTCGCAGCCTCGGTTTCCTCTCTCCATGTCCTGTATGAGTGCTGTCCTGGAGACAGAGGATTGGGATTCAAGAACAAGGGGAACTGGGCTGTAGTTTGCCCAGTGGAAGGGTCAGTAAAGCTGTTACTAACAACTGGACCCTACTCCCCGCAGCTGGCAGGCCCTCCTTCATCCCTTAGGCCCTGATCCCCGGGGCAAATGGGACCCTTGAGCGCCGCCCCCCGCCGACTCCCATGCCTCTCACCTGCTACTTTGGGACCTGTTGGCTATGGTGGTGGTCACCATGCAGGCATGGGTGCTGGGGTCCCAGCCACAGTAGGGGTCCCGGGCCAGGATGCAGTCATAGCAGGAGCGGTAGCGGGAGCAGCTGGACAGTGGTAGCTGGATGATGCCACTTGGGGCCCCCACGTAGAGGCTATGCTAGGAGTCATAGAGAACAGCTGGTTGGCAGCACCTTACTCCCACTTACAGACACACACACACACACACAGCCAGTGGCCAGCCTCCCACCTCCCTCTGTCTACTCTGGCAAGACCAGAATATTGAGGGTCATGAGTCAGGGGCTACCTGCATCGGAGAGATGACCAGGTTCTCCACAGACTGGGGCTCCTTTAACACCTGTGTCTCTTCAATAATGTGCATCCCAGAGCCCAGGACCACAGCCTTGTGGATCCAGCCATCAGCTGGTATGGGAATGGCAGAAGGTCAGACTCCAGTGGAATCTACTCTCAGCCCCCTGCAATAAATAGCCTAACGGGAACCGCTTGGAGTCCTGAGGTCAGGGACAAGGATTCAGCCAGTAGCAGTGGGTTTTCCCGAGATTGGAAACTCCAAACTAGTCATGGCAAGAATTATTGGATTTAGAAGCATTAGTGACCAGGGTCAAATGTCATTGTGGTTGGTGACAGGAGTCAGCAGTCACCAAGAGCTAGTGGTCCTTAGGGACCAGTAGTGATTGTTCACTGAAGAATCAACATCAGTGGTCACCAGGGTTTTGTGATCAGGGTTCTCCAGGGGACTGGACGTCAATAGGGATCAAGGACTCAGGCCAGCAGTCACCAAAGGGCTCAGGCCAGGGGTCAGAAGCACCTGTGCCCAGAAAGAGCAGGTCATAGGTGGGTCCGGCAGGTGTGCTGACAGGTGTCCCCGTGAGGTGTGTGTAGCGCACACTGCGCTTGAGCAGCAGGGGCCGTCCGCGTGTGGGCACCACAGGCCGAGCCATCAGTGGGTGTAACTTCACAAAGTCCAGAACCAGAGATGGCAAGTCCTGGGATGAGTTGTAGCCTCGGCTTCGCAGTGAATCTGTAATGCACTGTGGTGGGGGATAGGGTGGTGAATCTTAGAATTCTACCACTGGCCCACCCTCCCCACAAGGTTAGACCTCCTCCCCATCTTAGGGGTCCTGTCTACTCAGCACTGACCCCAGGCCTCAGCACTCACCGAGCCAGGCCGGGGCTCTGGCACCCCACCCTCGTAGCGGCCCCAGCGCCGGACACCATCCTGGTATTCCATGTAGGGGCCTGCGAAGACAGCCTGCACCTCGGCCAGGTCATAGCGGCATATGGCTGAGGCCTCGAGGGTCTTCCTAAGGATGGGATGGAGGGGAGGAGGCTGAGTCACACCGAAAGGAGCCTGCCTACCTGCCCAGCCTGGAGCCCCCCGTCGCCCTGACCAATGCCAGCTCCAAGTCCACAGGCCCTCTCCTGAGTGGCAGCAGACCCCTGGACGTGCCTGAAGTTCTCCGTCTGCAGCTGGCTTCCCCCCAGGGGGTCCTATCTCATCTCCCCTGACCTCTGCTCCAGTCCCTATGCTGTCCCCATCCCTCGCCTTCCCGCCATCCCTGAACTGACCACTGTGTGGTCAGCGTGAAGGCCGCATAGAAGTGTGTGTGTGCTGAGGTGTCAGCTTGCAGGCTGCAGACACTGCGCAGCATCTCATACTGTGGGATGTGGCAGATGAGGCGTGCCTTCAAGAAGGAGGTCCACTTCTTCTGCAGGATCTTCTTCCCTCCCAGGTCTCCCTGGGGGGGCAGGGGGCAGGGGGTCAGTGGCCAGGGTCAGAGATTCAGCCTCTACACCCTTGCTCTGACCTCAGTCCTCCTCACCTTGCACACCCGGGCCACACGGGCCACGCGGTGACTGCTGCGGCTCTGAGCAAAGCTGCCTGCACCCTCCTCAGCAGCACGCTCCGTGAAGAAGTAGTAAACTTTGTCGTCGTCACCCACGGGACTGGCCTGGCTCTCCCGCACCAGGACGGAGAACACAAACTCAGCATCTGTGGGTCAGGTGGCTTCTGAGATAGTTTGGGGATCTCCACCCACTGCCCCCACCCCCACCGCACTGCCCTTATTCAACCACACCCAGGAAGAGACAGGCTCACCTGGGGATTTGGGGATGGGATGATGGTCAACTGCCCAAGGGAGTACGGATGCAGAAACAGTCCCCTGCCCCCCATCACCCTGGGCCTCATCCTCCTAACCATTGAGCCAGTGCATTGGTGCCTCCTCTGTCCTCAGGGAGTGTGGGTGCCGGCTCCGGCGGATGTCAGGGATGCTCCGGAATTCATACCGAGTGGCTGTGTAGAGGCCTCCATCTGAGGCATGAACATGCCCAGCGTGAGAGACACATCACACACAAGACACATAATACTACATGGGTGGCAAGTCCTAGCAATGAGATCCATGTCTCACAGCATGCCTTTGGTTGAGGGGCCTGTGTGGAGAGGAGAGCATGCTTACCAATGATGAGGCCAGTGAAGCCGCGGGCTGGGTCGTAAGGACACTTCTCTTTCCCCTCCTCGAAGCTGGTTGGCAAGGTGAAGGCCTCAGCATCCTGGGGGAGGAAGGGCCCAAAGTCAGTGATCCTGAGGACAACAGGGGTTGTCGCCGAAGGTCAGACGGGTCCAGGGTCAGGGAGCAGGGGCGGCAGTCAGGGCAGGGGCAAACACACTCACAATGGCTGCACAGAGAGGCTGGAAGGCATGAGTCCCACATGTGTAGAGGTGGGTGGCATTGAGCCGCTGCAGGAATCGCACATGGTTGAAGCACTCGGTCTGTGGGATAGATGAGGGCTGTGAGCCCCGGGCCTCCTTAGAGACCGCTTCCATTAGGCCAGCTCTGTGGTCTGGCTCTTGCCCCCACCCACAGGACAAACGGTTCCTTCTAAGATCCTGGTGGGTATTCTCACTGCTCAGGACACAGACTGTTCCTGGGAACTTGCTGTCCTTTGGTCTCCCAGGGGCATGACTGCTCTTCCCTTGGCTAGCTCAGCTTACCTGACACACATGGCTGGCTTCTCCTGCATCTTCTGTAGTCCCCTAGTCTGGGGGCTCCAAGGGCTCTCACCACCTGAAGATGCTTCTCTCTTGCATCTTCACAGCACCGTCCGCCAGTCATGGAGCTCCCACACCCACTTCAGGGTGGCATTACCAAACCTACCCCCCAGGTTCCAGCCATTGCTCCACCTGCTAGCCCACAGACATGTCGAACTCATGCTGTCAGAAACCAGGCTCATCCCCTCCTCCGTCCTGTGCATCTTCTCCCTTAAACCTGTTCTTCCAGTCTTTCCCACCTCACTTCATCCGTCCATCCTATTACTCAGTCCAGAAACCAGGCGTCATCTTTGCTGCTTCCCATTCCCTCACCCCCACATTCAGTCTCTCCGTGATTAAGTCTTTATCCTACACGTCCCATGACTTGGTCCACTTCCCCTCCACTGCCACCACCCTAGTCCACATTATCACCGTCATCTCTTCCCTGGGCAGCCACAGCGACCACCTGACAGCTCCCCCACCTCTCTGCCTGTCTTTACAAAAGCTGTTTATTGATTCAGTGAATGAGGAATACATGCACACGGTGTAAAATTCAAAAGGTACAAAGGGATATGTTGTAAACAGCCTCCTTTTTTATCCTGTTGCCTTCAAAGGAGACTGCTGTTACCATTGTCTGGATTTTCCTTTCAGAGAGATTCTACCAGTCAGCACCCTCTTGCAACCCACTTTCCAAGGCATATTTTAAAAATGTAAACCAGATCATGTCACTGCTGTATTTAAAACCCTCTGTGACTCACCAGAGTCCTGAACATAGGGCCCCACATGCTCCTGGCCCTACATGACAGAGCCCTGCCCCTTCCTCTGGCCTCATTCACCCTCCTGCAGCCAGTGGCCTTCTCTGCCTATCAAATGCCCTAAGCCGATGCCCTCTTGACTTCTTTGCCTTGTTAATGATTCCTCCTCCTGTCTGTTACCCAGGGTTTGAGTCCATGCAGGCCTCTATGTCTTTACCCCACTCTCACCAGGTGCAGACTTTGGCATCCAGCCCTCCTCTCCACCAGCTTGCTCAGGCCTCCCTCCTCTGACCCATATGATGCCCCCCACCTCCGCACTACCTTTCTTCCCTCCAGACTCACTCTATTTTAATTCATTTAGTGCCTGAGACCAGATAAGTATTCTTAAAATAGTGTTTCCCCAAGATGTTTCCATTAAAAAGGGGGGATCGGGGAGGGGGAGTTCTGTGGTCAAATGAATAGAAAACCACAGGTAAAAGCTACCTTTACTGGAGACACCTCAAAGCCTTAAGGGTATCGCTGTGCATTGTAGGATTGAGCATACAGCATTTTCCAAACTCATCTAACTATTAAACATCTCTTTTGAAAATTATTGCTTCTCAGAACATGCTTTGGGAAATGTTCTTCTAAAGTCAAAGAATGATCCGGGACCAGCAGTGTGTCAGCTTCATCTGGAAGCTCATTAGAATCGCAGAATCGCAGGCCTTTCCCCAGACCTTCTGAGTTAGCATCCGCATTTATAATACACCCAGGTGATTCGAGTGCATGTTAAAGTTTGAAAGTCTCTAAAATATCAAATGGTGAGGGTACTACTGTCAGAATAAAATCCAAACCCCCAGCTGGGTGTTAACAGCCCTCCATAAATTGGGCTCCATATGCTTCAGCAGCTCCATTTTCCACCCATGTTACACTTAGAGGCATCCTTTGATTAAATCTTCTGGAGACGCCTTTAAGTGCCGCAGACCCACTAAGTCAGAATCCCCCAGCTTGTGGGCCTTGGGGTATTTTTCAAAAGCTCTCCAGGTTCTTCCCTGGCAGTCCATTGGTTAAGACTTTGTCCTTCCACTGCAGGGGGTGCCAGTTCGATCCCTGATTGGGGAACTAAGATTCCGATATGCCACGCCACAAAAAAATAAAAACTGTGTAAAAAGCTCTCCAGATAAATCTGTTAGATAGCCAGATATAGGACCCCTGCAGACATTCTGTTCTTTAGCTAGAAAGGGCTGACACTTCACTAGAGAGTGTCAGTTTCTCAGTCATGTCCAGTGTCCAACTCTTTGCAACCCCATGGATTGTAGCCCACCAGGCTCCTCTGTCCATGGGATTCTCCAGGCAAGAGTACTGGAGTGGGTTGCCATGCCCTTCTCCAGGGGATCTTCCTGACCCAGGGATTGAACCCAGGTCTCCCACATTAAGGATAGACACTTTACTGTCTGAGCCACCAAGGAACCCTGACACTTCACTAATACCTATGGAAAAGTGGGTATTTGAGCTATTCCTTGACCAAAGCCTCATTTTTCTCATTGAAAGTGGAGGATAACACCATTTCCTAGGATCATTTTAGAATGAAATTAGATAATAGCTAAGTCAGCACTTACTAGAGATTACCTATTGTTATCATGATTATTATTTGGGAGCCCAGAGGAGATTAAGATAATATACAAAACCACACTAGTAGGTCACCAGATGTTTGCATTACAAGTATCGCTCCCAGGCCGGCCCCTCCAGTGGCACTCACAGTGTCTATTGTGGTTGCTGCAACTGACTGGCTGATCTGTTTCTCCATCTGTGTCCCCACCAACTGTGATAGCCCCCACTGAAGAGAAAAAGGAAAGGAGTTGGGAACAGGGCGGATCACATACCTGGTTGTTTTTCCCTTTTTGATGACATTTGCTTTGCATCTCTGGAGAGGCCTCCCAGCGAATCTGGAGGGGGTGGTAAAGGAAATAGGCTGATGCATAGAACCCAATGCCTTTGCCTCTCCCCATTACCTGTGGGACAAGGTGATAGGGCCCCAGGGTGAGGAAAGTGTCAGAAGGAGCATTGGATGTAAAGGAGACCTGGGCCAGGAAAGGCAGTGCTGTCTGACCAGGGGGTTAACAGAGGACTGACAGGGTTTCCAGGAAGTTGAGGTCCTACGATGCTGAATGAAGCTGGATACCCTCTGGGCGGTCTAGGCTCCAGGGGCTGACCTCTTTGTGAGTCCCATCTCCTATGTCTTGCGCATTGAGAGAGAACAGGGCACCTCGGGCTCCCACCAGCAGCCTTGCGGAGGCCTCCTCCAGCAGCAGTGTTGAGTAGTTCTGGGCTTGGCCCTTGAAGTGCCGGGTCCCAGAGAGCTCTGGGGAGAGCGGGATCTGTGAGCCCAGCCCTGGGACTGCCTGCCTCCCCACCTCCAGCCCCCGGCTCCTGCTGCCTTTCGAGGTTGGGGCTGTCAAACCTTCGTAGGGGATGGTCATCCGTGGGGTGGCATCTAGTTCTCTGGATGGTCTCCGCAGTGAGGGTCCAGGGACTGCAGTTGCTGTGAGGAAGCTCAGGAGGAAGGGCCAGAGCCTCCCCCACATCTTCCTGGGGAGGCCCAGACCAACAAGACTCCCAAAGGGAGCCAGGGCCAGAGGTTGGGGGATGATGGGAAGAATAGTCACAGGGTATTAAGGTCCAGGAAGGTTGCTTAGAAGGTCAGAGGTCATGGGGCCAGGGAGGGTCCTGGAATCGGGAAGACATGGAATCACATGATTGTGCGGCCATGGAATCCCAGGTAAGAGGTCAAGAAGAGGGGTGGATTCCAGACTGCCTCTCGGCATCAGTTGCAAATTCCATGGTGGGGTCACACAGGGGTTGTAGATCACTGGTGGGGTCACCCTGCCCCCAAAGCAGGGCTAGTTCTGGTTCACTGAGGTCTGTTTTCTGAAGAAAAGAAAAAACAAACAGAAAAAAAGTCCTTTCTTTTGTGTGTAGATGGAAAGTAGATAGCATTCCCCTCTGAGTTCAGGTGGTATCAAAGCGAGGAGGCCCAGCATCTACGAAACTCCCACAAGAGGATGAACCCCGTCATTCTGTCCTCCTTGCTGTTCAGATGCAGGAAGCTGGGTGGAGCTTGCCCACTTTACAAGACCCTAGACTCCCTTCAACCCAAATCTCAGGTGACAGCCGTTCTGTAACCTAGTCAGAAGCTAAGCTAGGCCTCCATCTTGGTAGAGCCCAGGTTCTCAGGAAGAATGCCTTCTCCCAACAGTGAGACCCAACTCGGGCAGCAGCTGCCCCTCCGCCTGCGGGGGTGCCTTATGCAGGAAGGCCTGGGCAGAGATGCTTAATGGGCCTTTGTTTATTTTGTCCTATTTTCCCTTTGTTTTTTCTTTTCCCTGGCCTGAAAGCTCCCTCTGGAATTTCTCTTTAATTAGCTACTTCTCCTCCTCAGCATTCCTCTCCAAGGGGGTGCACATCTCTGCTCTGCCCATGCGAGTCTATACTGTATCCTCTGGCTAAGCATCCACACATGCCCCTACCTGCAAACAGGAACTCACAGGCACCAAGGTGGGTATCTGCCCCCTCTTCCCTCCCCCACTCTCAGCAGTGCAGTTGTCATACCTGAACAGGAAGCTCGAGCGTGCAAGGTCACTTAACTGAGGCATGAGCAACAAGGAAAAGGTGAACGATAGGGTCCCTGAGACCTTGGCCACCTCCCTTGGTACATCTTGGAGACTGTTACCACACCTGGACCCTCCCTCATGGCAACCAGATGGGGATGGGATTGGGATAGGTGGTAGGTCTGATCTGACCCCTGAACTTCAGGTCTGATCTCTGAAGTTCCTTGGTTGGGCTAAGTGTGGAGAAAACCTGACTCACCCAATCTCATGAGACAAAGCCAGAAGCGCCACTGGCCTCTCCCTTTCCTTCCAGGTCAAATATTAACTAGGTGGCCTTGAAGAGAGGGCAGGGACTGGGAATTGGCCAGGGGGAAAACCGGAATTTGGAGGGTTTTTTCAAGAGGTAAAGGTCACTACTGTTCTGGAGCAGAGCCCAAAAATGGAGAATGGCGTATGAGTAGACTGAAGAGGCTCCTGGACCACAGGAGGGGCATCGGATCCTGGTCTGGGGGCTGGGGCAGCAAGAGGCCCCAGGCAAACCGCCCAGGCCCCATCTCTCACTGTGGAGGCACGCCTATTTACCTTTGGGGCTTCCTATTTGCTTAGTGCAGAAGTGGGGCAGGGGCGGGGGGAGCCCTAAGGCTAGGAGGGATCAGTCTCTAGGATTGGGCAAGAGGAATACACCCCAGGTCAGAGGAACCACTCAGAGCGTGGTGCCTGGCACACTGACAGAGGTTTAAATGAGTCACGTGTGTCCAGAGGAGGGAGATGTGCATGCACATAGATACACACACATACATATTCATAGGAGGGCTATGAGCACACATACACATGAAGAGTCAGCCACACACATTCACAGTGAGGTCTGCACACATATGTTTACCTAAAGGGCCTGCCACCTGTCTATACATATTTACATGTAAAGTTGTATTCACATGCCCATTCAATTAGCAAGGCACCCAGTCTCAGGGATTAACAAAGAGGGTTATACACCCAGACATGTCCCTATGGAAGACTGTACACCTATTCACAGGAGGGTCCTGCCCCTGTAGGGACACGCACACAATCCCACGGATACAGTGAGTCAGGCACCATCATGTCCACAAAAGGATCAACTACATTTATATGCACACAGTCCTCAAACACACAATTACATCTACACAGAGACAAGCATATGTACACATAGGGGTCCAGTTCTCACGGCAGGCTTGGAGGCTATCAGTATCCACTGAGGGTGAGATGTAGAGCAGAACCCTGCCTCCCTTCCCCAAAGTCCTAATTCTAAGCCCAGAATCCAAGTTTGTGTTTGTGAGTGTGTGTGTGTAAAGAGGAGGGAAGTTTCTGATCTCAGATGCTCAAATAGGATGCGTGCATGGGTCAAGGCCAGTCTTGCAAGGGATGGAGGGGCGACATAACCCAGGCAGGAGGAGGCCCCTTGATGTAGCAAAGTAAAGATGCAATGGAACAGGTAACTTAACCCACCTCTACTGCTGTTCTAGATATGGAATTTGGGCTGGGAGCGCTCAGCCTGCATTTAACCTGTTGGGCAGGAGGGTGGGGCTAAATGGGGCGGGGGGACGGGCGGAGCTGCCATCCCCTTCCCCCAGTGACCACAAGGCTTCAAGGTCTCCAGTCCACATCCCGCACACTATCTCAGGTTCCAAAGCTTGCGATCCTCCCCCAGGGCCGGCCCCCTGAACTCTGACCACCTTCCCGCTATTAGATCTTGGGGTGGAGGGAACTGAGGAGGGTAGCCAACAGGATCAATGTAGGATAGGCAGGCTGTCAACCTTCATCCCAGATGTCCACCCGCCTAGTGTAGGCGGTATCCCTCTCTGCCCAGTAGGATGATGGTCTCTCCTGGCCTGAGAGCCCCTCCCCCGCTACCCTCGCCTTCCTTCATCCTGGACAGTTTGCGGTTCTCTCCTCTCCTCAGATCTAACCTCAGTCTCTCCTGCTGCAGCTCGAGGACGAGCTCTCCTTCGATCCCGCCAGACGCCAGGAGACGTGACCCAGATCCCGGGGAGCACTGTTCACCACGCGGGCCCCCGCCCCACTCCAGATCCCGACTCTGCGGTGGCAGGTCTGCGACCAGCGCCGCCCGAGGCCTGGCCCGCGCCCCTCTAGAGCTTTTATGCGGGACTAGGGGACTTGGCGGTGAGAAAGGCCTGGCCGAGCCTGGAAGGTTTAACAGACGTAGGGAAGGCCTGGCCTGGCCCCCGTCCCCCGGCGCAGGCCCTGCCGCTGCCCGCACTCCACGCCTGTCTCACCTTTGCTCGCAGATCCCCGGCCATGCAGACGGCGATGCGCGGCTCCGCGGCCCCACAGCGCCAGCTGCGGGAGGAAGGGGCCGCGGCCGGAGGCGGGGCTGGTGGAGGCGGAGCCGAGGGTGGAGCAGGGGCCTGGAAGGCGGGGCCAGGGAGGCGGGGCCAGCAGGGAAGGGTGCGGGGAAAGGCGCTCTCTGCTTTCGCATCCCCACCCTATACTATAGGTCAAGGCTCACACAGTGCCCTCGGGCGTCTGGCGTGTCCCGCCCCCTAGGGCCGCGCCCCCTGGTGGTGGTTTCATCACCCTGTGCGCTTTGTAAGGACTTATCCCACCTTCCTACCCCTCAGACCTAGGACCCCTTGGGCTTGCTTCCTCCGGGGGATGTGCACACCTGTCCTCTGGCAACTCTCCGAAGACCCTCTGGCCAGTCCTCTAATGCGGAGCTCACTTTTTGCGCTCCTGCTACCTGCTTCTGCTCTCTGCCTAGGGCGGAGGGGCAGAGTAGGTGGACACCAAGTGCTGGGGCAGCTCTCAACCCAGATGAGGGTCTTGATTCCTAGCTCAAGTGTCTCCAGCCGCCTGCTCTTTCAGCTTGAGGTCTGAGGGGGTCAGTCTTGAAGGGATGAATAAAAATTTGACCGGAAGTGCATAAAAGACAAATGCTGTTTTTCTGATTAAAGAAGCCACAAACATTTGCACTTGTCCACTCAGACCAACTCTTAGATGTAACTGGGGTCTACCTCCTCAGGGACTGGGTCACTCAGACACCTGTGTTCCCTTCCAGTTCATGTTGAATATCATTCTTACTCCAGATCTTACAGTGAGCTCCTCCTAGGCGAGCAAATATCCCTCCCTTTCTAGACTTATCACCTTACCCAGAAGCAATCTAAGAAGCTTCCTAAGAATCAACTCTCCAGCTCCGTATTCAACTAGGGTAGTCCTCCCATGCACCCTGGCCCCGCAATTTCCCCTCAACTCGGGTCATGCTTCCTTCCCAACACCTATTAAATCTCCCTCTAGGGTTTAAAATCAGACCTGAGCTCTAGCCACAACCTGGTCTGATCCTCCCTCTCTCATTTGTGACAGTACTGATATGGTCTAAGAATAAGACCAAAATGATGAGAGCCACAGGGTCATAGGTAACTGAGCCTCACATGTGCCTAGGAATCTGAACTCTGGAGGAGCAGGGAGTAGGGGAACAGGCAGATGGGCACTGGCCTAACAGAGGGTCAACAAGATTGAAGTAGCTGTCATTATTTAACTGAAGGGACCCTGGAAAAGACATGTCATCCCTTTTCTCAGAATTCCCCAAAGCTCAGTTTGGCACTTCATCACATACAGTCTGTAGTTTGTGCGGCTGTGAGACTGCATGTCGCTAGACAGCAGGGCCCACGTCCCACTTCCACCACCCCCAGCACTCCGTAAATAGGATGTGTGTGTATGTGGAAGGGGAGGTAGCTGGGAAGAAATGTTTACATTCAAGTGTACACAGGGAATTCCCTGGCAGTCCAGTGGGTAGGACTTTGCACTTCTACTGCAGCGGGGCACAGATTCAATCCCCAGTTGGGGAATTAAGATTCTGTAAGCCTCGTGGTGCAGCCAAAAATTAAAGTGTACACAAACTTTTACAAAGAGTGTCCAACTGAATATTTTTCCTTGTAGTTTCATTCCACCCTGATTATCAGGCCTATTTATTAGATGGGAAAACAGGCTCTAAGGCGTTAAGTGACTTGCCTTGAAATCAGGACTGGAAAAGCCTGAGAAGAGGGAAGCAGGGTGGAGAACTGTCTGAGCAAAGGTAGAGAAGAGAGAAGCAGCGTAAACCTAAAGAATTGTCTGAGCAAAGGCAGAAATATGCAAGCTTGTGCACAGATGAGTGTTGGGGGAGTGGGCAGAAGGGAAGGGGCATGAAAGAGAAAAGTGAGTTTCATTTGGTAAGATGGTTCCTAGTAGGAAAAAGAAGGGAAAAGTCAGCAAGTAATTCAGAAAAGAACACAGAAAAAAATCTTGAAAGAGCTGATGGATTGAGTAAGTGCAAGCTGGGAAGACCAGGAGACACATAGCTATGAAAAGTAAATCTGCAGTCCTTGTGGGAAAGTGGGCTGGGGATAGCGGAGGGAGGGCAGGAAGACTACCACCTTATGGTAAAGACAGCAGAGAAATTAAAGGGCAGGGGCCCAGGGGGCTAAGGGACATAGCTCCTCATGTTCACATAGAACTCAGTGCTGATTTAGGTACCTCAGGTGGTGGCAAGTAGGCCAACATGGTTTGGTGGTCAGTTCAGCATTTAACTCACCTACACTCTACATGAGGCAAGCCTTTCTCCTCTAAGGTGCTCTGATGACTCAGAATCTTACACATTTTCAAATAAACAGAATGTATAAATCACAATGCTGAATTCTAGCATGGAACTTGCTAAACTGTAGCTGGGCAGTTACTTCACTCTCTCTGATAATATAGATTCAGACCAAATCCATTTCTCTCTGCTGTCCTCCCACTTCAATCTCTGAACCTCCCAATCTCTGAACTTAATGTGTGACAGGAATTAATGGAACTTTCTATAGGAAGCCCTTTTGATTGATAGTACTCCTCTCTGCAAATCAAGTTGATAAAATATGAATGAGGGGATAGTGACAATGGGAGAGACAAGAAATCAAACCAAGAAATTAACCTCAACTTAGCCATGAATCTGAATCTGGGGACACAAGAAGGTCATTCTTTGTGCGGATTCTTACCCTTTAAGTCACTACCCTGGCAGCTTCATAGCTTCCTTCATAGCTTCATAGGGTGGCTATGAGAGGACCCCACTTGAAAAGATTCTAGTGTAGTTCACACAGAACACAAATGTGGGTCTTGTTGTTGCTAGGTTATTCTCCCCAACTCGGCTGTAAATAAGTGGCAGAGGCCAGTGCTGGTTGTCCTCAGCCACCTATACACCAGTGTTTGGCTCCAGGATTTGCACAGACCAAGTTACTCACTGTAGCAGGGGTCCTGGGTGAAGGTATGAAAGCCTGAAACTTGAGCACAGGTTCCCTAAGACAACTCTGGCCTAGTCAAGTTGTCCTGCTTCTCTGTTCCCTGTGGCAGCACTTCTGTTCCTGTCTTGCCATCTCCACCTCTAGTTTGCCAGCACTCTCCCTTGAGGTGGCGTGACCTTTATTTTGTATGTGCATACAGCTCTGGCGCTTCTTCAGCAGACACTGTCACCAGTGTAACAATGTAGTCTCACTATTCCAGTGCCTCAGGAGCCTGTTTTGCCTGTTGCTTTTCCTTCCAGCCGGTCGTCCTGGGAGTCAAACCCGAAGCTGGGCCTTCTGGTTTGCCCTCTCTTGATTCCAGCCTGGCGAATGGTTAGCAAGGAAAAGGGAGTTATCAGGACATGTCCACATAGGATGGAAAATCATCACCTACCACCCCGTCCTCAGCTTTAGCATGCTGAGTTTAGGGGGAGGGGGAAAATCACAATTTTTTGCCAGCAGGGACAAAGCAGGACAGAGCAGCTTCTGGAGCTCCCTGTATCAGAATAGAGAACACATACACTGTAATTTTAAGAGATATGGTTTGCTCAGACGACAGTGAACCCCAAAATACTAAGATCAATTTTAATTATCATCTGAGAAAAGCCTCAGATTAAAACTAAATAACAGCTATCATTTATTGAAGTTCTTGCTTTATGCTAGACACTTGGCTAAGCACTTTTCACTCCACTAGCTTACTTAGTGCTCACTAATCCTGAGGTAGACACTAACAGATGAAGAAACTCAAGCTCAGAAAAGTAACTTGCCAAAGATCACATGGCTGATATTGTGAATCTGGGATCTGAGGTCAGGACTAAGGTCAAGGTCAAGGCGCTTATCTTGGGCAAGGCTGTGCTGCCTGCCTCCCAGTTAAGTACTTGAGGCAGTGTCTCTGTTTTTGCCTAGGCTGTGGCTCCCCACCCCAGCTGGAGAAAAGTGCTCACAGATGGTCAGTTCAGTTCAGTCGTATCCAACTCTTTGCGACCCCATGGACTGCGGCATACCAGGCTTCCCTGTCCATCACTAACTCCCAAAGCTTACTCAAACTCATGTCCAATGAGTTGGTGATGCTATCCAACAATCTCATCCTCTGTTGTCCCCTTCTCCTTTCACCTTCAATCTTTCCCAGCATCCGTGTCTTTTCCAATGAGTCAGTTCTTCGCATCAGGTGGCCAAAGTATTGGGAGTTTCAGCTTCAGCCTCAGTCTTTCCAATGAATATTCAGGACTGATTTTCTTTAGGATCAACTGGTTTGACAGGTGGTCAGTTTCCTCTTAATCAGCCCATCAGAAGAGAGAAGGAAATACTGGCATGGTTCTGGAACCCGAGGCCTCTGGCAATCATGCCTAGTCCTTCTGTGAGCTTGGGAGAACAGTTTCTCCTGTGAGGTCGGCTCAGCCTATGTCTCCCTTCGGCTGGCACGAAAAAGTTAAAGTGAAAGTTGCTCAGTCGTGTCTGATTCTTTGCGACCCCATGGCCAGAATACTGGAGTGGGTAGCCTTTCCCTTCTCCAGGAGATCTTCCTCACCCAGGGATCAAACCTAGGTCTCCTGCACTGCAGGTGGATTCTTTACCAGCTGAGCCACAAGGGAAGCCCTCAGCTGGCATATCCAGAGCTATATATCTGCCTGGCAGGTTGGAGGTGGTCCTAAGTTCTGCCTCTACTCTGCATGGCTTCCCCTTTTTTTGCCCTGAGCTCCAGAAAAAGGAAGCCAGGCCAAAGGTATTCTTTTCCAGTCCTATTTGCCTAATAAAAGAAAATACCTTCACCTGGATTTCAGAAGGTAAGTTTCATGAGAGATCTTTGTGTTGTTCACCACTGAATCTTAAAAACAGTGCCTGACATGCAGTAGTAATACAGCTGTTGAATGCTTGTACTGAATGAGGTGATGTAAGAAAGAGGTGATCACATTTCCAATGGCAGAGTATACAGCAAATTATTAACTGGGTATGTAACAGTGAACTGTGTACAACTATGGGCTCAACATGGTTCCTTTCCAGAAAGAGGAAATATCAAACTAAAAAACTGACTGAAGAATCCAATCCAAGAGGAAAAAATAGGTTTAAAAACTAGGTGGGACAAGGGAAGAAACAGGACATCCCAGATACTTAACCATCCCCACTCCCAAACAAATATTACCAAACACGTGTTCAAACTGAGAAAAAGCCATTTTAATAGCAGACACATACATTCATAGGACTTTAAACAAGACGTAGTATAAAATCTGTTTAAAAAAAAAAAAGGGAAGAAAAAGGAAATCTGCATTTACCTGTAAACTTCCTAAAAGCTGGTGGATTACCTGGCTCACAGGACTGCCCAGGGAAAACAAATGCACACATAATGAGGTGCACCGACACTGTTGATGAGTAAGAAATAGCCACAGATCACACGCTACACGCCCAAGCCACCTGTACTCCAACGTGCCTTCTAAAGAGACAAGCCAGAACGGTCCTCCTCTAATTCTCCAACTCAGTCACTTGCTAATGGGTCACCTCTTCAATTTTTAATTTCAAAATTACTCTTGGTTTAAAGACTCCACACATTATTACTGGCCCATCCCCACCAACTATACTTATTTTGACAGAAATAAAAATGCAAATACTCCAACTGAGCCAGGATGACAACGCACCATTTTCTTCTACGTCCGGGGAGATTTTTGTGAAGTCAAAAGCAAGCTGTTACTTGTATTTAAAAACAAAAACAAAATGCCAACCTTCTAAAAGGTGACAAAGGCACCACTGCCATCAGGAGAGAAACAGAAAATGTACAAATATGACTTTACTGCTACATAGATGCATTTTGTGCATGGAAAGCCTCTTCACTTAACATGATATAACCAACAGAATTATACTTTAGGATAACAAGAAAAGCAGTTTAGATAAGGCAAACAGTTACACACAAAAGCATAAACACTTGCAAGTACCTTAATTTTCAGCTTGCAATAAGGGCAATAAGTTTGACATACAGATCCAGAAAATTAGACAAGGTGATTTTTGACACAGTAATATTGCCAAACACACCACCACTCAGTGCAAGCTTTGTTTGCCAAGTCCAAAAAGTGACCTGACATTCTCTGTGCAACAAACATATTCCCCCCCCACTACCATCCCATTCACAGGGCAACAGCAGCAGGAGGGAGACAAAGCATGGGGACTCAGAGGGTGAAGGATAATACTTGATTTCGGAGAAAAACCATGGGCTACTTGTGCTAAAGACTCACAAAAATTTCTGAGAGCCCCAATGAAAATACTGTTGGAATATGACCTGGAGACTAAGGATATCTACCAAGCCATAAATATAACGGTTCAAATTGATGTTTGGCCATTTATTTTAAAGGGACAGATGAACTTTTTTTCCAATGGAGAGAGACAATTAAAAATAGAGACTTTTCTTATTGGAACTCCTAAATAAAACGTATCAAAGTGGTTTTAAATTTGATGAGCAGTTATCTGCTGAAACTGCAATACAAAAGGGTCACTTTAAAAAAAAAACACCTGAATAACCCACTCGTTCCCCCTTTCAATGTACACGATTAGAAAATATTTACACACTGTAATTACAAGCAATATAAGCAGTATTTTATACTTTGAGATATTGTACACTTTACACAATGCAAAATGAGAAAAATATGAACACTTATAAAATTACACACAAATAATGTATATCTACAAAATATTAAATTACAGAGAGTGAAAGCCCCCACTGTTGGGCAGATAGATGCCAGAGTTTCAAGCTTCTGTCAATATAACTCTTTGTATCTATCTCATTAACCATAAGTGGCATTTTCTAACAATACCCTTGAGAGGTAGTATCAAGATAATAATATTCTTACCAGTAAACGCAACACAGAATAAAACTTTTGTTGGTCTGACTCTTGAAGCCTCATTCAGTCAGGGTTCTTAGGGACTAGATTAACTTAGTCTTCCCTATAAAATCTCTAACTGCTCAATGTTTGACATGGGCTCAAAAGTTACTATTTTAAATGAAAATTTAAGATAAAATGCTTTTTACTGCTAAGCCTCAATTAGAGGTAGAAAGCTATTTTTCAAAATTTATTTTCTCCTCTCTCAAACTATAAACATCAAGTCCAAATCCCTTCCCCTTCATCCTTCTCCCACAACTGGAGGCAACAGAGTGCTCAGGAGAGCAGTGTCATCCAAGTCAATATTGAAAGAAAGAAACACAAAGCTGGCATCATCTTTCAGGAAACCAACCCTCCTAAAGGGACACTCAGTCAACAAAAGAATTCTTCAGTTAGCTAGTAAGAGTCTATTACTACCGAAGGCTTCAAAAGGGCCCTGGGCTAAGACTAGCATGTGCATTTCTCCTAACCCTCCACCATTGAAACCAAAGGATGGCTTTCCAGTGTTTAAGAATTTAGAGCAGCTGTGGTTTTCAAGTGCAACAAATTTAAAATACAAGCACGCACATACATACATACATACACACGCGTGCATAGCGTACCAAAGAATAAATGTTATTCAGGTCTCTGCTAAGGTTATATCCTCATGAAAGTAAAAGTTTTTGGAAACCTGTTCAGACCTTTAGCTTTTACAATACAGACTTCTGTAATATGGCTACGAAGGGCCAGAATTCTAAGATTTAGCCAAGATGCTAAGATTTAACCAGTATTAAAAAATATATAAACGCATGTAAAATAAATCCAAAACAAACAGCAGATGTATGTTTTGGAATAAAAACAAAGCCACTATTTTATAGCTTAAACTCTTCCCCTTAAGGGGATCTGACAAGGTACCAAACTTCTGTTTCTCAACTGTTTGTTTAAATGTATTTTAAAAACCCAACAGATTTATAATCTTGAATAGTGAAGAAAAATGCATGGATTAAAACACCCCAGTGGTTTTACAAGAGTAACAGAAAAGATTTATCCTTTCAATTATTAAACTCAGTTTTAAGCTTTCCCCTTTGAGTCATAAAATAACTAAAAAGGAAAATTAAATCAAACTGGAACTTGATCTTGGTTTCCAGGTCCAGCTTTTCAAGTTGGTCCAAGCCCTTTCTTACATACTTCCTGTGATTATCCAAGTGCTGCAAATATAATCCAAAAAAAAAAAAAAAAAAAAGATAACAGGCTTACAATTTAACAAGAGTAAACAGGGGAAGGTTAGATATGCAACTGTCAGCTGCTTCTACCTCTCCCCTCTCAAGGAATTCTTCTCTTTTAAAAGGCCAGTTGCTGTAATTAATCAGATTATATTTCATATCTGCTTCAGAAATGGCAATTTCTTCATTACCAGCTTCATTCTAGATACTCAAGTAGCACGTCTGCTGCACATGTTCTTAGCTTTCCATTGGATTCTGTAGTATTCCTTTAGGAAAGGCTCTTACTGAATTTCTCTTAGTTCATAATTTTTTTGCTGCAACTCCTGTTAAGAATCTGGTACCCAAAAGTCATGAAGTTGCCCCTAGAAAAGGAAAGGGAAGGAAAAAAACAGGATAAAGGAAAATCAGATTATGAATTAATCCATATAAAACCACTAATCACCAGACAATGGGCTTTGATAATGAAATTAATAAAATGTTGACATAGTACATTTCTCTGATAATTTATCGTAATCAGATTCAAGTTTCACATTTTATAGTCTAACAATTTAAACTAAGTATAAATTAGTACAAGATGTTTTCCTCAGCAACACACACAGGTGGAGGTATGTATTTAGAAAGATTAATGAAAACGTTAAGCTGATTAACAGTTTTGGTATTAAATTTTTTTGTTTTAATGCTACATCAGCAAAAAAGGCTGGCCTAAAAGAAGTCTATGGAGATTAGTAACTAAAACAAGAACAACAAAACATTAACATAATATTTCTCGAAGACTTCTGTGTTCCTGTTACTTTGATACAATCCATTTATTACTGTAGTTGGTCTGTAAATTAACAGGATGGTAAACTTAATAGCAAGTGTTTAAACAATGCCCTTCTTATGGAAAGTATCCTTAGATATAATACCAAAACCCTAAGTGACAAAAGAAAAAAAAAACAAAACTGGACTTCATCATAATGAAAAACTTCTTTGAATAACATCATCAAAACAATGAAAGACAACACAGAGAATGGAAGAAAATATTGGCAAATTATGTACCTCATGGGGGAATTTATATTTAGAACATATGGAGAATTCTCACAGTTAAAAAATGGACAAAGGATTTGAATAGAGACTTCTTCAAAGAAAATGTATGAATGTCCAACAAACACATAAGAAGATGCTCAGCATCGGGGAAATGCAAATTAAAATCACAATGACATTCCTTGTCCCTATGTCTATATCTGAAAAACAGATAATAACAAATGTTGGCAAGAATGTGGAAAAACTGGAAACCTCAAACATTCTGGTGGGAATGTAAAACAGTGCAGCCACTTTACCTATACACAAATGTTCACGGAAGCAGTATTCACAACAGCCAGGAAGTGGAAACAATTCATAATAAGCAGATATATAAAAGTAAATATATAAATCTACTAAGTAGATATATAAAATACGATATATGCATATAGTGGAATATTATTTGGCAATACAAAGGATATACAACATGCCAAACATGCATTAACTTAACATTATGTTATGTAAAAGAAGCCAGTCATAAAAGACTACATCATATATGATTCCATTTGTATGAAATATAAACAATAGGCAAACCTACTTAGACAGAAAGTGGATTAGTGGTAGCCTAGGGCTTGCAGGGAGTGGGGATGGGAGTGCAGGTGCTTGGGGAATGAGGAGTGACTGCTAATGGTTATGAGTGTCACTTTTTGGAGTGATAGATGTACTAAACTGTGGTGATGATTGAACTGTGCATATACTAAAAAAACACTGTATACTTTAATTGGGTGAAATGTATGACATGTGAATTTTATCTCAATAAAGATATTAAGAAATACTCCACATGAAATAAACACCATTGGATGCAATGTAACATTTTAAAATTGGGTCAACCACCTTTGAAAATAAATTAATGAATATAAGAACAAACAAAAATTTTTAAAACATACATAAAGGAGTATATTGGAATTTTCAGTTTATCTTAACATATCTAGAAGTAAGTATTTGTCATGTCTTTTTAGAAGAGTATGAAGAAATAACATCATCAAACCAGTCAATCCCAAAGGAAATCAATTCTGAATATTCACTGGAAGGACTGATGCTGAAGCTGAAGCTCCAATACTTTGGCCACTTGATGCAAAGAGCCAACTCATGGAAAAGAACCAGATGCTGGGAAAGATTGAAGGCAGGAGGAGAAGGGGCAACAGAGGATGAGATGGTTGGATGGCATCACCGACTAAATGGACATTAAGTTTGAGCAAACTCTGGGAAATGGTGATGGACACGGAAGCCTGGTGTGCTGCAGTCCATGGGGTTGCAAAGAGTCAGAAACGACTGACTGAACAACAACAAACTGAGAACAAATAAAACTGTTTAATAAAATGACACCTGAGTAGGCCGACAGTTCTGTATTATTTCCTGCCATTTTCCATGTATCCTGGCAACCAAGTCTTTTACCTTAAAAATACAAAGAAGGGGAAAAGAGATCAGATCAAAACAATTTAAGACTTGACACAAAAGATCTGATAATTGTGACAGACCCACCCCCAACAACTCAATGTAGTTTCTATCAAGAAAGAAGAAACTCCTCAACTTCTAGAGGGGTTTTCAAGTCACAGTGATTAACTAAGACCGTTCTTCATCATTATGTCTAAGATACTGAATGCTTAGGACTCCATTTTCACATTAGTTAACTAAAGATCATCCAAAAAAACATATTTTCTGCCTTTAAGACACCTATTTTCAACTCGCTGGCTTCTGAACACCCAACAGGAAAGCTGAAGAGTAGGCTTTCCACTCTTACAGGACCCAAGGCTTTGGTTGTTCCTTGCCTTTCAAGTTCTATTTGATTCAAGGTCACAAAAGAGGGTTGTTATTTGTTCCTTTTCAATTGAGTGTTAAGTCTCTCTAGGATTCTGCAAAGTATAGATGACTCGTAAACAATGTGGGGGGGTTAGCGGTGCCAAGTCCCTGCACCAGAGAAAACCCTACTGCTATCTCTGCCTCAAAAACAAAGAAAGTGATAAATAATGACTCACTCAAGAGCAGGAAGCTGAGATAGTTTGGAAAGAATCTGCGGCTGAAGGTAGACTGCACAAAGAATCCTCTTTACATATAAATACCTGATGCATTCCTACATTTGGAGCTCTACTAAGTCTTTGTATGAAACTCAAACTTTCCTACCACACTAGAGGATTCTCAACTAGTTCTTGGACATAACAGCCTGACAAAATATTTGTATATATTTATGTATGTCTATTTTGGGCTGTGCCATGCAGTATGTGGGATCTCAGTTTTCTGACAAGGGATTGACCTCGTGCCCCCCTGAAGTGGAAGTGTGGGGTCTTAACCACTGGACTGCCAGGGAAGTCCCAGCAAAATATTTTAAAAGGGTCAGGAATTTTAGAGTTGCTTTAAGTTTATAAAGTAAACTGTAAGGTCTGCTTTTTTCTCCCTTTACAGTTTGGCAGATTCAGTTTCTCCAAAACAATCAGCACCTTTTCTACTAGAGGCTTGTGGAGAGGCATGCAATTCATTCACTTCAGCAGGACCGCACCCGAAGCAATTTCCATAGATCTCCGTGTCACTCTCCACTCTAAGTAAGAGGAGCCCTGGCACCAGTCTACACCCAGCCTCTTGACTTTAAGAAACAAACAACTTGGGGGTGGTCCCCTGTAGCATGTCTGTCAGCAGTAGCCACCACCACCAAGTTCTACGGGCCAGTAACTAGTCGATGTTCAAAAGAATGTGTTTCTGAAACCGGTTTTCACTCTAAGCCAAAGAGCTATCTCCTACCTGCATTTGAAAATCCACAATCTAATACAATTTTGTTAGTTGCTCCTTTTGGTATTTAACTTACATCTATTAAACAAATACAGATACTAAATCTACATAGGCATTGTTGAAATGACTTTATAGCTAATTACAAACCTGAAATCTCACTTAAGACTATCTAAACAAATGGCAAGAAAGAATCACCCCTACACTGCAAAAGCTAAAGGATGATTAAGAATAAAAAAAAAAATCCTTAGAAGAAAATGTTTTAAAAATAGTGGTGTTTATGTTTCAGGAAAAATTGTCAAATTGTTTTATTAATACTAAAGTTGCTTTCCTAACTCCATATTCTTATATTCAGCTTTTCTTTTCAGCTTCTTGTCTTAAATGTTTTGCTTTGAGATTTTTCCCTTTCACTTTCAATCTAGCTAGAAGTACTTAGACGAACCTAATTTGTTATTAAACGAGAAAGTCTTATTTCTAATGCTATATGTTCTTAAAAAAGAGGCTTATAGGCTTCTCTTACTCAAATATTAACAAAGCCAAGGATAAACAAACAATGAAACTATTAGGAAAAAGGCATACTTACCTTGGTTCTATAAAACAGTCTTGCATCTTCCCTAATATCACACTTAACGTGCTTTTCCAAAGCCCCACAGAGGTGCACAAAATGTTTCTGTGTAAAACAAATACAAAGGATGAAAACAATTTTAAAGCATTACAAATGAGCAAAGAAGAGATTATGTAGCTAGAACTGACAATCATTTAAAAAAAAATCTACCTTAGCAATTTCTGATACTAACTGTCCAACACAGAAGCAGTCATATGAGTAAAATGTAGTGACTGCTGCAATAATCAGTTACAGCTTATTGCTAGCTTTTTGCATTAAGACACATTAATGAAAACTAGCCCCAGAGTTCAGACTATGATGTAGTGCCCAGAAATGTAAGTCCTTCTGTTAACACGATCTCTAATGAAATATTCAAGTAACAGCTGACCTATTTTCTCTATGAACAAAACAATGTTTACTAATAGTTCTTTGAAAAATTAAGTGGCCTAAGTTTTAGAAGTATACAGTTCCAAAGAGTCACACTCGTATACATACTAAGGTGAGAATGTAAATGGACATTTTTGAGGAGGGAAATATGATAATAATCATTTTACAATAATTAAAATTTGAAAACTTTATAAATTTTGATTCAGCATTTCTACTTCTAGGAATTTACCCTATAGAAATGCTTCCAAAGGTTCATGTTAGTATTGTGTGTAATCACAGAAACAGGAATGTTCATCAGTAAAGATTTTGGAATACTATAGTTTAATTACACAGAAGTGCTAAGTAATTTACAGTGGAGGAGAAAAGACAATTTGCAAATAATGTGAATAGCATGACAGCATTTTTAAAAAAGTAATTATGTTAGGATATCCATAAATTATGGAGAAATTTACAAGAGGGCACTGGATTATAAAGTCTTTCACTTTCTACCTTACATGGTTTTATAGTAATTGAGTTTTAACGCAATAATTGTTTTCTAATCAGAAAAAATAATTAAAAAATTTAAAGACCATATATAAGAACAGATAGATGACTGCATGCATGCTAAGCTGCTTCAGTTGCGTCCAACTCTTTGCGATCCTATGGACTGTAGCTTGCCAGGGTCGTCTGTTCATGGGATTCTCCAGGCAAGATACTGGAGTGGGTTGCTCTGCCCTCCTCCAGGGGATATTCCTGATCCTGGGATGGAACCCATGTCTCTTCTGTCTCCTGCATTGGCAGGCACGTTCTTTACCACTAGGGCCACTAGGGAAGCCCCACAGATGATTATATTAGGTTCCAATCAGGAGAGCAAACACAGTTCTATGCACAACAGTGTTTATAAAAACACAGGAAGCAGTCTTGTGTCCTTTTTGATCATGTCTAAGGAGATACAAAATTTTAAACAGGGGTTGGATTACCTAAAGTGTGAAACATGGGAGTATTAAACAAGAATTTTCCCCACAAATAAGGAACATGATAGTACTGGAAGAATAAACTAATTCAAAATGAAAATCTTAACATGAGGAGATAACTTAGGAATGTAGATCTCGAGTAGCCTGACTTACCATCAGTTTAATTTTGAAGGCAAACATTATTTTTAAAGAAAAAAGGAAATGGAGTGGGAGCAGAGATGGGAAGAATGGAGCTAAGAGCTAGCTCATTTAGTATTTGGTGATTTTGATATTAATGTATTACACTACTGCCAAGTTATCACGGTTAAGTTCCACTCCAATAAACAGAACAAACATCTCTAGACGAATAATTGTCAACAATATGGCTAGAATCCCTGGTTGAGGAACTAAGATTCTGCAAGTCGTATAGCAAGGCAAGAAAAAAAAAAATGTTGAGTTTGGACTTCCCTGGTGGTCCAGCAGTTAAGAATCCGCCTGCCAATACTGGGGACGCAGGTTGGCCCAGGAACATTCCACATGCCATGGGGCAACTCAGCCTGTGAACCACAACTACTAAAGCCCACACATTCTATAGAGACTGTGTGCCCTAACTATGGAGCCTGCAAGTTGCAACTATGAAGCCCACATACCCTAGGGCCTGTGCCCCATAACAAGAGAAGTCACCGCAATGAGAAGCCCACACACTCCAATGAGAGAGTAGCTCCTGCTTGCTGCAACTGGAGAAAGCCTGCACAGCAATGAAGACTCAGTGCAGACAACAACAAAAGAAGGCTGCAAGGTTACCATCACTTCTCCCTTTCCAGTGTACAGTTATTTCGACAGTGAATCCAAAGTGAATTTGATAAGTTATTATATTTTCTCCTATATAAAAAATGATCATTATTCCATCAATAGTGACATTTATTAAAAATAAAAAGGATGAAAAAATACCTACCCGTTGTCCAGAAGAAAAGGAGTGAGAACAACTAACCTCACCGATTAAATGAAGAAGAATGTAGGTCAGGTAATATGCCTGGTAGAGAAATGAATAAAGTCAACACCCATGGATGAAATTAGCTAGAGTACATGTCATCCCAGTTTAAACAAACATTAGGGAAGTTGCCCAGGAAGGACTGGATTTGCTAAAGTTAACTGGACTGGTAAGTAAGCAAAAGTCAAGCATTTATCCCAGGTTTCTGATTTCTAATTCAAGTTCATTCCTTTTACCACCTCATGACTGCCCTAGTAAAGGGCTATGAAAAATACTCACAGTATTAAATTACCAACAATCCTTTTATTTCAATCTTCAAGTTAACTGAAGGATTTTTATGACAGCAATAAACAAAAATATCATTCACCATATAACTATGCTACAATGTATCTAGTCTCTAAATTCAGAAATGTCTATGGTTAGGAAGCTATCACAGGTTGTGCTCAAATGTACTCTTTTGAGATGATCTAGCCCTGGATACCTGCTTTTCAAGTTCCAAATGAATACTATCATCAATAGTGCTGTTTGGTTGTTCAGCTCTTTTCTTCAAGACCATTTTCTTCAACAAATCTGAAGGCTTCATTTGCACAAGATAGCGATGTAAGACTGATATCTATCAAAGGAAAGAGGAGACAATGAAACATATTAGGCAATACACTTACTCTTTCTTAGGCATGTTTTCAGTGTCCTCTGTTCATTTTGTCTTTTCTAATTTAGTTTCTTAAAGTTCAGTGATATTCATTTATTCTTTACTTAAAAGTTCCCAACCAAGGGACTTCCTTGGCAGTCAGTGGTTAAAAACTACACACTACCAATGTAGGGGGCACAGGTTTGATCCCTAGTCAGGGAAGATTCTGCATGCCACGTGGTACAACCAAAAAAACCAAGTCTCCAACTGACCCACCAAGGTTTATGTGTCTTTTACATACTGTTAAACTTCACTGTAATAAAATGAGAGGGGGAAAAAGAGTCAACTGCTTAAAAGGGATCTTAATTTTTTTGGTTGTACTTTGAGGCTTGTAGGATCTTAGTTCCCCAATCAGGGATTGAACCCAGGCCCTGGCAGTGAAAGTGCCAAGTGCTAACCACTGAACCACCAGGAAATTCCCTAAAAGGGATATTAAATTTAAGATTTAGTACTTTTAATTGAAGATGAAAACTTAAGGAGGAGACCAAATTGCATTACCAAAGAGGTCAAAGGGAATACTTTTTATGAAAAATTATTCAAAAGTCAGCAAAGTTGAATCTTCATCCTTGTGAGTAGAAGTCACTGAATTTTGGAAAGAATTCTCTTTTGATGGCAGTAATATCACTGAAAGGACTGAGAGCTATTTCTAATTACCTTGGTGGCTCAGGTGTGGTCCCCCCATAAATCTAGAATCAAATCTACTTCAACTCTACTAATATAGAAACAGCTGTCCTCTTCAATCTCTCTGTCCCACAGCACCCTGAGCATACTTCTGTCACTGCTCTTGCTACACTGTACCACAATGGTTGCTTAACTGTTTCAACCACTACAGTTTGTTTTCAAGGCCAGAATCTTTATCTCCACTTTATTTTTACTCTGTAGGACGTGACAAATTATCTTATACTGCACTGCAATTCAAACAAGAACACTACATCTAGATCGGATTCTATGTTTCAAATTCAACTACAAATAGCCTCACTAGTGCTACTGATGTTTGTAAAAAGCCTTCAGGACTTCTCAGAATGGGTTTTCTATAGGACACGTTTATATATGCACATATACACATAATATGTTCACTAATGAACCAAGTACTTAAACGGCAACCACATTTAAGCTCTATAATTTAAAGAGCTATAATTTAAAAATATAAACACAGGATATAATTAACATTTAATAGTTTAGTAATTTCTAATCTCGTGATAAAATTGCTAACGTTGACAAGGTGAAATAAATAATTCACATTTATATAGCATATTTTTATTTTCCCAGCACTTTTTATAAATTAATTCATCTAATTGTCCACAACCATCCTATGTGGTAGATGGTGTGATACTGTCTCCATTTCATAGATAAAGAAACTGGGTCTTATTGGTTAAATACCATGCAAAAGATTACATGAACAGTATTTGGCCTAAGAGTTAAGCCCTAACTGCAGGACTTTTGACATAGGATCCATCATTTTTTTCTATACGTCTCTCCCATTTATTAAAAGAAAATAAAAGTGCTATTTATACCTGCAGATTATTCACATTAGGGATATCTTCACGTTTTTCATCCAAAAGCTTTGAAATAATCACTAGGCTGAGGCACTGTCTCAGTTGCCTGAAATTAGAATTTTTAGGATGCATTTAATCAATATTGTTTAAGAAGCAAATGAATGAGCCAAAAGAAGTTCTTCTAATTTGCAACACAGCTAATGTTTCAAGAGAAGGCTATATAAGAATATATAAACTTTATTAGAATAGTAACATTTCCATGTAAAATATTTGTACACAAAGTTAAAGTTGTCTGAAGTGCAGGAAAACCATTGAGAGCCTTTATTTTTGACCCTGACGATTTACTGTTAGAAAATCTATTTTATTGCTGGAATTCCTTTTATTAAAGCAAAAAAAAAAAAAAAAGCGAATTGATTCATTTTTGTGGTATATGCCATCTATATTAAGTTATCAGATAAGCTAAAGCTAAAATTAACAATCAAGACTATTACAAAGTGATCTGAGCTGAAAATCAGAATCAGGCTGTCAATGCCTTTTCTTATAATATCAAATAAAAGACTCTGATCTAACATTCAAGAAATGATGAAAGGAAATAAAGGACCTAAAAGCATTTCATTAATGTAAACATATATCATTCTAATGTTTCATTCTCACTTTTCAATACCTTCCACGTGATGTCCAATTAGGGACCAGCTGTACCAACCAGAGAAGGTTGTGGGGATGAGTGGAGAGTTCGTTTATGGCCAGAGAGAGTTCAGGCACCTGAAAACAAACCGTGAGCACAATTTTTCACCTAAGTTAGTGGAATCAAGTATCTAACAGATCATCAATGTCCCTTCTTGACTTAAGATTACAAAAAGAGCACACAGATTCAGTTTTATCTTAAACTCTAGAGTAAACTGAATCAATACATTTATCAGAACTTTATTTAACTTTTGTGTTTTGTGCTACATCATATCTACACTGATTTTAAGTCCTTCAAAGAATAATCTAAATACACCATTGTGTATATGTACCACAGCTTTCTTATCCATTCATCTGCTGATGGACATCTAGGATGCTTCCATGTCGTAAAGTTAAAAGAAAAAAAAAAAAATCTAAATACAAACACCAGTTTCCAAAGGTATATAATAAGAGTTGCACAATACATGTTCCTGAACAGGAATTTTTTGAATTTAGGAATCCTCAAGTTTAAATACTATTTCAGTATTCAAAATAATCCCTTAGCAAGAGTTGGGAAGATCCCCTGGAGAAGGAAATGGCAACCCACTCCAGTATTTTTGCCTGGGAAATCCCATGGAGAGAAGAACCTGGTGGGCTACAGTGAATGGGGTTCCAAAGAGCCAGACACGACTGGCCAACCGAATTTAAAAAAAAAAAAAAAGGAAAGGAAATATAGGATAGGGTAAGAGATAAGACTGATTGTGTGCTGTGCTAAGTCGCTGCAGTCATGTCCAACTCTGTGCAACCCAATGGACTATAGCCCACCAGGTTCCTGTGTCCATGGGATTCTCCAGGCAAGATACTGGAGTGGGTTGCCATGGCCTCCTCCAGGGGCTCTTCCCAACCCAGGGATCAAACCTATGTCTCTTATGTCTCCTGCATTGGCAGGCAGGTTCTTTATCACTAGTGCCACCTAGGAAGCTGAAAATTGATTACATTTTGATAATTGCTGAAGCTGGGTGATAAGTACTTAGGGGTTCATTAAACTGTTTCCCCTACTTTAGCACATTTGACATTTTCTACCAAAAAAAGGTTGAAAAACATAATTTTAAAAAACCTAACAAAAATTATACATGTTTACCCTCAATGGCCACAGAAATTTAACTCAAATTTTGTATGCATGATTCATTCTACCACTTCATTTAGGGCTCTGTTCAAAGGTTACTTCAGAAAGGCCTTCTCTAACTGCCTCATACCAAACAGCAGAGGATCCCTGCCTTGTCCTGCTTTATTGTAATTTGTAGCATTTACTATAACTTAATATGATATTATAATCTACATTTACACTGTTTATAACCTAGCCCTTTGACTAAAAAGTGTGGGGAGAGCAAGGGTTTTATCTTCACACAGCTTTGTCTCTAGCACCTGTATTAATAATACTTGGCTCACAGTTAATCCCCAATAAACATAACACATTTTTTGTTGAATTAATGGCTTCAGTTTTATTAAGATTCAGTTTCATGAATTAAATATAGTTCCAGCAAAGACAGTCCTTTCCTCAGTTAAGTTTTCATCTGCTGAAGATCTCAACTTAGGTTAGAAACTGTCAATTCTGCATACACTATGAAAGTCACTATGTGACGCTATACAAAAAACAATACTAAAGTTTTAAGTAATGTTACCTTTGTGTTCCAATCTCTGATGTTTTTCATCAGGTTTATTAAGAGGCTCTGAAAGTCCACTAGAGGAATCTGTTTCAATTCTTTTTCCAAACTCATTTTAAACAACATTAAGATCAGTAACATTATTTCACGATCCTGGTAACCTTCTGGATGTATTGATGTACACAAGCCTAGAAACTTTGACACATATCAGAGACAAAACAACTTAAGGAAATATATTCTGCTTGAAGAGTTTACAGTATAAAAACTTTTTGACAAAAAATGCAAATGGGAACTACACAGAAACCAAAACATCAGCTGTCTAGGAAAAGGCAAAAAACATTAATGTTAATAGTTGAATTGCTAAGTATTTTCTTCTCCAGTTTTAATTTTCAAGATTTTAACAGTTCAATATCACGAATGATTCGATTCAGTCACTAAAGATTTTTAACACTTATTAATTCTTGGTCACTAAGGTATACTGTAAATAACAATTTTTCTTTGTATATTCTAATTCTAGAAAATTATTATTTTCAAAAATACTAGTTTCAAAAAGCTTCTTGGTAAAGGTATTCCTAGAACTAATTTAATCACATAATGCTGATTTAAAGTTCCCTTTTGCTCGTAATATTAAAACAAAAATAAAAACAGCAAAATCAAGTTTTAATACAAAGAATATTGCTAAGGAATTTCAGACACTAGAAATGCCATGGTAAAACACTAGTGATTTTGTTTGAAAATCGCTAAGCAAAAAACTAAATGGTTCCAGCTCTGTGCTAAAGACATACAAAACAGTTTTTTTCCTACCTTAACCACATTTAAAATGTTGGTTTCAGGGAGAGAAGAAAAAATTGGCTTGTAAGATGAATCTTCATTTTCTTTCACCCCCAATGTCATCTGTGTTTCAGAACTATAGAAAAGTGAATAAAGAAGTGAGAAATTAGGAATAAAATTCTGAGAAGCACTGAACAACAAAAATTTTATTGAGGTATAATTACATACGATAAAATAAATATACACATTTAAAACTTTGATGAATATGTATATACTAGTGTAACCACCATCCCAACCAAGAAATAGAACATTTCTATTACTTCCCAGAGTCCTTGTCAGATCTGAGTTAATCAGCTATCTCCTACTCCAGGTATATTTGATTTCCATCTCTACACATTAGTTTTCCCTCAAACAGCTGCTTTTTATAAAGCAATCTCCCTGTTGCTCTTGGTGTCTGAGAGCTATGTAGAACGTGGCTCTGACTACAAAGAACTCAAAATGCCAGTGGCCCAATAAAACTGCCACAGCAATATAAACAATTCTAAGCATTTCAATTTTGGTTGAAGAAATCAGTGAAGGTTCATGGTAGAGAGAGAAATGAACCTAGCCTTCAAAATATAGGTAATATTTTATTTAATTTTTTTGAATAAATAACCCTTTCATATGGTTAAAAAAAGGCTGAGAGATATGAAGGCACAGTGTGCTGAAGAGAATGGTCCTTGCAGTCTAGGGCCTCAGCGGCTCATTCCCCTTCCCGTGGACAATCACTACGAGCTTCAGCCCTTCCTCCCGTAGGTGTTTTATATACATACAAGAGTAAATATGAATGCACCTCTCCCCAGTGCTTTAATACTTGTATCTTGGAGATACTCCTATAACTACATGTGCAGAACCTTCTTATTTCTTAAAATGTCTGAGTAGCTGTAGTGACTATCAGATGAAGTACTATATATTAAGCCCCCAGAACCATGTCTGGCACACAGTAAAAATATGTAAGTATTGGTAGCTCCACTCAAATGAACAGTGCTTCAGGAAGTGAGACAGATAAGATCTTGGTAAGCAGACACTGAGGATGGAGGTGAGGGACTTGCATGAGGAAGATCCAATGCAACAATGGCTAATATGAAGAAAGAGCAAGAGAATCAATTTGGTTAGAACAAAAGGATGAACAAAATAGAAAACAGGTCAGAGTCAATTGTAGAGTCTTAAATACAGGTATAAAGGTTTAAAAGTGGAGAAGAAAATTTTCATAAAAGGAATCCTCTAACAGTGAAAAGAAGAAGTATATTGGAGGTGGGAAGCTTCCAGGAGGAAGATTTTTGCCACGCTAGACATGAGAGGAGGATCTGAATAAGGCTGATGCTAGGAATGAAAAGGAAAGAATAGCTGTGAGATAGGTACAGGTGCAGGAAGAGAACACAGAGATGTAACACAGCGATGGAATGTAGAATAGAAAGAGGTTAGAACTAAGTCTGTATATCCTGCAGACTAATGCTAAAGAACTGTTACTTGAATCCTTTAATGTCTTACTCTCCTATCTGAATATTTACTCTAACAACCTTCAAATCTACTATTTGGATGCATATTTGTGAGTATGCATACACATAACAGCAAAAATAGGTTGCACATGAGTCCTAGTAAAGAAGAGTGAGTTGTGGTCATATCTCAATAGGATTTAGTCTTGTACTCCATGCTGTTTAAACAGGTATTTCATTATGCTTCACTCATTCCTTCACCAGCTCACTCTTGCTCATCTGTGTTCATCTTTGCCTACCACTATACAGCAACAGTAACTTACAGCCACCACCTCCTGGCTGCAGTCACCAAACCTGACTGAGGCAACTCGTCAGTTGGTAAATAATCAATCAGAAAAACTATTACTGGCATTTATTATGTCTTAATGAAATCATTATATCTTTACTTCACTATTTCCACTATAGTACCTGTTCACTACAGTGAAGAGAAAAAATTCAAATCTGTTGCATACATACAAAATCACCACATACTACTCAGTTCATTAAATGTTAAATAATAAAATAGTATTAACTTTCTAAATATAGGTATTTGAGTGTTTTGGTCTTTTTGGGGAGGAAATATTGGAGCTTTTGAATGCTCTGAGAAAGCATTATGTTTCCTATTTAAAGTGATAGAATACAGTCTTCATGTGAAAATTTGCTATCTAACGTATTTTCAGATACAGGTTACATCTAAGCAACAAGGAGGAATCCTGTATGTGGTGGAAAGAGATGGAGGGATGAAGATTTTGGTTCTAGATATATCAAATAACAAAATTTGTATTTTTAAAAAAAGTAAAGGTGAGTGCATTTTCATAAAGTTTAAGAACTGTTTTTCCTTTTTTATTTACTTCCTTTGTCCATTTTTCTAATAGTTATTGAACTTTTTCTTATTAATTTGAAATTAAGCCTTTATTCATGACCAGAATTCCATTCATAGTTGATGATTACACAATGCAGGGGTTGGAGCACCCACCCGCCACAAAGTCTAAAATCCTTGTATTAGGTATAACTGGCCCTGTATATATCTGCAGATTCAATCAACTGATGATTGTATAGTACTGCAGACTCTTCAACAACCTGGTCTGAAATGCGCAGGTCTACTTAAAAGTGGGTTTTTAAAAATAGTAAGTAATATAGTACTATTATGATATACATATTCTCCCCTCCACCCCTCAATTTTGACTTTTGTTTATGGTGATTACTGTCATAGAGATTTTTCTTTAAAAAAGTGGTCAAATATGTTAAATATCTCCTTTTATGGATTTTGCATATTCAAACAAAATCATCTTCCCTTCTTCTAGGATTATTAACAAAAGTTCTTCTATTACTCTGTGATTTCATTATACACATTTAAATCTTTATCAGTTTGAAGTATGTAAAGATTTCTTTTCCTAGAAATCCACCTCATTCCCAAATAATGGGTAATACAGATACTGAATAGCTCACTCTTTCCTCATTTTTTGAAACACTACCTTTAGCATTTACCAAGTATTTGTTTCTTTTCCGGGCCTATTTTCTTCCACTGATGGAGCTTTGAATCTCTATACCTGTCCCATGTTATTATCTGCTAAGGTCAATCCTGCCTCATAACTTCTCAAAACTTTCCTGGGTATTATTTTTTCTATATGACTTTAGAATCACTTGTAGAGTCCCAATTCCCCTTGTCCCCACAAAAACCTGATTGGCATTTCTTTAATTTTGCTGGAGTATAGTTGATTTACAGGGTTGTATAAGTTTTAATTTTTATTTAGGATCTCATCAAGTTCAGTGTACCTTAGGGGGAGCTCTAACGTATTTATGATGAATTTTCCTACTATTCTTTTTTGTTCTTTAGTAATTTTACATACACATACACAACTTCTATTTAAGCTTATTCCTGGGTATTTAGCATATTTTTCTTACTATTGTAAATTAAGTGTATCTTTTAGTTTCATTGCTTTTCAATAGACTCTTAGGCTTCTATATATACATTAAATCACCTTTTCTGCAAACAATGAATCTTTCACCATTTCCAATCTTTGTATCTTTTTTTTCTTATCTAATTATTTTGACTTATTGTGTTTGAGCTTTCCTCTTCCCAGGCTTCAAGGCTGAATTCTTTCTTTCTTTTGGTTTCTGCCCTCTAAGGTTGGTCCAGAGGTTTGTGTAAGCTTCTTAGAGGGTGAGATCTTGCTGAGTTTTGGTTTGTTTTGTTTCTCCTCTGATGGGCAAGGCTGAGTGAGGGGGTAATCCTGTCTGCTGATGACTGGGTTTGTATATTTGTTTTGTTTGTTGTTTAGATGAGGTGTCCTGCACATCTATTGGTGCTATTGGTGGTAGGGTGATGCCGGGTCTTGTATTCCAATGGTTCCCCTTGTGTGAGTTCTCACTATTTGACACCTCCTAGGGTTAGTTCTCTGGTAGTCTAGGGTCTTGGAGTCAGTGCTCCCACTCCGAAGCCTCAGGGCTTGATCTAGAGTTTTGCGTGGGGGCCTATATATTCTTTTCCACTGGTCAGGTACTGCTGTCTGCTCTCAATTGGTGTTTGGCATGCACTTCAGTGTCTGAAGGTGTATTCCTGATGTATTGTGCAGAGAGATGTACTCCATGCCCACCTACTCCTCCGCCATCTTGTCCTTCCCCTGAATTAAACAATTTTTTTCATGGAGAATAGAGAAAGTGTTTGTATGAAGATTCGGTAGTTCAGAATTTTTCCAAGGGGAGCTGATGGAGAAAGTTCCTTTTCTTCTTATAGACCATGGACTCCACTACACGGAAGAGCCTTGCTGGCATGGGCAAGCAGCTAGGCTTGCAGCTCCTTCAGCTCCCACCATATCTTCCCTTCAGACTCTCCAAGTCCTGGGCCTCTCCGTATATTTTACTTGATGAGGTCAGATACAAAAATGATCCGGTAGATGGAACCACGTGAAGAGCTTCTCTCTGTAGGCAGCCCTGTCCTGCAGCCGAGGGTGTGCCTTCAGGCCGGCCCACAGGACGGCGGCTAGGGTGGGGCTGGGGGTGAGGACTGGGGGTGAGCCAGAGGTGACCAAGCCTGAAGGAACTGAGGTGACTGAGGCGGCAGTAGCTGCTCATGGCCTAATTGTTTTGGCCAGTAATCCCCAAATAGTTGTAAATAACAACGGGCAGTCTCATTAAAAAAAAAAAAAATTTTTTTTAATTTAAAAATGTTTCCATTTTTTCCCTGTTAAATATGATGAT
This sequence comes from Bison bison bison, assembly GCF_000754665.1. Lineage (NCBI taxonomy): Eukaryota > Metazoa > Chordata > Mammalia > Artiodactyla > Bovidae > Bison > Bison bison. The sequence goes on from NW_011495018.1 coordinate 29,288,901, forward strand.
GGCATTTAGATTTAGATGTTAACAATGTCTCTCATTCAAGATCCATTTCAACTTTGAGAGATTTTTAAAAAACCAAGAATGAATACTGAATTTATCAAATGAATATTAACTATTGTTATATAAATCATTTAAAAGATAATTTTGGAGTTAATAGTGAAAAGAACACTTACACTAGATTGTCTTCATTAAAGTCTGGCTGAAGATTCTCCAGAGGAAATAAAGATCTAAAATCAATTCCCATATTGAAAAACACAGCAGCTATATCAGACAATGATGGAATCCAGGGCCAAATTGGTGAATCACTGAAGGTATCTATTTAACAGAAGAAAATATTTTATCCCAAATCTTGGGTTCACAAACCCTCAGTTGTAAGATGATAGTTTGCATGTGAAACATGGATTATTACCATGATTTCATAGAAATGGTAGCTGGTAATAAATTAAGTATATAGTCATCTAGAATAATCATATAGGAATTATAGATTTTCAATTAAATATGAAGGAAATGACATTTATGAACAAAATATCTGTGAGTGATGGATGATAAAAAGGTGTAACATGGGAGGAACATTTTGAGAAGACTGGAAAACAACAACAGTAAGAACAGTAAAAAAAACCAAATACTGCTAACACAAAGATTTTATCATGTACACTGTCTATGTAGTCCCAAGTCTTACAGGTAAATCATAATGCTTGTTTCATTAAAAGGGATCCCAAAGGTTAGAATGCAACTGTTATACTCTTATGGTGGATACTTTCAATCTTTTCAGGCATAATCAGTACAATACTGTTGCTCACCAAAAAGCCATCCAAGTCAATTGGCTAATTAAACAATTTCTCTTTACCCAGCACAGCAGGCCATGACTTGGTAAAAATTATGTAAGGGCTGCCACTTGTAAGATCTTATATTCCTTTTCTCAATGCAACTAGAAAAATGCACTCTCTTATTAGTTTCATTTTATTATTAAAGACTTTATATTAAAAAAATAATTTTTATTCTATATTTCCAAATATCCTAATGTTTAGTAATATGAAAGAGATCATGCAAAAGCAACCAAAAATTCATGCTACTAATCACAGTAAATTTGTATACTCACCATTTCTTATTGTTATTTCCATTAATGTACTTAGAATCTGCATAGATACAATACAGTCTGTATGAACTGACATCATCTGTTAAAAGTAGTAAAGAGTATTGAGAGAGAAGAAAGAGCAAAGAGGGTCAGAGAGATTAACATACTCCACCCAACATAAAATATGAGTTGGAATTTAAATACAGAGCTGATTCATAAGTCAGAGCCCTTTGCATTCTAACATGCTTTTTCTTTTTTTACAACTTTCATTTATAATTAGATAAATATCATATTTAAAATGATCAAAAGTACATTTCTAGTTCATATCATACCATGAAACCAAAAGACCATAAAGGAGAAGGCTACTAAGCTGTTTGTCACATCACGGGCAAAAATCAAATCACGAACTAGTAAAAAATATTTTACAAATATACAAATTAATACGTCAATGTGAATTTTTAAAAGCTACTCAATATCACTAATAATCAAATAAACGCAAAAAAAAAAAAAAAAGATATCATTAGTTGACTTCAGGATTGGTAAAAATCAGGAGTTGTGATAATAGTGTTCACAAGAGTACTAAGGAAAGAGGTAGTATGCCCAATGTGAGTGTGATTTGGTAAAAACTGTAAAGTCTATTTGGCAATGTTTATGCAAAGTCATTGTCCTTATACTTTGATCTACTCAGGCTTTTTTATGTACAAAAATTAACATACGGAAGCATATCATTAGTGTAATTTCTACAAGACAACTTTTGGGAATAAAATCTCAAGTTTAACAGACATTAAAAAAATCATAACATATCAAGTTATTTTAAAATGGTTTTGTAGAGGAAAACATATCGTGCTTCTATTTCTTTTGTTTTGGAACCATAGATTATAATAATGAATAAATTTAAATCTATGTAAGGATGAATAGCCTAAACTCTGGTTTCAGTCAGGCATATAACATGTGTCATTTCAAAATCAACCTATGTGAAAAAAAAAAGTCTCTGCTATGATGTTTGAGTCATCATTACACTCTGCCAGCAGGGGCAGAATCATTCAAAGGCCTGGCTACAGGACAAGTTCTAGATAAACAACCTTTTTGTAGGGTGTGATGAACTTAAAGGTGGGCAATACAGTGAAAGTGAAAGCTCTCAGTTGTGTCTGACTCTGCAACCCCTTGGAATTCTCCAGGCCAGAATACAGGAGTGGGTAGCCATTCCCTTCTCCAGAGGATCTTCTTAACCCAGGTCTCCCACATGAGCCACCAGGAAAGCCTGGCGGCAATACAGAACTTGGAGATAAATAAGTAGAGATATATATACATAAAACAATCTAATGTCTGTCAATTAAGATTGGGTTAAATAAATCAATCATGATATAGCACTACAAAGGAATACTTATAAAGCGATTAAGAAGAATGATAACATGTCTATATCAAGATGAAAATAAATCAATAATTTATAGTTATCTGAAGAAAAAAAAGTTATAAAACAGCTCATATTCTGTTCACATTTTCTGGACAACTACATTTAGACACATGATAAAATCATGAAGAGGCAAACATTTCAATTAACAATTCAATTTCAAACTATTAGGATTATAGGATTAAAGTGAATTCTGACTCATTTTCTGGGGGAAAAAAAATACATATATATAAGTTGGTAAGTCTCTCCATCATGAAAAACGGACTTGGAATTAAAAAGAAATGAGACAAAGTGTCTTACATGGAAAAAAGCACTTAACAAATGGTTATTAGTTTGCTTTTCAAAGAATAAATATGAAGAGTATAAAAAACTGCTTACATGAAGGTATGTTTGTATGTCATTATTAGGGTTTTAAAGGCTATAATGATGGACCCACATCAACATGATGAAAACACAGATGAATGCAAAGTCTTACTTGTAAGTTTAAGAAAAAATATATTACACAGAGAATAATGGAGTCCTGGCATGACAACAAATGAGGTTCTGAATTGTTATAAATATCTGGGGGCAGGGGTTGATGGGTAGAGTCTTGCCGGAAACTGCTGACAATAAAGATCTTATATGGAGCCCTTGTTCATTCATTGGGGAGAACAAATTAACAATTTAGGAGTGAAAGTAACAAGCTAAAGGTCATTCAGGAGGGTGACCGGTAAAGGGACTTGAGAATATTTAGTGTGGGAAGTGATGAGTCATGACAGTTGTTTAAATAACTGAAGGACTGTTAGATGAGGTATATTGTGGGGAGCTATAGAAAAGATAATTAGTATTACTAGATAAAAATTATTTGGAGGCAAATTTTGATTTAATTAGGATTGTTAAGAAAAAAAAATTACTGGAATCCAAGAAGTGAGCAACTAAGCACAGGAAGCAAATGTTCCTGCTCCATAGTCTGTCCCACCTGTTATTCTCTCTGCCTAGAATGCTCTTCTCTCCTCTCATTTATCATTTGACATATCTATTAATATAAATGTACACACACACATTTATGGTCTGTCTCCTCTATACTAGAACATGAGTTTCAAGAAATCAGAAACAGTTTTTTTATTACTGTTCTCTCCAGTACCTGGCACAGTTGGCACTCAAATATGCCAGCTATATGAAAAATGAATGAGAAACTATACTGGAGTATCTAGTTCTTGCCAAATATGAGATTTTTTGAAATGCAATCTTAGAAGTCCAAAATAGAAACTGCATGTTTCCCCTACTTCTCGCTTCATACATTTAGTAGTTCTCTGATACCACTGATACTTATAAAATTACCATGTAGATACCACAAAATTAAGGTAATTATTTAAGTGGATTTAAAAGTTAAATATGGAACTTCCCTGGTGGTATGAGTGAAGTTGCTCAGTCATGTCCCATTCTTTGCAACCCCATGGACTGTAGCCCACCAGGCTCCTTCATCCATGGGATTCTCCCGGCAAGAGTACTAGAGTGGGTTGCCATTTCCTTCTCCAGGGGATGTTCCTGACCCAGGGATCGAACCCGGGTCTCCCGTATAGTAGGCAGACGCTTTACCGTCTGAGCTACCAGGGAAGTAGTGGATAAGAATCTGCCTACCAATGCAGGAGACAAGGGTCCGATCCCTAGTCCAGCAAGATTCCACACACCATGGAGCAACTAAGCCTGTGCACCACAACTACTGAGCCTGTGTTCCAGACCCTGGGACTCACAAATACTGAAGCCTGTGCACCCTAGAGCCTGTGCCCCTCAAAAAGAGAAGCCACAGCAATGAGAAGCCCTCGTACTCCAACGAAGAGTAGCCCCCATTCACCACAACTAGAGAAAGCCTGCACAGCAACAAAGAACTAGTGCAGCCAAAAATAAAATAAATTTAAAAGTTCAATATGAACAGGGATGAGAATACTCGGGTGGATTTGCACCTCCCCAAATATGAATGGGGGAATATTAACATACAATTCAAATCCTAACAATGTATGGAGCTGCTGGCACAAAAATAGGGGGAATAGGTAGGAGAAAAACTCCAGGTACATAAGCATTAGAAGACCTTTTCTAAAGCAAACTACAATAGTGATTTACCAGTGTGATGAAATGTCTTAGGCACAACTAGCATACTGCCTATCCTGCACACTGTCTACATTGGCATTTCTCTGGCAAACATTTTCCTTAAATTTGTATTTATTGGCTGCACTGGGTCTTCGTTGCTGCATGCAGACTTTCTCTAGTTGTGGCAAGCAAGGGCTACTCTTTGTTGTGGTGCTTGGATTTCGTTGGCTTCTCTTGTTGCAGAGCACAGGCTCTAGGAACTTGGGCTTCAGTATTTGCACCACACCTGGGCTCAGTAGCTGAGGCGTGCAGGCTCTAGGGCATATGGGCTTCAGCAGTTGTGGCACATGGGTTTAGCTGCTCTGCAGCATGTGCAATCTTCCCAGACCAGGGATCAGAACCCGTGTTCCCTGCATTGGCAGGTGGATTCTTATCGACTGTACCACCCGGGAAGTGCTGGTAACCTCTTTATGCCAGTTTTTAACCCACGAAAATCATGGGTTTGATATGCTAGATTTTTTTTCTTTAGCAATATGCAAATAAGATTACATTTTAAAAGTTTACTTTTGACTGAAAAGTATAGAGAGAGACAGTATCTCAAAAACATTTCTCTTACCCGAAATAACCACTTCAACACAGGTACAGGACACTGGACATAGTGATAAGCCGAGGTAAGGAAGCCTTGTGTTGTCAAAAAAATTTGATCTGTTTTTCCTGATCTGAAAAAACACAGTGAAATCAATATGACTGCTACATTCATGGCAAGAAACGTGTACCACATCTGACATAATCAGGGAAATGAACAAGCAAACCATTGCAGTCCGTGGAGGTGGACTCTGCCCTAATGTGGATAGGTTACTCATTAAAAAAATTCAATCAATGGCCTCAAGCTGAACCAACCTGGTGGCCTGGCTCCAGATTTATCTGGTGGATGAATCTACATTAGCTGGCAGTGTTAAAGAGCCTATCAAGTCTCAGAACACTGTCCACTTTTGCCAGCCTGGGTTTGTACTTCTAAAAAGCTCAGCACCAGAATTAGTGCTCTCTCTCTCTGGGTCTGAACTATCACACACCGAGAGAAATTAGACTAGTCTGGGTATTGTGGTAGAGACTGTTAGTTGCCTATTCTGCCATCTATTCATGTCTTTCCTCTTGGTAAATGAACTCTGGGGTTTTTAGCTGGGCACACTGGCTGCCTGAAATAAAAATCACTCCCAGGCTTCCTTGCAAAGCTAGGTGTGGCCATGCTGACTAAGTTCTACCCAACTATCCCTAAGTTGAAGTGTTATGTGGGGCTTCTGGGAATTTAAATGTAAAGGCTGGAGCTCCAGTAGCACCTGAAGCAACCAAGTGCTAAAGATGGTGAAGAAGAAAGACTATATTTCTTGAGTAAGCTCTTGTTATTTGACAGTCATTGTTATTAGATATTGATCTTAATCCTAACTAGTAGAGGCATGAGATATGCCAAACGACGATCTTACACTGCTTCCTATAATAATAAACACAAAGAGCAATAGTAATAAGAGGACTAAGAAACAGGACAAGTCATAATAGAAATTAACCTTTCAGAAGAATTGCATCAAGTCAGTAATCTTTTAATTCTTATACAGGAAAAAGTAAAATGTCTATTTTCCTACTTACTTAAGAATAAGCTTTTCTACAGCACTTTGTCCGATAAAACCAGAGTCTCTTAAATCCAAAGTATACTGACTGAAAATTTTTCCAGAATTAAGGAAATTAAATATTTCTTCGCCTGGGTGATGATCAGGAATAGCATCAATTGTAATTGAAAATTTCTTTAGAAATTCTCTGGGAAAAAAGAAAAAAAAGAAGTTATTGAATACTGAACAGTTATACTGCATATAGTTTTGTATTTAAAGACTGAGTGCAAAAAACCCTTATCTTAGGACCACTATTAACCCTAGATTAGAAGGCGAACATGAGAACACATGTTCTGCTCCTCCCACTTTTTGCTAGTAGTTAATACTGCAAAGCCACTAAACGTGTCTGTGCAAAAAGAAAAACTAGGAAAGACAAAGAAATGTAACTTGGCCTTAACATTTGCCTTTCAAGTCCACCCCAGATGGATTAAGAACCCACCATATATTATTCATAAAGTAAACCACCACCAATGTTCCATTTATTTTATGAAAAACAGAATTTTTAAATGTATTTTTAATAGAGTGTATTTATGAAAAACAGAGTGCTCTTTTTTTCCTCCGAATGATTTGTTTATTTATCTAGTTTTATTGAGGTATAATAGACATACAGCATGGTATAAGTTTAAAATATACAGCATAAAGATGTGACTTACATATATCTGGAAATGATGATCACAAGTTTAGTGAACATCCACCATCTTATACTGGTATAAAATTAAAGAAATAGGAAAAAAAATTTTTTCTTGTGATAAGAACTCTTAGGATTTACTCTTCTTTCAACTTTCACTACAACATACAACAGTGTTAACTTTATTTCTCACGTTGTACATTACAACCCTAGTACTTATTTATCTTATAATTGGAAGTTTGTACCTTGTGATCACCTTCATCCAATCCATCCTTCCTCTGAACCCTCTGCCTCTGGTAACCACAAATCTGATCTTTTTCTGTGGTTTGTTTTGAAGTAAAACTGACCTACAACACTGTTAGTTCCTGTTAACACAACATAGTGACTTTGTACTTCTATACATTTCAAAATGATCACCATGACAAGTCTAGTTATGATGTACCACCATTTACAGCTATTTACTAATTCCCCACATACTTGTGCTCTTCTAAGAGGCCATCTTCATCATCAGTACTGTCGTGATCACCAATTCTGATTGGGGATTTAATCCCTCGGCCCTGCCTGATGTCTTCCTGTAGTTGCTTTTGCAGTTCATCTAGCCTGAGAATCAAAAGAATGTTATAATAAATGGCTTAACCTAAAAATAAAAAATCTTTAGTTTATGTCTAAAAGCAGTACCTACAAAAACTCATTAAAAGACTTGACTATTTCTTTATGGCTAGGACTTCAAGAGGGCTTCCTGGATGGCTCAGCGGGTAAAGAATCCGCTTGCCAATGCAGGAGACACAACAGACGAGAGTTCAATCCTGGGTCAGGAAGATTCCCTGTAGAAGGAAATGGCAACCTGGGTAGTCCAGTATTCTCGCCTGGGAAATTCCATGGACAAGGAGCCTGATGGGCTACAGTGCATGGGGTCAAAAAGAGTTGGACACAACTAAGCACACGTCGCTGAGGGTCGGACACGACTGGGTGACTTCACTTTCAATTTTCACTTTCATGCATTGAAGGAGGAAATGGCACACCCACACAGAATTTCAAGAATGATGTCCAAACCCATTTAGAGAAAGGGGAAGAAAAAAAATCACAAAGAATGAAAACTACTGACTTGATTACCCCTTCTAATCTTTAATGCTCCTCTGACTTCCAGTTAACTAGGCTTTCAGGAAGCTGTAGTCTTTACCATTGTCACTGTCATGATCACAACACTCAACACTTACTAAGCAGCTACTATGACACTGTCCTAAGGACTTTATTAACTCTTAACCCTCACAACAACCCCAGGAGATAGTTTATTATTATCCATTTTATACAACAAGGAAACAGATATAGAAAAGCTAACTTGCTCAAGCTCACAATATAAAGGAGCTGGGATCCAACTAGAGAGTCTAGTTCTGGAGTCCTTGCACAGATGCTTGCCAAGATTAAGTTATTTTAACCAAGGTCCTTATTCCTAGCTCCAGCCCCACAGTACATGAGTAAACACACTGCTTTATCACTACAGGAGTCATTAGATCAAACCAGAATCTCTCCCCTTGGTCTGTGAATGTTCAGTTTTAAATAAGAAACTTCAGATTTGACCTCAGAAATCATGAAACTTCAAAAGAATTTTACAGTAGACAGGAATTCCCCGGCGGTCCAGTGACTACAAATCCATGCTTCCACTGTAGGAGGCACCAATTCGACCTCTGGTTGGGGAACTAAGATCCTACATGCTGTGCAATGTGCACCACTCCCTCATCGAAAGACTTTTACAGTAGAGACAAATTTATTTCTCTGTTAAATTCAGAAAGGGGAATATTTCTTACTTACTAATTGTCTGTAATTCCTATACTTAGCTACTTGGAGACACATGTATACCAACTTCAGGCCAGTTGAGGTTTTAGTGAAGTTCTCTGAGTTAGTTTTAAGGACAGTCTTTGAATTAATAAGGAATATTATTTTTTCCCTCTAATAAGCAAAAGCAGTTTGCAACTAGTTACATAAATTTCACTAGGACTATTATAATTTTCAAACTTTTTGATTTCTGTGTATGTGTGGGTGGTGATGGGGTATCAGTCATAATTCTAAACTTCTTCCTCAAAAGAGTAACTTGATGTGAAAACGCCCTGTCTAGTTATACTGGTTTCAAAACTTGGACTAGGTGGGCATACAAACATTTAACAAATATGAAGGTGCTGCTTCATACTTGTTTGGATGGCTATCATTAAAAAAATCAGAAAAACCAAGTGTTAGTGAGTACGTGGGGAAAACGGAAACCTATGTGCACTTGCAGGAATACACAATGGTATAGCCACTATGGATGACAGTATACCAATTCCTCAAAAAATTATTCATAGAATTACCAGTGATCCAGAAATTCCACTTCTAGATACATATGCAAAAGAACTTAAAGTGGGGACTTGACGAGAGAATTTGTACACCCATGCTGATAGCAGAAAAATTTACAGTAGTCAAAAAAAAAGCATCCCAAGTGTGTCAATCAACAGATAAGTGGATAAACAAAATGAAGTATATACATACAATGGAGTATTATTCAGCTTTAAAAAGGAAGGAAATTCTGACACATGCTACAACATGGATAAACCTTGAAGACCTTACACCAAATACAACAAGCCAGTCATTAAAGGACAAATACTGTATGATCCCATTTACATGAGGTACCTAGAACAGTCAATTTCATAGTAAAAGAAAGAGATATGGCTGCCAGGAGCTAGAGGCAAGGAGAGAATAGAGAGTTACTGTTTAATGGGTATACAATTTCAGTTAGGGAAAATGAAAAAAAGAAAAGTTCTGGAGATGCATGGTGGTGACGGTTGTACAACAATGCAAATGAGTGCTAGGTAATGCCTGTGAAGTATTTAAAAATAATTGAAATGGTCAGTTTTATGTGATATATTTTTGGTCACACACACACACAAAAAACAAAAAATCTTTTCTACCCATGCTTTGGATCAAGAATTTTAGCTACCAGATACTAGCTGCGGTAAGCAGAAAGGAATTCATACTACTAATTGATACAGTATACAATAAAAACCAGTATCTTCCAATTTAGCCTGTAAACAAGAACACCTTATTTTTAACACAAATGACAGTGAAACTATAATAGCACTAGCACAAAATACCTGCTAATTTCTCTATTTTTTTTTTTAAGGTAAATTAAAAGCCAGTCATACGAACAGTACGTTAAATTTAGCAAGACAGTCATGATGCTAACCTACCTGTGTGTGTCTTCCATCTCCTTCACTAGACGCTCTAAAGTATTTGTATAAGTCCCACTATGAGCATGTTCCTAAAATAAAAAGAAAATTTAGGAATACTTCATAACATATCTTAGCAGAAAAATTGGGATGTTTTAAGTTACTCAGAAACTAAAAAACAATTTCTTTTTCAATAACCTGGGCCAGGAGGATATATATTTTTTTAAAATAATTTTCACCATCATGCTTTAAATTGAGAATTTTGTAGTGCAGTCAATTTGATTTTACCATCTATTAGGAAAGGGCACTACTTATAAAAACCCTGCTAGTCTTAGGAACTGACTGCCAACACCCAAGGGCTCCATGGCTACCCTGTCTTTATTTTTAAATTCTATTTTACTGGAATTAAACTACTAATTTTTAGGTGTTACTATGAAACAGTAACACCTTCCCCACCAAATTTTACACACATATGAAAATTTAATTCCGCTTATTCCCAAGATAGCATGAAGCACTTCATAAATAAAATTGCACACCACAATTAACAACATTTCTACACTCTACCTTCATTTACAGCAGTGGTCTCCAAAGCAGGGGGTGTGCAAGGTGATCCATTGGGGTGCAGGAAGAAAATAATAGAACTTCTATTTATATGGAACTTCTATAGAAACTCCAGTAGAACTTACTCTATATTAACTTCTATATAACTTCTATAGAAAAATACTTTTTCTTCTTCCTTTCATATTGTTTTTTTAATATCTTTAGAAAGTACACAGTAGTATAGTAGTACATGTATATAATCTATAAGTATACATATATATTGGGCTACACGCTCTAAATTTGTTTTACTAATAAAAGTGTGTCTGATCAAAGAAGTTTGGAGACCACTGATTTACAGTTATAAAGCTAAAAATGTGGGAAACCCATTCACCAAAAAAGAACTATACTGCTTTCAGTCTGAGTTGTACCAAACACTGAATCTTAAAGTAAGTTCTAATAGATCTATCGCTCTTTCACTAGTCAATCCATTTTTCTCTCTTCAAGTAAAGATAGATGTCGTAGAACTACTTACTGTATAGTCTGATGACTGAGATCTAAGCCCTTTAGAAAGAGCCGGAGGCTTTCCTGTAGCTGTAGGAGTCTGATTGAAGTTCAAAGCCATTATTTCTTCCAGTGATTTTAATGTTTCCTCTTCCTCATCACTCTCTAGGTTATAACCTAAACTTTCTTCATCACTATCAAAATCACCCCTTAGTTTCCTTTTCAGTGCACTGCTACCTGCATTAGAATTTCCTGAACTCTCTTTATCTGAAGGGGCTTTATCTGAAGGTGCTGATGGGCTTGGAATACATGGCACAACTTCCAAAGCAGCTGGGGGGGACTTTGTAGGAGTGCCATATTCTGAACGTAAAGATCCCTCAGAAATTTTCCCTGAAGATATGTTAGAATCAGCCTTATTAGTCTTTGCTTTGTGTTCCTTGTGTTTGGAGGACTCTGTAGAATGCCCAGAACACTCTTTAGGTGAAGAACGCTCTTTATCTTTTTTAGGAACTGGAAGAGTGCAATTTTTAGCATTTAATGGAACCCGAGAGGAACCAGCACTTGGAACATGGGAAAGCAAAGGTAGAAGTTTTGTCTCCTGCGATGCCACAGAGCTAGCAGTTTTATTTTTCTGAAGGTTGCTAGCTTTTTTAACTGCAGACTTTTCCTGAGGTAAAGATAAGTGGGGTTTCGGTATCTTAGTCTCTTTGGTACTTGCCACACGGTTTTGGTCACTACCACGGATCTGGTGCCCAGAATTTGTAGGTGTCAAGCCTGCAGAGGAGCAATCAGCTTCTTCACTTGGGTCCTTGGATATATCTTCCAAGCGCAATACATCACCAGGTGTCTTCAGTGCAATATGTTTTATAAATTTTTCTTTCTGATGTGGTCCATCGGGACGCTTCTCAAGGAAGGACTCTTTTGCTTTTGGCATTATAGATTCTCTTGTGCTTTTCAGATCTGAGTCCACAGAGTTCCTTTTTCTTTTGTCAGGGAATTTATTCTGCTTAGAGCCTGCTAAAATTTAATTTTTGCCAGATTAGTGAAAATATACTTTTCTATCTTATTAAAGTTTATTCAAAGAGTGTCTAGAACACCCTGACAAAGTATTTAAATTCTAAAAGCTTAGGCTGAGATTATCACATATGGAATGAGGAAAAAGTTAATAATATTTCTTTGACATACTCATGTCAAAGAAATTTAGTCCAAAGCGAATGACAAATGCTCATTTTCACTCAAAAGCTATTAAAAGTTTATTATCTAAATAGAATTAAAAAATAAATAAATAAATAGAATTAAAGGTGTTACTTGCCAAAACACTAAAAAGCTGTGTATCTGTATCAAGGAAAGGTAACTTCTCAATTAAAAAAACTTCCTGTAAGTATTTTCCCCTACTATTAAATTGTTTATTCTTCCCCATTTATCCCTCTAAGCCTCAGCTGTGTAGCTCCCAAAATAATATGCTGGAGTGTTAACTCCCAGAACCTCAGACTATGACCTAAATTAGAAACAGGGTTTTTATAGGGGCAATCAAATTAAAATGAGGTCATTAGGGTGAGTCCTAATCCGATATAACAGGTGTCCTTATAAAAAGGGGCAATTTGGACATGGAGAAAGACATGCAGAGGGAAGATAATATGAAGACACATACAAAGAAGATGCCATGTGACCGGAGTGATGCACCTGCAAATCAAGGAATGCCAAGAACTGTAGATAAACACAAGAAGCTGGAAGAAGGAAGGAAGGATTCTTCTCCTAGAGTTATTGAGAGCATGGCCCTGCTGATAACCTTAGTTGGGGAATTCTAGCTTCCAGAATCATGAGACAATAAATTTTTGTTGTTTTAAGCCATCTAGTTTTAGATACTTTGTATGGTAGCTCTAGAAAACTAATACAACTTGACTCCATGTTAGGAACTCCATCCAGAAGCACTTTAATTTTAAACACCACATATACATGAATTAATCAGTTTTTTTTTTTAAATTTCCGTGTTTAAAAATGTGATGTTTCATTAATTCACTCTGAAAAATTCACTATTTATATAATTAGTACTCTCAAAATCAAATTTCCTTAAACCAAGTTTCTACACATGGACAGATATCCCCACATCTCAAGTTGGATTTAAAAAACAAAAAAACTCAAGAGTTAAGCAATTATTTGGATAAGCTTATCAATACACAGTCTGGAAAATCAATATGTAAGAATTAAAAATTAATTAATAATCAAATGTTCCAGGACTTCCTTGGCGGTCCAAGTGGTTAATAATCTGCCTGCCAATGCAGGGGACGTGCGTTTGATCCCTGTTCTGGGAAGATTCCACGTGCTGTGGAGTAACTAAGTCTGTGTGCTACAACTACTGAGCCCAGCTGCCACACCTACTGCCCCTGTGCCATAAAGCCTGTGTTCCACAAAAGAAACCACTGCAATGAGAAGCCCAAGCACTACAATTGAAGAGTACCCCTCACTCGCTGCCAACTAGAGAAAAGCCTGTGCATAGCAATGAAGACCCAGTGCAGCCATAAATATACAATTTATATAAAACAAACAAACAAACCAACCCAGGGGAACTTCCCTGGTAGTCCAGTGGCTAAGACTGTGCTCCCAATGCAGGTGGCCTGGGTTCAATCCCTGGTCAAGGAACTAGATCCCACATCCTACAACTCAGACCCAGTACAGCTAAGAAATTAAAACAAAAATAAACTCAATCCCCAAGAGCTCTTGTCTGCATTCTTCTACAGATATTTTCTATTAGCTGATAAATCATTCTATGCTCTCAGTTTTCTGGGGTTAAATGTCTTAAAATGACAGGGATCCTTTATAGGGCAGGATGACAAATCAAATAACCAAGAAAAGAGAAGACTTGGAGAAGACAAGTCTTCATGATTCTTTGTGTGTCTCCTGTACAATCTGTAGGTTGATGCTTTACAACATTTCAAATACCTATTAATATAGAAAATATTCAGATAAGACAAGGACTGAGTTTGTAAAAAGAAAAAAAGGAAAAATCCAAATGCTCAATAGAAGATTGGCTATTACTAAATAATATAATAGAATAAATTAGGGAGGGATTAAGTTGATTCTCAGAATTCAACCACAGGACAGGACTCTGGAAGATCAATAAGCTAAATGTCTATCCTACTAATATTGCTGAAGTCCCTGAACTTGTATGTGATTAATGAATGTGTGATTATGTGTATCATCACAACTGTTAAGTGTAGTAACAATAATATAAATATAGCATAACATCTGGATTAATATCTATTCACATTTTAGGGAATATGTGAAGAACCAACTCATTGGAAAAGACCCTGATGCTGGGAAAGACTGAGAGCAGGAGGAGAAGGGGGCTATAGAGGATGGGATTATGTGTATCATCACAACTGTTGAGTATAACAATAATATAAATATAGCATAACATCTGGATTAATTAATATCTATTCACATTTTAGGGAATACCCACATGTGATGTGAAGAACCAACTCATTGGAAAAGACCCTGATGCTGGGAAAGACTGAGAGCAGGAGGAGAAGGGGGCTATAGAGGATGGGATTATGTGTATCATCACAACTGTTGAGTATAACAATAATATAAATATAGCATAACATCTGGATTAATTAATATCTATTCACATTTTAGGGAATACCCACATGTGATGTGAAGAACCAACTCATTGGAAAAGACCCTGATGCTGGGAAAGACTGAGAGCAGGAGGAGAAGGGGGCTATAGAGGATGGGATTATGTGTATCATCACAACTGTTGAGTATAACAATAATATAAATATAGCATAACATCTGGATTAATTAATATCTATTCACATTTTAGGGAATACCCACATGTGATGTGAAGAACCAACTCATTGGAAAAGACCCTGATGCTGGGAAAGACTGAGAGCAGGAGGAGAAGGGGGCTACACAGGATGGGATGGTTGCATGGCATCATTAACTCAACGGACAGGAGTTTAAGCAAACTCTGGGAGATAGTGAAGAACAAGGAAGCCTGGTGTGCTGCAGTCCATGGAGTTGGAAAGAACTGGACATGACTTAGTGGCTGAACAACCACAAATTCACTATCAGATAAACATGCTTCACGTTGTCTAGAAAAAAAAAAATCTCCTTATGCTCTTTATAGTCTGCTGCTGCTGCTAAGTCACTTCAGTCGTGTGCGACTCTGTGCGAGCCCATAGACGGCAGCCCAGCAGGCCTGGGATTCTCCAGGCAAGAACACTGGAGTGGGTCTATTGATATTCAATTGAAGTATAAATGTATATTAAGATTATTATACCATAATTATTAATGGGGATTATGGAAATAAAAATATAAGTGAAACCAATCATCTTAAACCTGCCTCTGAAAATAGAAAGAACCTTTTTCAAGTGGTATTCAAGAAGTGCAGTATATGGGATTATATAAAAGGAAACCACTTCAGTCACCACTAGTGAAATCTGCAAACCCATGAACTGAAGAGAACTGCTATCTTAGTCATTATCAGAGAAAAAAATGCTGAACAGCTTGTTGGCAACACCATTACCAGTGGCCCCTTATACTAGCAGAGCTAGTGTAAAGATATCTTGTTTTTCCCTTCAACAAATATGTTACACAGTGAGTACATGAGCAATCTCATGGCTGAGAACTTATTGTTCTTTTACTGTAATGTCAAAATCCACTAAAATGTGATCACTAAAACCAAAAATGTAAAAATTAAAACAAACAAACAACACAGATCACTTGGTCAAAATGCAATACACCTCTAGAACGTACAGAAAACAGAGTTTTACATGAAACCAGAAGAAGGAGTCAAAACTGTCTCTTTGTACCTGTTTTTTCATCTCTAAAAGCAAGGACATGAATCAAATGATAATTCACAAAGCACACAGTAAGTGCTCAGTAAATGTTGGCTATTATCAGTACGTCCAATGTATCTTACTGATTGTGGAAATCTGTAAAGCCCACTTTTCAAAGTCTGCAGTCACAGCAGGAAAAACGAGATATACCAGATTATTATTAACAGCGGGCATTTTTGGTGGCCTTTTTCTATGTTATATAAACTTTTGTGGTTGTTGAATTTCACAGGGTTTTATCTTCTAGTTAAAAAGAATACTTTAAGAATTACTGAATTAACAGTAGCTGTTTGTTATGTATTTTATCAACAGATACTGAAAGTATAAACCAATATCATATAGGTATCCTTGAATTTGATAATAAAAGGGATCTTTATATTTGAAATATTAAGAAACATTGTCTTGAACCATAAGTTTCACACTTAAACAAAGCATCTGCAATATCAAGACCTCAGTCCATAATTCAAGAACATAAGATTATGGTTCTTAATGTAGCCAAAGATTCAGAAGTGGAACACTGAATTCCAATATGAGAAACACATTATAAGGAACTGTTGAAGAAGGTAGAGAAAAGTCAAGACAACTACTGTTTACACATACTGAATTCAAGAACTGTTCCTTCTGAATATAACTTCCCCAAACTTTAACCTGAGACACCCAATTTACCTCTAGCAAGGCAACTGTACATTTAAACAAAGTAAAAACCAGTGCCATTAATAGGCAAATTTATTTAGAATTCTTAAATTTATTTTGATTCTACCTGAAGTAGGTCCCCATGAATCAGAAGAAGATCTTTTTCTTGATAGATGTCCGTTTTCCTATTAGCAAAATGAGAAAAAATTAATTAGGAGTTGAGAGCAGTCAGGAATGTGAACTTTCCTTCATTATATTTAAACAAAGACTTCTAGACTGACTAAAGCAAGCATCAAATTTGGAGGTAAATCCAAACTTCTACAGCAAAGTATTTTAAACTCAAGTCTTTCCTGAAAACTGAAGTACCTCTGTATTATATGTAAAAATGTCAATTTTCACAATGTAAATTTAGAAATTTTTATTAATAGCTCAAAATTAATACTAGAGCACTGTACTATTTATTTTAATAAAGACATAGCCTAATATTTGCCCATCAAATGGGTACAACTCCCTCTTCAATACTTCTATTTAGGTACTAATGCACCACCAAACATTGAAATCTTATGAAAATGAACCAAACATTACTACATCTATTGATCATTAGCAAACCTCACTGGTAAAGGCACCAAAGTCCTTGTAAGTAAACCCGTGAGTTTACAAATACATTTCCAGCTATTCACTCTTAGTTTGGTTTATTTTTGTCCATCTGGTTTTAAAACCACAGCATCTTATATTAACATAGCACTTTGTTATCTCATCTTCCTTTAGTTGTTCAATATGTACAGAAGCTCTTTCAAACAGGTATACTTAACAACTTGACTTTCCAGTGGAGAGGGACAGTTTTTACGGTAATCTAAGTTTGGTCTATTCTCAAAAGAGACATCTGATGAGCTTAAGACATATTTGAATAGTTTTCTAAGACGTCATCATTTTGTAGGTTTTCCAGGGCCCGTACTTAATTATTTAAGACATACATAACATAAACCAGTGATTCTCAAACTTCAGGGCAGCCTAATTTAAAAATGACTGTACTTACCTTAGAAAAAAAAATGCTTATTTTCCTGATTAAGGAACATCTTTGTTCCTGGTCTGAAAAAATTAAGGGCAGAAAACATTGCTTTACATCAGCCATCAGAAATGTTTTGATGGACAGTTAGAGGAAACTTAATGAAACTAGCTTCTGTATCAGTATTTCCCTAACAAAAGGCACTGTATTGTTATCAAACATTTTTATATTTAGTATTCTAAATATGATAAAACAGTAGCAAGCTAATTTAGCATTTATTGCACATACCAGGTTTGAAAGATTACTGTTTCCAGCTGTGACATCATTCTGTTTACTCAGTTCCTGCCTTGGTTTGCATTTCCTTTCTATACTAGAAGATTTTAAAGAAAGATTGCTTGCTTCTGAGAAAGAATTTTCTGAGTTGATTCTCTGCTCCATTTGCTCCCTTCTCAATCTCTTTAGTTCTCTTTCTCTGCAGTAAGAAGCTAGAGATAACTGGAACTTAGCTCCCAGTGGGCTTTCTCCTGGGTGGTGCCTGGATAGGCTGCTCCTGCTGCTAAGGCTTCGGGAGCTGTTCTTGAAGATGTCAGCTTCTGTCACCGTGGCCTGCTTCTTAGAATCTGCACTGATCCTGCCTCGATTGCCATCATTCTTCTCCCTGCTATTTTCATGAATGAAATGTGACTTCCTTCCCTCTGGAGACTGATGTTTTTTCTTGGTCTCTTTTGACAAGAGATATGAAGGAGGAACGTATTTTGTAACTGCCTTTGAATATTTGGTGTCCAGTGACACACAAGGCTGACGTGACTCATGTACACCACGGTCTCTATGGTGCTCTTTAACACCTTTTATGAATGCCTCTAAGACAGGGCTCTTTTCTGATGGCACTCTTTTGGGTTTAGAACTTTTTGGTGAGGATAGTTTCCTTTCAAACTGCTCTGTCCCACTGATGGACAATCCACTTTCTCCATATTTGATGTTCGATTTTTGTGGAGAATCCAACATACGTCTATCTGAATAGCCAATTAAAACAAATGCACATTGTATGTTATTAAAAATAGCACAAACTATTACACTTGTATAAATATTATAATTAACACTTAAAATATTAAGCTATCACAAATGTTTTCAAATTTATATTTAAATAATGATACACATTTTATGGGGGGTAGAATCAAGACATGATTTTAAAGCCTTACTTTCATAAAACTCTCTTCCGCATCATGTAAGTTCTCCATGGCTCTATTTATGAAGTTACTTTAATCCAGAATCAAAATAGTATACTTAATGAACATTATTGACTTGAATATTTTAAATGTAAGAAACCATAACAGCAAAGTTTCTTCATGATTTTAGAACTTGTTTATCTTTGTAAACAACACTGTATCTTCTTTATATTTTCAATTTTGAACACCATATTTCATCAAATTAGTAAGTTAAGAGTAGATTTAAAAATCAACTCCATCTCCCTCCCCAAAAGATCCCACAAAAAATGCATGAATAGTATACATACCTTGTTTTGAAGCTGGTTTGAAGAAATCTATAATTGACTGTTTCCTGAAAATAAAAGCATAACTAATATGGGATCACATTGGCAAATATTAAAACTTCAATAATTCAGATTAAGTTGAGAATACTAGTAGATTTACAGACTAGAGGCTGAATTTCACTATCTGGCTTAATCATGTTCTGACAATATTGCTTTACTAAGCTGATTATAAAAAAATTTTTTTTTTAATATAGTTCACCAGTTCCTGTAGGAGTAAATTTATAAAAGCAAAACTGAAGTTTATATACTTCATAGTACAAAAATGATAAGACTGGAGTGTGGATCTAAGGAATCGGTAGACAGCTTTTTAGGACTGAAAGGCTTGCTGCTATGTGGGAGAATAAAAGAACCTGAAGGGATCTGATCCTATTCCTTGAAATCTCCAGTGACAGGTACAAAATTTGTTCTAGAGATGTTTGCTGAATGAATAATGGAGATTATAAAAACCCATTAAAACTTGAGCAGACTCTTAAGAAGAGTAGATGGTAGAATGGCAAACATGGTTGATTTTGTTGGTTTGGAGAGGCAGCTAAAGAGTGTGCTGAGCAGAAGGCAGAAAAAGATCTAAGCTTATACTACATTCTTTATACACTACAGTGGGATGTTAATCTAATAGCAAAAATTGGAATGAGGAGTGTTTCAAAGTCTTAATTTACCAAGAATTCTTAAGATATTTACAAAATCAATGTGTTGCCCAGGAAAAAGAACAAAACAGAGAAAAAGACGTTAAGGAGTAAAGAATAACAAAAATCAAACTTTTTAATTTTTAAGGATTTCTGCACTCTACAATGAACACAGTGAAGTAAGACCATATTACTAGAATTTGTATTCTGATTTATGTATTTAGTTTCCAACTGCACAGAGCGGTGTTACTACTAAGTAGAACAAAAAAGTCACCTTTCTGGCAAATTTTACTAAAATTTCTTCGTTTTAGCTGAAAGAAAATAAGTGGTAGACAAGTTCCCCTAAACATTTATCCACTATGAGATTGGACTGCTCAGAGAAAACTTGAACAATGGAAGTCCCTGAAGCTTATGCTGCTTTTACATCTTGCACTCTTTACTGGCCACATCAGAATAGCGATGCCCATCTTTAAGGGGGTACTGAGAGTCTACAATGTTTGTTTGAGATATTAATAGAAAAGCTAAGCAGCCCTGAAATGAATGAGTGACACGCTAAGGGAGAATCTATGCATTTTTTCCCTCACGAAATAAATTACATCAGAGTAAAGAAATACTACAGGTTTTGCAAAGGGGAGAAGGATAATATCTTGCTATTGGTTGAGTAAAGGGAGGTGAGAATGGACTAAAAAGCAGCTAATTAACTCAAAGCAAGGTAATACTGAATGTTTTTAAATTACTAAAAGTAACACTGTATCTCTTGCCTAAAGTATTACATCTTTTTGTTCATTACCCCTGGGAGAAAAATGGCTTTGGGTATAACACACAAGAAACCTGTAAAATAACCATGAATGTAACTTTCAAGAAGTAACAATCCCCTAAATTCAAATGCACAGAAAGGTCCATTATTTACTTATAACTAGTTAAACAAAATCATGTGTAACAGCACACAAACCCTCATCTGAAACTTTTGGGAACCAATGTGTTTTAGAATTCTGAATTTATTGTATTTTAGAAAGGCGGTAACTTGGATGCATTATGGAAAGCCCCCAGTGGGGTCTGAGACTGCACTCTGTAAGGAAATACCTAAATGTTTTTCCAGCAGAACTTAGACTCACACTTAAAGAGATGACCAACTATAGCCTTCCTCTAGTTCTGGTCAGGTCTGGCTGCCAAGTTAGATGTGGTGCCAAACTTACTAGAAACTTTAGGTTTTAGTAACTTTCTGGCTTTCAGAATTAAGATAAGGGATTGTGGACCTGTACCACAAGATCAGAAGATAAATTTACTGTTAAACTAATATTACAAGTTTTCAAACTTAAAATAAAAAAGACAGTACCCAAGTTCGAAGAGAATTTAAACATGTTTTATTGTCAGAGAATGTCATTTGATGAAATTCTCCATCTTTTTACATAGCTCCAACAAAATCTTTACAAGAAAACCTGGCCTCTTGGAGAGAAAACACAACACACTCCTAATCTGCATGTTCTTTAAATTTAGATTTATCGCGTGTACTAGACTTTAAAGCAATTCATCAAAGTTGTTTCCGTCATCACATCTTACATAATTTCACCCACAATATAGAAAATGCTTATACCATTCAACCACTAGGATGAGGAGAACCGACAATGCAGAGAAAACCACTTAAGTATGCATTTAGCAGTTAGGGCCCAGAGTCCAGCTAAAATAAAGGACAAAAATTACATTCTACCTAAGGCGGTTGGTTCGAAGCCATCCAGGTTGTGGTCACTAGACCGAGAACACCGTCCCAACTACAGAAAACGAGACTCGAGCTCCCAGCAGTCCCCGCGTGGAGGCGGGGCAGGGGTTTGCCAGGCCCCGGACGCGGAGGCCTGAGCTCGCGGAGGATGGCGGGAACTGGAAGAGCAACCGTCCGCAGACCTCCCTCATACCCTTGCCCCCGCGACCCGGCCCCTTCTCAAGCCCTCTGCACGGTACCTGTCCCCAGGCCTCTCTGTTTTCTTTCCCGCTGCAGCAGGGACGGTACTACCGGGTCTCAGATGGCAGCGCGGGGGCGACGACCCCGGGGCTGGGGATGAGGGGAAACCTGGCCTAGCGGGCATGCAGCGCCTTGTCATGTCGGCGCCGCTGGCGACGGCGGCATGAGCCGTGGCTGGAGAAGTTGGGTGCGTGGTTGCCGTCTTGCTGCTGGGACTCGGGGATGCTGTCGGAGCAGAGGTGGGCGGCACCCCCTTCCCTCTTCATGGCGGTTCTCTCTCTTCGGAAGTGACTCCGGTGTGAGCGGGAAGGAACCTGAGGACCCACAGGGGGCGGGTCTTACTTGAAGCGACG
>NW_011495018.1:29311036-29335012 GCF_000754665.1 Bison bison bison
GGGGGGTGGGGCGCCTCGGCGGTCTGGCCGCGTCCGCTTTGGCGGGCATGTGGGGGCCGGAAGGCGCGGGATGCCAAGGGCGCTGCGGTAGCTGGCGATACCCGTCTTGAGGAAGGCGAGGGGCAAGATTTGCTGAAGCAAACCCGAGCCCAGCAGCTTCCCCCAATGAAGATTGCCAATAGTTGGGCTTCTTGTGTCACACAATTGTGCCTCAGAAATCCCCAGCTGTTCATTACATCGTTCTCTTAACATCTTAGGCCGAAGTGTGCTGATGCTGTCACCATTTCCTCAGTAGTCGGCACAACCCAATGTGAAGACTTGTTCATTGTGTGAGGGTTCTTGTTGAATGCTGGAGTGGCTCCTCTCTCTCTTTTTTTAAAAGAAGGAAAAAAACCTCATTGAAATAAAGACTTTTTATTACACAAACGCATTTTGTTTCTCAGTTGCTGTGATGAGTTATCCGTAAAGTCTCTGGAGCCAGATTCCGTGGAGATTTTTGAAAGGAACATAAGGTCAGCTTTCAATTACTCATGTTAAGTGTGGACTGCATAGATTAGTGAAAAGTGCCAGCAGTCTCCCATCCTTTGTAAGGGGTTTGTGCTTTGGAGGCTGTTAGCTAGGGTTTTCCCTACAAACTGAGAGGCTGGTCTGAGTGGCTCTGAGCTTCAGTTTCCACATCTATAAAATGGGCATTCTACTTTTCTGGGCAATTGCTTATAAAAATGATAAGCCAGGCAAAGTGCACAGCTCAGAGACTCTCATGTAGTAAGTACTGTGTGAATTAATGTTCTCTTGCCATTGTTCTTTAAACAGACTGTTTAACTTACTATAAAATCTTCCAGAGATGAGTCTGATATTGTTATAACTATTAACCAAAATATCAGTCTTAATGATGTTCAAGCCATAACTGTCAGGCCTGTTCAATCAATTGGATGGAACAAAATCTTAAATGACAATGAAGAATTTAGACAGGTATTTCAAGTTTATTGTACTGAGATTTAACTGCTTCTGTAGCTAAGCATGCCTAACTGGCCTGAAGTTCACCTCCTTCCCTCACCTGTTTTAGCCCTCAGGAGAAAGAATTAATGAGGAATAAAGTGGCCAACAGGGAGGGCAAAGTGGAGGGTAGAAGGTAAACTGAACATACAGGTCTCTCATTCATCCCCAAAGTATATATACACGGATACTAGGTAGTAGGGATGTAGGTCTCTCATTCATCCCCAAAGTATATATACATGGATACACTGAAATAAGGGGCATTTTTCTGCTCCCAGTATCTGAGAAGTTACTATACCTAGCATTGTTTCTTAGATGAAAAAGAATATAATAGATGCTCAAAATGTGTTGGATGGTTAGTGACATATATTTATTAAGGGTTTTTACACCTTATTTGCAACCTCTTGTATAACTGTGTTCTGAATGTTACGACACTAGCAAGTTCCTATTTCTGTAACTGCACATCTATAAAACATTTAATCGGATTCGTTTCATTGCATGCTCAGTCCGTAAAAAAGAGTAATGCATAAAAGCATGTTCTGCATGATCAATTAGTTGCTTTTCTTGGATTATAGTATTTGAATCATCCAGCTTCCAAGGTATCGCTTTAAAGGCTGTACTTACGCTACCAAACAATAGTTTTCGAATTTTCTTAATCTGAGCAACAGATTATGGAGTTAAGTGAGGCAAGAAATCCCTTGATCAATAAATGGAGATGGAGTCATAATAAAAACATAATTTTAAAAATCTCTTCTTAACAGGGAAGTAGT
The DNA here is from genome assembly GCF_000754665.1 of Bison bison bison. Taxonomy (NCBI): domain Eukaryota; kingdom Metazoa; phylum Chordata; class Mammalia; order Artiodactyla; family Bovidae; genus Bison; species Bison bison. Next base: position 29,312,803 of record NW_011495018.1, read on the forward strand.
TATCTAAATCCTCAATAAGCATCAAGGCTCTTCTTTGTTTAAACTGTGTTTGAGAATGATGCAGATTTAGGTTGCAGGATGAAATATGCTCTACATATCAACCAGAACATCTGGGAGCTTCTGAAGCTCTTCCCCACTCCTGTAAATAGTGTTAGTCTTATTATGTGTTTTTAATCCCTTCTCTTACTTTGAATTTGTGTGGGTATATATCTCTATCTCTATGTACATAAATGGCCTGGAAGCTGTACTAAGTGAAAGATGTTGCCGGTGAGGAGACCAGGGTAGAGAAAAATGGCTGGGGCGAGAGGATGATGAATAAAGTAGACAGGGCTGAATTAGAGACTTAAAACCTCAGCCAAGATTGGAAAAGTAAATGAAGAAATGAAGGCCAATGACCTTAAAAGACTAGTTTAAGATTTCTGTGGATGAGGAAACAAAGACCACAGGAAGGGAGTGGCTTCTAGGCATGAGGGTTCTATGGGGTACTCAGCACAATTTAGCACCCTGTATTGTTAAAGACAATAGAGGAGCACAGACCTTGGCCTTGATGAGAAGGGACGGGTCAGTCAGTCACAGAAACAATGTTACGTGCAAAACAGATCAAATCTGCTGGGAGCGTCAAGCCCAGCGTGGGAATCCTGAAAGGAGTGACAGTATAGCTGATGCCAGAGATACAAACAGTCACAAAAAGAGAAAACAATTTAGGGAGATGGGCTCATGAAGTACCTTTGCAGGCAGGGACTCTGAGAACAAAAGGTCAGTAAGTTACACAGAACGTTACTAACAAGCTGGGAACTCTTGATTCTACAGTAATGACACAGTTCTGCTCTAACATTGCTACACTCTGGAAGAAACCCCAAGGCTCTTATTGGAGGGTGCTCCAGGGTAGACTGAGAGACAAAGATGGGTTTGCTGCAGAACTGCCTGCTGGTGGCCAAGAATGTGTGTGTGGAGGGGAGGGTAGAGGGTGACCTGGGAAAGGGGATAAGGAGCAGACTCTGAAAAACAGGAAATAATTAACTTGAAAGCCTGACTGAAAAAGACCACGTGATGATCTGAAGCAGGGAAGGCAACCTCCAGCCTCTCAAGATCTGCAAATAGATGCCGAACTCAAAACTGCCCAACAAGTGCTTCGAAAAAGCACTGTGCTCAGTCACTCAGTCGTGTCTGACTCTTTGTGGCCCCATGGACTATAGCCCACCAGGCTCCTCTGTCCATGGGATTTTCCAGGCCAGAATACTGAAGTGGGGGTGCCATTTCCTATTTCAGGGGATCTACCTGACCCACTAGCTTGGTTTTAAAGGGCTGCTGGGAAAAAATCAAATGTAATATGATATCATGTCATGTCCTGAAACTTAAACTTCCTGAGAGTTAATTAGAAAAACTGCAGAAGCAGATCTAATGTTAAGGAAAGTTTCTTGTTATTTCATTACAGAATGGTGCAAGATACTATTTCCCACGCTTTAGAACATGAGTAACATATTTGTAATTTTTGACATACCTGAATGTTTCCTATATTAATATTTAACTAATATTTTTCTGTAAATCACTTTTTTTTAATGTATGCTATACTTAAAGTTTTATTAAGAGGCTAAATCTCCTGTTAAATGGTTTTTCCACAATTAAAAAAAAAAATTAGGGAATTCCCTGGCAGTTCAGTGGTTAGGAATCCGAACTTTCATTGCCAAGGGCCCAGGTTCAGTCCTTGGTTGGGGAGCTAAGATCCCACAAGCTGCATGGCATGGCCAAAAAATTAACAACAACAAAACACAGGAATTTAAAAATCCACAGGACAACCAGTTAAATTTGAATTACTTCTAAATCACTTTTTAAATGTAAACATTTATTTTAGAAGAAAACTTAAAAATCATTCTCCAACTTAGGACTAACTTTCCAAATGAAAGCTAATTCTAAAAACTAATAAATAATAACCAGAAAAAAGTCTCTATGTTTTATCTAGAGACATCTTGTTTACTAGTTTGGGAGGCATAGTTATCATTCATCTTATCTGAAAAATAAGAGACTGTAAATATTGGTTTGGAACTCCAGCCTGAATCAGGTATTTTTCACACTGGGTGAGCCACTCATTAGAGGGTTTTGAAATTGATGTAATGAGTCACAGGCCACATGAAAAAAGACAATGGAATAGAGAGTGCATACAGTGTATGAGTGTGTGTTTTTTCACAAGACTTTTACTTATTTCAGTTGCACGTATGTATTTTATATGGCAATGATGTAAAAGGTATTTCTGTGGCCCTACTGTGGGCAGTAGTGGAAACTTGTGAAAGTTGTTGCTGTAATCTGTATTCATATTTCACACTTCTGTGTATTAGTGAAATAGAACAGCAGAAGCTGCTTGGAGGGCAAAAGATAGGCTTTCTTTTGTCACTGCTGCTGGTGGGGAGGGTGGAGAGACATAACTCGGGCTCCCCTTATGCCCTTTTAAGACCATATTTTCCAGGAGTGGGGGAGGCTTGAAGGAAGGCAGACTGTCTTTTCAAAGGAGAGTGCCTTTACCCTTCCCAGGCTATAAGAACTTCAAGATGGGGAGGAGTGGCTCAAGTGGCCCTATCAGATCCCTCCTTGTCTTCAGTAATCTTGAGACTGTGAGGAAGAAATAGGAGGAAAGGGAAAATGATACAAAAGAGGTAGAAGGACCTTATATACCTTGTCCAACTCATCTCTCATGTGAAACCCTACCACCCTGCAAAGAAGAGAGTCTCTTTGAGGATAATACATCTGATCTCATACTTTTGCAATGCTCTTCCCAGAATTCAACACGCCTGTGATGACCTGTAAGACCTGTCTTTATTGGATTATGACTTGCCTCTTCAGAGGCATTCTGCCACCACTGTTCCTTAAGCTGTAAACTTGCACAGCACCAAAGTACTGAACCCTCTATGCCAGGCATAACAAGATGGCCTCCTGAAGGAGCCATCTTTCATCACCTTCTTTTTAAACTTCCAAAGAGTTCTTTTGTAAAAGTATGGGGCAACATTGAAAAATCAAGAGATTTCACACAAAATTCTAGATTTCTGGCTCCAAGAAGTACAAAGAGGGGTCTCATATTTCTGTCTACAGAGCTTAGATAGGTACGTGAATCAGGTCAGTTCAAGGCCACCAAAGCCTGCTTGGCCACACAACATGGATGCTGAGGTAGCAATAAAATGGAGTAATTTAGCTGAACTCTCAACACTTGTGATGGCTTCCCAGGTGGCTCAGTGGTAAAGAATCTGCATGCCAATGCAGGAGATACTGGAGACGTGAGTTTGATCCCTGGGTCCAGAAGATCCCCTGGAGGAGGAATGGCAACCCTCTCCAGTATTCTTGTCTGGAGAATCCCATGGACTGGGAGCCTGGTAGACTATAGTCCTTGGAGTTGCAGAGTTGGACAGGACTGAGTATGCATGCACTCAACCCTTGTTAACAATATAAACTAGTATGGAACAATCTCTGAGATACCCTAAGTGAAAAATTGAGTTGCAGAACAGTGTATGCTACAGTGTATACATGTGCTATTGCTTGTATAAATAAAAAGAGTTATTTGTATGTATGTGCCAAGACTATCTCTGGAAGGATGCTGTGCTTTCCAAGTAACTTCCTAATGCAACATAGTATTCTACTCTATGCACTGGCCGGTAACTTAGTTAAGTTAGTTCCCTTACAGCCTTATATTACTGATCATGATGCAATGAACCTTTATACCTTTATACCTTTATACCTTTTATTCACCTTTGTGAACATAGAAGCATATCTCTATACATTGGGAAGGGAATTGCTGGGTCAAAGGACATGTATGTTTTATATTTTGATAGACAGCAGTCATTGGTACTTTTGAGTGTCTAACCTGAGCATAGGTAAAGAAGCTCATAACAGCAGTTGCCTCTGGATAGAGGTTTTCCCCTATTTGTGAAAATTATTTTATCAAGTGCGTATATTACTTTCCCGAAGAAACACATATCCCTATCTCTGCCTATCTATTTATCTATTATATCTATCATCTATCTATCACAAAATAAAAGGACCAATGGTTTTGGATGAAAAGTTACACTGTTACATTAATTGCTTTCCTGAAGACTTCACCAGATGTCCTCCACTATTTCTATTAGCTTCTGTTCATTTCTCCTTCATTTCCCTTCCACTTGCCACTGACACCCTTGTTCCTACTGCCTCTTTTGGAGGGCAATGTGGAGACCATTAAGTTACCTTCTCTGACCAGGGATTTGGTAGTAAAAACATTTGTGGTTGGGTTCTCAAACTCAAGGTGTCTTCAGTAGAACCTATTATCTTCCCTCCCTGACCTCCAGATTTAAGGTTCTCTCCTCCTGTATTTCTTATCTCAGTGGATGGTTTCATCATCTTCCCTCACCTGTCGCTGAAACCACAAACCTGGGAGTCCCACTAATCTCTCCCCTCTGTCACCCTCAGCTGCCACCTGTTATGTCATCAAATCAGTGATTTTGCCCTCTAAATATCACTTTGTCCTTTCTTAGCAAAAATAAAAAGGATGACAATGTAAAATATTTGAGCAGACATGAGGAAAACAGTGCTCTCATATATTGCTAGTGGGACTGTAAATTAATTTAGCCATAACCACACACACACACACACACACACACCCCACACACATATCTGATTCTTTTTAGAACAAAGATATAGGCAAATACAAAGAATAATATTACAACATATTCACCATTCTGAACTCACAACTATTAAACAATTTTAATCTTTTACTTCTCTTTCCTGGTTTTCCTTAGTTTTCCTTTATTTTTTATAAGTCTTTATTGAATTTCTTACGCATTGCTTCCATTGTGTATGTTCTGACTTTTTGGCCACAAGTCATGTGGGATCTTAGCTCCCCGACCAGTGATCGAACCCACACTCCCTGGATTGGAAGGTGGAGAGTCCCAACAACTGGACTGCCAAACAAGTTCCTGGTTTTCTTTAATTTCATAATAAAACATTGTATGTTTTAAAAACATATAACATTATTTATGGGAGTAGGTAAGTCTTTTTTTATTGAGACTCCAGTTTAATTCTCTTCTCTCCTACTCCTTTTCAAGTCTGCAAGCCTCATATTCCTCATGTTTTCAGTTCAGTTCAGTTCAGTTCAGTCGTTCAGTCTTGTCCGACTCTTTGCGACCCCATGAACCGCAGCACGCTAGGTCTCCCTGTCCATCACCAACTCCCGGAGTTTACTCAGACTCATGTCCATTGAGTTGGTGATGCCATCTAACCATCTCATCCTCTGTCGTCCCCTTCTCCTCCTGCCTTCAATCTTTCCCAACATCAGGGTCTTTTTTTTTTTTTTTATGTAATCAAGTTTTATTAAAGTATAAAGGAGATAGAGAAAGATTCTGGCATAGATATCAGAAGGGGGCAGAAAGACTGCCCCCGCCCCCTGCCCCAGCTAGTCTTTAGCAGGCAGTTACATACCGACTAGCAGCCTGCTAATTAGACAAAGGAAATGTCTCAACTCTCAGAGAGTGGCACCAGGCCCGTCACCCACAACATGTGTCTTGAGATAACATTGGCACAAGGTGAGTCATCCTGGGCCTTAAATCGATTGACATGAATCTTGAAGAAAGGCAGATTTCCAAGCAAATGCTGCTGCTGCTGCTAAGTCGCTTCAGTCATGTCCGACTCTGTGGGACCCCATAGACGGCATCTCACCAGGCTCCCCCGTCCCTGGGATTCTCCAGGCAAGAACACTGGAGTGGGTTGCCATTTCCTTCTCCAACACGTGAAAGTGAAAAGTGAAAGTGAAGTCGCTCAGTTGTGTCCGACTCTTAGGGACCCCATGGACTGCAGCCTACCAGGCTCTTCCGTCCATTGGATTTTCCAGGCAAGAGTACTGGAGCGGGGTGCCATTGCCTTCTCCGATCAGGGTCTTTTCAAATGAGTCAGCTCTTTGCATCAGGTGGCCAAAATACTGGAGTTTCAGCTTCAACATCAGTCCTTCCAATGAACACCCAGGACTGATCTCCTTTAGAATGGACTGGTTGGATCTCCTTGCAGTCCAAGGGACTCTCAAGAGTCTTCTCCAACACCACAGTTCAAAAGCATCAATTCTTTGGCGCTCAGCTTTCTTTATACTTCAACTCTCACATCCATACATGACTACTGGAAAAACTACAGCCTTGACTAGATGGACCTTTGTTGGCAAAGTAACGTCTCTGCTTTTTAATATACTGTCTAGGTTGGTCATAACTTTCCTTCCAAGGAGTAAGCGTCTTTTAATTTCATGGCTGCAATCCCCATCTGCAGTGATTTTGGAGTCCAAAAAAATAAATAAAGTCAGCCACTGTTTCCCCTTCTATTTCCCATGAAGTGATGGGACCGGATGCCATGATCTTAGTTTTCGGAATGTTGAGCTTTAAGCCTACTTTTTCGCTCTCCTCTTTCACTTTCATCAAGAGGCTCTTTAGTTCTTGTTCACTTTCTGCCATAAGGGTGGTATCATCTGCATATCTGAGGTCATTGATATACATGTATTTATATCTAGTCATAAAAATATAGAGGATTCTTTTGTATATGTTTAAAAATATGTACATTTTATTTGTTTGCAGTTCATATTTGTCCATTACAAACAATGTCTCATGGATATCTCTGTACATGTTTCTTTTTACCCACATGCAAGAATTTCTATGGGTTATATAATCAGAATGGAAATTGCTGGGTCATAGGGTATTTGCATTATCAAGTTTATTGTATGCTACCAAATTGCTTTCCATAAATGGCTGAATTAATTTACAGTCCCACTAGCAATATATGAAAGCACTGTTTTCCTCATGTCTGCTCAAATATTTGATATTGTCATCCCTTTTTTATTTTTGCTAATCTGAAGGGTGAAAATGATTTCTCACTGCTTTATTTTGCATTCTCTTAATTATTAGGTTGGATTTCTCTTCATAAATCTGGTAGTGGGGCATTAAGATTCTTTTGTTAGCTGCCTTTTCTATATTTCATCCACTTTATAAACTCATCTATTTTTCTTGTTTATAAAATTTTAAAATACATATTTTAAATACTCAAAAAATCCTTTCTATCCCCCCTGCTGCACCCCAATACAGGCCCTAATTGTCCTTTGCAAAGTATGTTGCAACAGCTTCCAGATTGGTCTTTCTGACTTGTATTTGCCCTTCTTCATTCCATCTTCCACACTGCAGCCTGAATCATCTTTCTAACAAGCACATCTGAGCAAGTCACTCCCAAATTCATTACTGATGGGGAAACGAAACAAAAACTAAATCACCATTCACAAAAGAATCACCAAACAAACCAATTTTAAAGGCTTACACTCTTTGGTATACTGTATAGGTACTCCATGATCCGATTCCTCTCTACCTGTGAGAGGCCATCACCCTGTTCTTCCCCATACATCTTACCCATTCAGAACAATTGGCCATTCTTTGAACACATCAGCCTCGCTCATGCTTCTTGGCTTTTGTGCACCCACCTGTACTGCAATCTTGTCCCCCTAGAAAAAACTTCTCTGACATCCCTAAAAAGACCAAGTTGCTCTTTGTTCAACTCTTATGTGCACTATGCATGCTGCCTTGCTTCAGTCATGTCCAACTCTTTGGGACCCAGGCTCCTCTGTCCATGGGATTCTCCAGGCAAGAACACTGGAGTGGGTTGCCGTGCCCTCCTCCAGGGACCTTCCCAATGCAGGGATCAAACTCATGTCTCTTACATCTCCTCATGGGCAGGTGGGCTCCTTACCACTAGGACCACCTGGGAAGCCCAAAAGAAGAGTGATTTTTTTCCAGGTCCCAGTTGCTTTAGACTTACCTGTAAGCTGGGAGCGTGTAGAGCAAAGCACCGAGCAGCATCTCACTCTCAGCAGCTCAACACAGCTTCTCTGCTCTCCGTGTCACAGTAACTCCACAATCCTCTTTATGACTTCACATTGAAATGATTTTTGTATGTATGTCTTCTCTCTAGACTGGAAGCTTTGATAGCACAGGGCTCTGTCTCTTGGTCTCAAGAGGCAGTGTATCAGAGTGGTTAGGAGTGTGGGCTCTGAAGCTAAACTGCCTGGGTTTGAATCTTAGCTCTTTACAGTTTGGGAAATTGCTTAGCTTCTCCATGTGTCAGATTCCTCATTTGTAAAGTAGGGATAATAATAGTACCTATCTCATCTGCTTTCATTAAATCAGTTAATAAAGTACTTATTAATAGCCAAAAGGTGGAAGCAAGTCAGGTGTTGACCTGAGTCTCCTGTATCTGCATTGCAGATTCTTGACCACAGAGCCACCAGGGAAACCCAAATAAATAATACATATATACATACATACACTTATACATATATACATACACTTATACATATATACATACATATACATATATATAAACACATACAATGGAATATTTTTCAGGCTTAAATAGGAAGGAAATTTCTGACATGTGCTACAACTTGTATTAACCTTGAAGACTATGCTCAAACAAACCAGTCATGAAAGAACAAATACTGTATAATTCCAATTATATGAGGTATCTGTGATAGTCAAATTCATAAAGACAGTAAAATGATGGTTACCAAGGGGTACCAAGAGGGGAGAATGAAGAGTTCATGTTTAATGGATATAGATTCAGTTTGGGAAGATGAAAAGTCTAGAGATGGACGATGGTGACGATTGCACTCCTGTGGTCATGTATGGATGTGAGAGTTGGACTGTGAAGAAGGCTGAGCACTGAAGAATTGATGCTTTTGAACTGTGGTGATGGAGAAGACTCCTGAGAGTCCCTTGGACTGCAAGGAGATCCAACCACTTCATTCTGAAGGAGATCAGCCCTGGGATTTCTTTGGAAGGAATGATGCTAAAGCTGAAACTCCAGTACTTTGGCCACCTCATGCGAAGAGTTGACTCATTGGAAAAGACTCTGATGCTGGGAGGGATTGGGGGCAAGAGGAGAAGGGGACGACAGAGGATGAGATGGTTGGGTGGCATCACTGACTTGATGGACGTGAATCTGAGTGAACTCCGGGAGTTGGTGATGGACAGGGAGGCCTGGTGTGCTGCGATTCATGGGGTCGCAAAGAGGTGGACACGACTGAGTGACTGATCTGATCTGATCTGATCTGATGAACATACTTCATGCTACAGAACTGTGCACTTAAAAATGGTTAGGGAATTTCTTGGTGGTGTAGTGGTTAGGACTCCATACTTTCATTGCTGAGGGTCTGAGTTTGATCCTTGGTTGATGAACCAAGATCGTGTATGCCTCACAGCCAAAAAAAAAAAGAAGAAGATTAAAATGGTAAATGTTATGTTATGTATACTTTGTTACAGTAAATGAAAAAAGTGCTTATAATGATGTCCAGTATATAGTGGGGGCTCAATAAAGGTTAATTCTGATTCTGTTTGTTAACAACACATTATTAATAATCATTCATTATTCTCACTGTCCTGAGCTATTGTATCCTCAAGTGGGGCTAGCTCCTGCAGCTGGGTCAGTTACCCATCTGTTTCCTGTCCAACCCTAACTTCCTCTGATTTCCTGACACAAGGCCAGTTTCTCAGAAGGAGATTTCTAGGGCAAGAGGATATACTTGGTGTAGGAGCCTTGCTAGCCTAGGTGACACTTGGGTATCCCCCAACTAAAATTTCAGGAGTAACACCCACTGTGTACTTAATCCTGGTTTGAGTCTTGGTCAGTAGTGACCCCTGCTTCCTCCCTTCTTTTCCCAGTTCATCTATCCCAGGCACCTAGCTGCTGCTGCTGCTGCTAAGTTAGCTTCAGTCATGTCCAACTCTGTGCGACCCCATAGATGGCAGCCCACTAGGCTCCCCTGTCCCTAGGATTCTCTAGGCAAAAACACTGGAGTGGGTTGCCATTTCCTTCTCCAATGCATGAAAGTGAAAATGAAGTCACTCAGTCGTGTCTAGCTACCATACCAGAAATAACTGGAGGCATTATAAAAATGTGCTGTGCTGTGCTTAGTTGCTCAGTTGTGTCCAGCTCTTTGTGACTTCATGGGCTGCAGCCCACCAGGCTCCTCTGTCCATAGGGATTCTCCACGCAAGAATACTGGAGTGGGTTGTCATGCCCTCCTCCAGGGGATCTTCCCAACCAAGGGATCGAACCCAAGTCTCCTGTGTTGCAGATGAATTCTTCACTGACTGAACCACCAGGGAAGCCCATTAGAAAAATACAGCACATTAAATGAATCTGAAAATATTCTTTGCACTTTAAAAACCTGTGCTGATTCCGCTCTAGTACTCTCCAAGCCACTCACCAAACCCATACTTTCCCTCTTCTCTTCACCCATGAAACAGCTTCAGTCTGAGGTCTTAACCTGTGGTAAACCCAAAGCATCCGTTCCAAGATTCCTCCAAAATCCAGTTTCCCATGCTGGGGCCTCAAATAGTCTTTAGCATAATGTTCTTTCTCTGAACTCTTTGAAGCACAAAATTCTCACTTTGTGTTCTTATGACCAGAACAGAAACAAAACTTTTCTGAGTAGATTGAAGCAGCTTTATTTTTCTTTTTTAGAGCATAACCTAGAAATGCGAAGCCTGATTTTCTAGAGGCCCTTGAAGTGCTGCTGGCTTAGATCACAAATGAAAAATTCAGATGTAGACAGGTGTAAAAGTCAAGCACTCAGCCTGGGGGATTCTGGGTGGCTCCAATTCAGCAGAGCAAATGGCAAAACAACAGGTGTCCACAGATGTACTGACCCACAAGGCACTCATACTCAAAGCTCGCCTTGAGATTGAATTCTCTCATTGAAATCTGCCCCCTCAGTCTGACCCCCATCACCCTCTGCAGGGCTCTGGAAATTATGCATTCTGCTGGCCTTATGTTACAGGTACCAGGAGGTTATGTGTGACTCACCCAGGATTAGCGGGCTTTAGGACTCAAAGTTCTGACATTTTCAAGCTGTTTATTAGTCAGAGGACGTTGCAGCCTACCTACAGAGGTTGCATAATAATTAAAAACTATAGTTGGAACAAATGCTTACGGGTGACCACACAGGACAGAGACTTGCTGAATTGGGAACTCAATCTAGGGTCCTCAGAGCCTTAAAGAGTTGTCTTGAAATAAGACATCTGCAGGATGGGGAAGAAGGAATATGATGGAAAAAGAGAGTCAATATGACTTTCCCTAATTGGAGGATCAAAAATAGGGTTGGTAAACCTTGTAAATCAGGTATTCCACTTACTGTGTCTTAAGGTAGTCAGGAACTAGAGCCAGAAACTATTAAAGTAAAAACTTTATAAGCTTTGTACCACTCCACATCTGTTCTTATGGTTATTCTGTGTTTGTCTCTTGGTATGATAATGTGCAAGCATGCTCAGTTGCTCAGTCATGTCCAACTCTTTGTGACCTCACAGACTGTAACCTGCTAGGCTCCTCTGTCCATGGAATTTTCAGACAAGAATACTAGAATGGCTTGCCATTTCCTACACCAGGGGATCTTACACACGCATACGGTGGTAGGGAACAGTTCACCCAAGAAAAAACTGAGCTGAGCAGCAGCAATTTCATGTGTGAACAAAAGTTGCTTATAGCAACTCTGTCTGTAATAGAAAACTGGAAATAACCCAAGGGTCCATCAAGAGGGGATTGTTAAATATAGAGCAGCTTTACCATGGAATACGATTCAGCTATTAAAAAGAATGGAGAGGACAAACGTGCTGATATACAAAGATGCCTGAGATATGTTAAGTGAAAAAAGCAAAGCGCTAACAGTATACATAGGAGAAGGCGATGGCACCCCACTCCACTACTCTTGCCTAGAAAATCCCATGGACGGAGGAGCCTGGTGCGCTGCAGTCCATGGGGTCGCTAAGAGTTGGACACGATTGAGCGACTTCACTTTCACTTTTCACTTTCATGCATTGGAGAAGGAAATGGCAGCCCACTCCAGTGTTCTTGCCTGGAGAATCCCAGGGACGGGGGAGCCTGGTGGGCTGCCATCTATGGGGTCACACAGAGTCGGACACAACTGAAGCGACTTACCAGCAGCAACAGTATACATACATAAAATCCCATTTCTATATGGTGTTTCCTTATAAGGTGAGGCATATAATATGTATCTGCACTTTCTTGTATGTATACAGACAGTGTCTGGAAGGAAATTAAAAAGTTAATTGTGCCACTTCCCACCTCTGGGATTGAGAATTTAGGAGAGGTATTGGGGAATTATTGCTTTCAACTTTGTAATTTTTATTCTGTTTGAAAGTTTAAAAAATATTTATAATTAAAAAAAAATTTTTTTTAATCTTCTAAGGGTTTCAGCCAGGATAATTTCAGGATTTACAATTTTTGAAAAGCTGTCCTTCAGTTCTAATTTCAAATAGGAATGTGGACTTTAGTTTCCTGATTTCTTGTTCCTTCACCCAGGATGGTGGACAAAGCTGCAGTTGTTTTTTTTTTTTTGGTGGCCCCATGGCATGTGGGATCTTAGTTCCCCAACCAATGATCAAACCCACACCCCCTGCATTGGAAGTGTGGAATCTTAACCACTGGACCTGCCAGGGAAGTCCCCAAATTGCAGTTTGAATATATATTCTTTTCAAGTACATGTGGAATATTTATGACCACGTTCTAAGTCACAGCAGGATTCAACAATATGCCAAGGAAATGATAGCATATAAACAACATTTGCTGTCTACAATGCAATAAAATTATAAATCAGTTACAACAGTACCATATTTAAGCAATAGTTAAATAACCAAATCAAAATGTAGTCTCATTCTAAATTCTCTAACAGTGATAACATAAAATAAAAACTTCTATTAATGAATTTTCTCTGGTTTTTACCCTCACCGTTAATCATGATGATATTCACTGCTCCTAAGTTGAACTATGCTGTGACTAAATGAACAAGTCAGTTTATTTGTTTCTATCTCATCTCTTCCCATAAAAATTTGAAAGAGGTTCAGTTGCTTGAACTCAATTCTGAATATGGAGGAACTTTCCTTGTCGTTGGTTGTAATGTTAATATATTAAAGCCATAAAATTCCTCCAAGATCCTAACCCATGGTGATAGGCATGTTGAAGGATCCTGTTTTCCTCTGGAGAGAAGCCCACAGCTGCCAGTCACAATAAACTTTAGATACTGACATGGACAGATGCCCAAGATATATCTTATGCGAAAAAGAAAAACCAGTTATAAGACAATGTGTATTATATGTAGTATTAGATGATCTAATGTGGAAACCAGGGGTATGCCTGGTGTGCCAAGGAAGCAAAAACAATTTTCAAAAGAATATATATTTAGTTTAAAGTGCTGAAATAGTCATTAAAGGGAAAAGAACAGCTTTGATCTCCATATGCTTGTTTTACTGGTTAGTATTTTTATTTTGAATGAAACGTGGGTGGGGTAGGGGACATCATAGTAACCCTTTTCAGGATTAGGGTTGCCTAAGTTCTACTGATAAATCTGGCCATGATTTAATAATATGATTTTGTAAAAATTTACATATATAGTAGATGTTCATCTATGCAGAAAAAGCAATCTGGATAAATACACTTAAATACACCTCTAATTAAAAGTGGTTATCTCTGAAGGATAGAGTTTTAATTTCCACATTACAGATTTCTGGAACTTTTAACATTTTTTACAGTGAGTAGGAATTCTTTTGCAATCAGGAAATAATGAAAATTGAAAGAACAAAATAAAACAAATTCATTTTAGGCAGCAGGCAGTTAGGGCTTGTCTGGAAATATCACTCATTAATTGTGTGCTTGTGTAGTCTTACTACCCGGTTTCAGCTCTGGAGACATTGCCGCCAAGTTCAGCCACAGAATCTTTCCCACAAGCACAACCTGAAAGCCCACCCTTATGCACTGCAGTTTCCCGTGACATCTTTGTGACCTTCCACTGCCACCTCTGATCTCTGGCCACACTCTACTTGTCCCCCTGTCTAGCTTGGCTCAGTGGGAATTCATCTAACTGTTAAGAATCCCAATCTGTTTTTCTCTTTTCCAGCTTGGCTCAATCCCCCGGGATTGACATTACTGCAGACCTTCTAATGGAACCTTACTTCTTTTTCCTAGGTAAATAGGCCTTCTGGCCATTTTTGTGCATGATTCATAACTTTATGTAAATGTTCAGGCAAGCTGGATGAATGTAAATTGTGGACGTGATCCATTAAAGATATTGAGCACAATAAGTTCCTAAAGCTGCGCTTGAATGTGAAATGGTTGATACCAGGCAGAGGATGCTTGCCAGTTTCCTGACAGTCTAGGGATGAAGGATAAACCACTGCAAGAGAAGAGCAAGACAAGAGGTGGCTAGTTGGCAGTGAGGAGAGAACAGTTTGGGGAGGTGAGGATACTGAGTGGTGGTGAGGGGTTTTGACAGACGAGAGATTTCTCTGGGTGGAGAATTCATCAGGGTCTGAGCTTCCTGAAGACAAAGGCTATTACGGCCACCTGGGATTTACTGGGCTTTAGCTAATCCTGGGCTTGGAGACACACAGATTACCTGTCTGGCCTATTTCTGGGTGTGTCATACAGAGAACAAAACCCAGTAAAAGAGATGGGAGAGTAGAACTCCTTTGAGGTGGAAGGGTCCTTCTCCAAGGTGAAGCAGATGGCAAGTCACAGTAGGTAGGTCTTGCTTGATGGATAGCCAGCCACACAAAGACAGAGGCTCTGAGAAAGACTGGAGAAGGAAAGAAAGGGGACAGAAGCAGGCCAGTGAGCACTTCCAGTATTAGAAAGGAGTCAACAGCCAGGCCCAGACACCAAACCTGGAGACACCTGTATGATTCTTTCTTTTAATTAAAAAAAAAAAAAAACATTCTGGCTGTGCTCGGTCTTTGTTGTGGTGCATGGGCCTTCTCTAGCTGCAGCGCGCGGGTCTCTTGTTGAGGTGGCTTCTCTTCTTTTGGAGTATGAACTCGGGAGCTCATAGGCTCAGTAGTTGCCGGGGTTTGGTGGGATCTTAGTTCCGCGACCAGAGATCGAACCCACATCCCCTGTACTGGAAGGTGAATTCTTAACCATCGAACCACCAGGGAAGTCCAACACCTGTATGATTCTTAACTATTGTGTGACTTCCCTAGTGTGGTATTTATGTTTTTCCATGTCAGTTTCTATGGTGATGAGCTATAAACCAGTAGCAGTAAAACAGCAAAAGCTTTAAAATGAAGTGGGTTTGTCTTTAGGGGCAGCAAGGATGTGGGGAGCTGGGGAGGCTGGCAAAGCTACCACCCCAAAGAGACAAAAGCCTGCTGGTCTCCTGGGTCCACTGTAAGATGGTGGAGAAAACCCAGACCTAACATTAAGCTTGTGCAAAGGAGGCCTTTAATTTTTTTAAAAAAGGCTTTCCCTGTGGGATTTTCTTGCCTCTACCCCATTTTACTTATCCCTCTATTGTGGCACTTATTTCACACTTCATAGGAGGAAATAACTTGCCCTGTGACTATTTGCTTTTATACACTTAGCTAGAATGAAAACATGTCTCACATGTTCCTATTTTATCAAGAGCCTTATATAGAACTGAGCATGTATCAGAGGCTCAATATATATATATATTCATTTTGTGAATTAAAAATCAGATCAGATCAGATCAGATCAGTTGCTCAGTTGTGTCCAACTCTTTGCGACCCCATGAATCGCAGCACACCAGGCCTCCCTGTCCATCACCAACTCCCAGAGTTCACCCAGACTCACGTCCATCGAATCAGTATGCCATCGAGCCATCTCATCCTCTGTCATCTCCTTCTCCTCTTGCCCCTAATCCCTCCCAGCATCAGAGTCTTTTCCAATGAGTCAACTCTTCGCATGAGGTGGCCAAAGTACTGGAGTTTCAGCTTTAGCATCATTCCTTCCAAAGAAATCCCAGGGCTGATCTCCTTCAGAATGAAGTGGTTGGATCTCCTTGCAGTCCTTTTATACAGATATATAATGCATAAGTGTGTCCTTTTCGTTTACTATTTTTCTTTGTCTTTGCCCTCCCCCTCTTCTCATAGCCTTATGCATATGTGCATGCTAAGTTGATTCAGTCGTGTCCAACCCTATGGACTGCAGCCCGCCAGGCTCCACTGTCCATGGGATTCTCCAGGCAAGAATACTGGAGTGGGTTGCCATGCCCTCCTCCAGGGGATCTTCCCAACTCAGCGATAGAATCTGAGTCTCTTATGCCTCCTGCATTGGCAGGCAGGTTCTTCACCACTAGCACCACCTGGGAAACCCCATATTTTTATGACCATATATTAATATTAGAACACACACACATACATGTCTTTTTGTGTCTGTCAATTGATGTTTTACAAACATTTAATTATGTCATTTGAAAATTTTTCTTTCCCTTGGTTTTCTTCCTCAACAATATCTCTTAGAAATCTACCAAGTAAACTTCTATAGGATGATCTTGTTATTTTTAATAGCTGCATAGTAGTATAGGTGTGGCTTTGTGATAATTCATCCAAGGTGCGGCTGTGCTAGAGACCTCAGCTTTCTTGAGTTGATTGCTCACATCTCTTCCCAGTTTGGAGTTCAGTGACACTAGGCTGGCCGCTTGAGATTGGGCAAGGTAGGATTACTTACGTGATAGGAATATGCAAAAGCTACAAATTAGGGCTTTTTCCAGTGGTTTTTTAACTAGCAAATTACTGATCTCTATGAATGGGTTTTAGTTTGTTTCTAGTTTGTTTTTTTTTTTTTTCTAGGGTGGAGATGTAGTGAGCCAGTACAAACAAACAGTGCTGACACACAAACACGTACATACACGCATACATATGTGTGTACATAGTTGTATCTCCTATGTACTGGTATTTTTACTTCTGTGGGATATAGGACTAGAATTGATGGATCAAGGGAATACACATTTTCAGTTTCAAAAGATGTTGCCAGATTATAAAGGATGGTAGAAATTTCTACCAACAGTGTAAAAACTGTGCATCCCTGCTAGCAATGGAAATTAGCCTCATTTTGATTTTTGCTCATTTGAAAGGTATAAAATGATATCTCATTGTACTTTAGTTTGCACCTCTTTGAATACTAATAATTTTGAGCTTTTTTTCCTAAGCATATTGACTATTTAAATATGCTCTTTTGTGGCATGCTTCCTAATAGCTTTTGTTCATATTTCTTCTGGGTTATTTGTCTCCCTCTTGTCCATTTACAAAACCTTTTTGCTTATTGTTGTTTTTATTTATCTTTCTGTCCTACACATTGTATTTTCCCCTAAATCTATTTTTTGTCTTTTGACTTTATTTTGTCTATTACCATACAAATTTTTTAGAGTCACAAGGGAAAATATATTTATATTTTCTTTTATGGCTTCTGGATTCTAGTCTTGGTTTACCAAGCCCCCTGTACTCTCACCCCTATGTTGAACATGCAGTCTCCTAAATTTTCAAGATGGTTATTGTCTTATTTTTTAATTTGTTTTTAATCTATATGGTGTTTATATTTGTATGTGGTATAAAATAGGAGTCCAGTCTTATCTTCTTCCAGATGGAAGTTGTCTTGGCACCATTTATTAAATAACCCATCCTTTTTCATGGAGTTGAAACACCAACTATATCATACGGTAAATTCTCATATATATACACTTGGCCTATTTCTGGGTTCTCTATTTTATTCCAATGGTACATTTATCTATTTCCATGCCAATACTGAATTGATTTAATTACAGTAGTTTTATAGTACACTCTGACATCTGGTAAGACAGATCTCATCCTTTTTCTTTTCTGTGTTTTTATTTGCCAATCTAAAGCATTTATTCTTCTATGTAACTTTAAGATCATTTTATTCAGTTTTCTCCCAAATCAAAACTTTATTATCTAATTACAATTGGATCAAATGTGTACATTAATTTCGGAAAAAATGACATTTTAATCAATATTCTTTCCAAAGATATTTACTGAGTACCTACTTTGTGACAAGCTCTGGAGATATAGCACTGGAGAAGACAGATGGCTTTGCTCTGAGTTTAGGTGTTTTTTTTTCTTTAAATAAATAAACAGCCCAGAAATTCCATGCTCCTACCCAACAGAAATGAGTGCTAAAATCCACCAAAATACATGTACAAGAATACTCATGCAACAAAAGGAAAAAACAAGCAAGCAAAAAAAACAAAAACAAAAACAAAAACTCATGGCAGCTTTATGTATAATAGAAAAAAACCTAGAAGTAACACCAATGTTTTTTCAGTAGAATGGATACATAATGCAGAGGAATCTTAGAGATACTATTGTGCATAAGGAGATGAACACAAAAGAGTACATACTCTATGGTCTCATTAATATGAAGTCCCAAAACAGGTAAAGCTTATCCTGAGATAGAGCAGAACATGGCTACTGTTAGAGGATATTGACAATGAGGGGGGCACAAGGGAAACTTCTGGGGTGATCTGACTATTGATGACATGAATACGTTTATACTTTTATCAAGCCATGTATTATGCACCATCCACTGTACTGTTTTTAAGTCTTCCTTTGATTAAAACCAAATAAATAAAAGGGAAATTCATCCTCATGGAAATGCCTGCCTCCCCTTGAGGTGCCTAGGGTGAGCAACCATCTGCCCATTCCCAGCTTCTGCCTTCTCCGTTGCTGAAAAACTGAGTTTTCTAGTACTTTTTCGGCTTGGCTATTGCAGTCTTGAAGTGCCTGCAGCTGCTGTCAACTTCATGATTTTCCATCTCCCTCCCCCCTTTTAAAAAATATGTTTAAAAAAAATCTCTTGATGGAATACAGTACAGTATTGTGGAAAAGCAGCAGACCTGGACCAGCTCAAAGCAGCCAGCTCGAACTCCCTCTCCCCTACCGGTCAATAAGAAACCCTGGATTTTTGTGCCTTACCCCCAAAAGAGTTATAAAGTTCAGTAAGTGCCTGGAAAGCAGGCAAGACTCTGCGATGCAATCTGGATCACCCATTACCAATTTGCTTTGCTCACCCACCGTAGTGGCTGGGCCTTATGCTTCCTAGGGGAAAATGAGCAGTTTGAATGCCTGCCCCCTCCTCCCTTCTCCCATCTCACCCACTCTCCTCCCTTTGTTCTCGATGAATGGTTCCCTGGTGTGGGGGTGCTTGTATTTGTGGCTCTTCGGGGAGAAAACTTTGAGCCCCACTTGGGGTTTCACACGTAACCCCAAGATTGTCAGCATCGGATGCAGCCTGCAGCGGTTACAAAAGGCGGATTACCATGCAGCGCTGCTGAGCTGCCGTTTGTGCCATTTTCTATTTCCGCCCTCTAGGGCAGTGACTCACTGCTTTCCAGTTCAATGTGGGGACACGTCCCACAGTGTTGACTGTCTGATGCTCCTGGAGGACATTCCTAACCCACCACTCACCAAGTTATTAGAAATCTAACTCCGAAATCACTAATCCCCAAATAACCTCTATTCTCTCTACCGCTGGCTTCCTTGCTTTGATTTTATGCACAGTAGTTCTAAACTCAAGGCCAAAAATTCTACCCCATGCGGAGCCACTTTCAAAGGAGAACCAATATGCTAAGACTAGAGGGGGATTTGAATAGCGGCTAATTGTCAGTTTGTCTAGTGAAGAAAGCTTCCTCTCTCCCCTGAGCGGGCTGGTTATTTGTTAAAATTTGCTGGGGTTTTGGAGCACCTCGCTGTCAGGGGCAGCTCAAACTCAGCAGTTTTAATTATTAATCAGGTCAAAGGCTGACGACAATTTTTCTTCTCTTCAGGGGAGGGTCTGGAAAGTTCACAGGAGGGGCTGTCCCAGCCCTTGTCCTATGATGGGTGGAAAAGAGGGACGAGGGAAGTGATTCATGCCAAAAGGGTCTGAGTTCTTAATGGTTCTTTGCCCTAGACAGACTGTGTCAGAAAGTTGCTTAATCTCCCTCTGGATTGATTTTTAAGTGTATCTAGGTCTTTATATTACACTTTCTGTGGGTGGTGGTGGGTGGGTGGGTTGTGGCCTTCTGACTTAAACAAATTCCAGACTTGATACACATGTGAAAGTGTGTCCTGTCGTACCTGTGCAAGCTGGAGTGCAGAAAAGGTGGCTAGCTTCCTCAAAGGTGTCCGTGTGGGGGCATCAGTTCACGGGGCGGGGGTGGCGACGGGCATCAGTTCACGGGGCGGGGGTGGCGAGGGCTCCTTTCTGCTTCAGCGGTCTCTGGAAAAGGCACCGGGCTTTTTCCAGTTTGGGTTTGTAGCATTTCCAGATAGGCTTCCTCTATTCCTGCCCTGCCTCCCACGCTTCTCTCCTGGTCTCTGTGGATCTGGTTTCTCTTTTTGGCCTGAGACCTCAGCTTGACAAGATCCAGAAAGGTCTCTTTGCGGTCTGCCTTTCCCTCAGCCATTCTACAGGATTCCAACAGGCCCCGCCTCCCGCCCCTGTTGCTAGGCAGATTCCCCTGTTGCTAGGCCACAACTGCTGCTTCCCAGCCTCAAGAAGAGGCACAAATGCCCGGTGACCCCCTCAACAGTCTCCCCACCTAGCCACACGCTTGACAAAACAAGTCAATCTTAAACACCTGCTATATGTAAACACCTGTGCCCAGCGTGGAGCAGTTCCAAATGGGGGAAGAGGTGGCAAGCTCAGGGCTGGCAGAGATAGGGGTGACCAGTCATCCTGGGGGTGGTGATCAGACTGTCTTCTGGGAAGCGTCTTACAGGATGGCCACTAACTTGAAGACTTTTCCCTGGTCCAGGGTCTGACCCTTAGCGTTACAGGTTCAGAAAACTCATTTTGTGTGCAACTAAAAACAGATCGTTGTCCTGGTAGCAAAAGCATGTTAATCAGGCTTGAAAGACTGATGTCTAAAATGAGAATGTGAATTGATTAATTTGTAATGAGAAGTCTGTCACATGGAACTAGGATGCTCCTGCAGGCACCATGGTCTCTCTAAGGAGGCAGACGTTTCTCAAAATGATAGTGTCACTGAAGGATTTTGGAGACTTGATGTGGAGCACCATTTTTGCCTAAGAAAGGGAGTGTATTTATCTCTCTCTCTCTCTCTCTCTCTCTTTTTTTGCTATGCTGTGCAGCATGCAGGATCTTAGTTCCCCAGCCAGGGATCGAACCCATGCTCCCTGCCTTGGGAGTGTGGAGTTTTAACCACTGGACTGCTTGGGAAGTGCCTATTTGTATCTATTTTTACCATCCTTACTATATGCCTGGCAAAATGCCTCATGTTTATAGATGTAATTCTACTAATTCTTCACATCAGCCATGAGAGGGAGCTACAAACACTCATTCCCATTTCACAGAAAGAAAGCAGTTCAGATTAGATTGCTTACCTAAGGTCATCAAGCTAATAAGTGACAAATCCAGGGTTGGTACTCAAGGCCCATGGTGGGACTAATAGATCTCAGCTCCCTGGCAATCTTGAGATGACAAATTAGGTTGGGGGCAAGTTGGATAATGGATACTGAGGTGCTGATGAATCAGCCAGAAGGAAATTTCCTTTAAGTGATGGGACCTTTGAAGTGGAGCTCTGCTGAGCCTAGATCTTGAGATGAAAATTAGAGGCACCATCCAACATATGCTTCACCCCTTCTGGAAGCATTCTGAGGGAATAGCTTCTACATTCTTATTGGTAGTGGATAAGTGTGTTTTTAACTCCGCTGTAGTGATAGAAAGCAGGAAGGTCACCCAGGACTGGGTAGGCATCTGAATGGGGTAGGACAGGGCACCCGAGGGGCTTCCCAGGTGGTGCTAGTGGTAAAGAACCCATCTGCCAATCCAGGAGACATAAGAGACCTGGGTTTGATCCCTGGGTCAGGAAGATCCCCTAGAGAAGGGAATGGCAACCCATTCCAGTGTTCTTGCCTGGAGAATCCCATGGACAGAGGACCCTGGTGGGCTAAAGTCCATGGGGTTGCAAAAAGTTGGACACGACTAAAGTCACTTAGCATGCACAGGCATCTGAGGGAGTTGCCAGGGTTAGAAGCTCAAAGGGGAAATGTTCCTGGGAGAGTATTTTCATCACCATTTTGCCAGTTGGCCATTAACACAAGAGGCCCAGCATCTGAGCATACCAAGAGACCAAGGTCTCAACTCCAAGGACAGGCAGAAGCAGCCTTGGGGAGAAGGTAGTATTCACAGAACTCCCTGGAAGGGACAATCTGGAGCCTGTCTAAGAAGAAAGGGACAGAGAAGTGCAGTGCCTTCCTTGTCCAGGGGCCTGGTCAAGAGCCCCTATTAATAGTCAGGGCAAACATGAAGACAGCCCTGATCTGGGAGACAAATCAAGACAGAGCTTGAAGCTGTGTGGCCAAAAAAATAAAAAAAAAAGAGAGACAGAGAGATAGAAAGAGAATGA
>NW_011495018.1:29335112-29345229 GCF_000754665.1 Bison bison bison
AGATAGAAAGAGAACAGACAGGGGTCCTGAGTGGCAGTTTCTGAAAGCAACTAAGGGCTCTATCAGGCATGGCCATCCCCTCTATTTCTGTTAACCTCTGGCTCTGGCTAAACTGTGAGCATCTTTGTTCTGTATCCAAGCCTTAAAGAACTGAGGAGTGAAGGGCAGGAGGTGTGGGTTTCCCACAAGCTGTAGCTTTTCTAGCCTCCTTTCTCCCCCATCTTGCTTACTCACATATTCTTACAACAAACTTCCCTGCGTCTAGACTTGAGTCTTTCTGGGAGAAGGAATCTGTGCTCCACAAGCTGTCTGTTTCTCTGCTTTTGTAATTTACTTTTTTGGCTTCCCCCCCAGTTTCCTAGTGAAGTACTTTTTGAACAATCTCAGCCTTGTCTGGACGCCTGAGATTTGCCCGCATTGGGGCCAAGAGAGTCAAGGGGTTCCAGGGCCCCTGGAAATTTAGCATGGTGAGCCAGCAGCTGTCTCAGCTGGATTTGCAGGAAACAGCTGGTGGAGCCGGGGCAGAGAGAGGTGAAACCTCGAGAGAGGAAGAGATTGAGTAAGGGAGAGAGATGGGAGCAGCTGCAGTCACTAAGCCTTCCTGCCTGGACTCCTCCATCACAGAGGCCAGCCCAGCTCTAAGGCTCCCCAGCCTGGCTTTACTCGAAAAGAAACAAACAAGTTAAAGTGATGCCCTGGGGACTATAAACAGCGGGCATGGCCAGTATCTGACAGGGAATCGGACAAGGGCTCTTAACCTTAGAGCACGGGGTCTGTTCACCTGCAAATCTTAAGGACAGCTGGGGTGTGATTCATCCAGAGGGGGATTATGCCCCAGACACTAGACTGGGACTGTTTGGGGATGAGATCCAATCAGGGCACATGGCATTCAACTGAAACAGAGGAGAATTGGAGGAATTTGGGCCTCTTCTGTTAGTTTAGTAAACTGAGAGTCTCTTAGAGATTTGTGCATGATGTTGGCCTGTGCCTTATTGGAGGCCCTTCTCAACCCCCACCTCCCTTATTTGGCGAACGATGATTTTTTTCCTTAAAGACTTGATATTATGTAATAACCAAGGAAAGGCAATAATTTCCCCGCTTTATTGCTGGCTGGCCTTTGGGAAGGAATGGCTGGAGTTGGGAAGATCCCAGGGTCACTCTGAAACTTTTGAGAGAGGATACCTTCTCATGACCCACTAATATATTGCAGACTCAGGCTTGGTTCCTGGGCAGCAGAGGTTAAATTGAAATCTTGATTCTCTTGGTAACTTGATGGCTTAGTTTAGGCCTCGGGTTGCTGTTCCATGAACTGCCTTGAAATTTAATCACCCAAATTTATTTCCTAGAGTGTTTTTCAGCATCTCCTCCTCTAGGCCCATTAGTCACCATCCCGTGACCTGACAGAGTGATTATTAAAGACCCTGTGGTTCCTTTTCACTAGATTTAGGGGTGTTGGTAACTCTGGAGGCAAGTTCTAACTTGAGTCACAGTTGGGTGGACTTTCCCACAACTGGTTGTGAATCTTCCCTGAGGGCGCTCTCAGGGCCTGGGAGAATAACACTGTGGACCTTCTGTTCTTCCTTAAAAACCAGTGAGATGGTTCCTGGGTTCTTCTTGGACTGGTGTTCTTGGGCTGAGGGTTATATTATCTTTTGCCCCTGGGCACGTCACAGACATTTCTTAGCTTCAACCTCCCTTTTGGTGAAATGGAGGCAATGCACATTACAAAAAAAAAAGGAGTGTTGAGCCCAGCACAAAGGCTTGCAACCTATGTTAGCGCCCTTGCCATCTAGCTGGGACAAGGCTCAGGCCTTCTGTTGGGACTCTTGGAAGAAAAATTTTATCAATCTGACTTTGAAGCCTTCTCAGAAACTGTTATTTCAAGGGTAGGTGAAATTTTATCTGTTCCCCTCCCTCAACCTGATCCTCTAAAGTAGGAGTTGCAAACTTAGATGATTACAATTGGCAGGCAGGTAATATTCCCTGGTAGCTCAGATGGTAAAGAATATGCCTGCAATGCAGGAGACTGGCGTTCGATCCCTGGGTCAGGAAGATCCCCCAGAGAAGGAAATGACATCCCACTCCAATATTCTTGCCTGGGAAATCCCATGGACAGAGGACCCTGGCGGGCTATAGTCCATGGGGTCACAAAGAGTTGGACACGACTGAGCGACTGAGCACACACACAATATAAATACATAGCAATCTGTCTGAGCATGGGGGCCACAGGAGGGCCTGAGCCCTGCAAAGATAAGATGCTATCTCTCTGCTGGAAACAGTGAAAATGGGGCCCCAGTATGATCTTCTATTTTTTAAAGAGAAGCCAGATATCAGACTTTTGGGGAGAAAAGTCTCAAATTTTAAATGCATTCAATCAGTTGAAACATTTTAAAAGTGGGATGAATGAAATACTGTATAGCTTCCACTGGTAAAGTTCCACCCCTTGCCCTTGGCAGGTTCTGGAGGGAGTGCTCTCCCTTCCCCCAAGACTGGGCCTCCCTATTGCCTCTTGGTTGACCTCTGGAGGCATCTACCAGGGCCTGCTCCTCTCCTGCAGACATGTTGGACCAGTTAAAGGTTATTCTGTAGAAACCTCCACCAACAAGTCAAAAGATGAGTTTCCTGCTCTTAATAGATAATTTTTATTGGTTTTGCAATAAACGTATGAAATAGAAACAATAGCAATAAACCAGCTCAACAAGAAATCGAAAGGCACAGGCCCCCAAAGCCCTTCCCGCCTCTTCTTAATGAGTCTCTAATTTATAGACTGACTAGCAGACCCACTTTTCTTTTTCCAAGCTTTGCAAACTTTTCCATCTCGGGGGCTGGCGTGCTCTGGGGGCTTTTGCACTGGTTTCCTAGGAGCTGCTGCAATGGAGGCCAGGACATAGATGGCCCACACAGGAGGGGGGTGCACAGCTTTGGGGTTTGGGGCTCTGGACCCAGCCCTGTTTCCTGTGTCTCTGACGGTCTTTCCCCTTTTAAATTTCATATTTATCGATGAGGGGCAGAAAGAGAGTAATCAGGATAAAAACTCATGCTGAAATGACTGAAGTCCACGATTTAACTTTTGGAGAGCCAAGTGACGAAGGGGTAGGCACCGAAGCATCCAGAGGCTGGGGAAGGAGTTTGCCCACGTCTTCTTCCCCCCCACCCCCCACGACCCTCCGTCTGCTAAGCAGTGCCAAGGGGTGAGGTGGGGGTGAACTTGGTGTCTTTGTGACACTGATGAGACCTCCTGGCTATTGTTCTCAGTGGCAACTCAAGCAGCGAGCTGGAGGCCCTGGGTCCCTGCCAGCGGGTATTTACTTGTGGGGTTGCTGGCAGTGTCAGATGAGTGATAGCTAGAGTCAGAAGGGCTTCGTGCTCTGTTGGAACATTTCCCCTGAGGCCTGCAGCCCGAAGAATAGGTTATCTGTGTTCCCCATCACGCCTCCAAGAGAGAGCGCAGGCCTCCTCAGAGCTTATGGCTTCTCAGGGCTCACGCCTCCACAGTGAAAGGGAGAAACAAGACCGAATGGGTGTCCCTACACATTTCTTGGGGAGCTGGGTGACCCTGGGGTCTGCTTAGCGAGGAGCCTGGTAGACTTCAGCAGGAGGGCAGGAAGGCCTTCGCTGTGGAGGTGTGTGCTTTTGTGCCCTCGGCCAGTTTGGTGCTCCCACACTCCCTTCCTGCCCGGGGTGAGGAAGGAGGGGAGGAGGGTGCCTCTCCCAGGAATTCACAGCCCCGAAAGGGCCTCCGACTTCTCCAGAGCCTGCTCTTGGCCACTCTCCTCCTGCTCACTGCATGTCCCTCTCCTCAGCGGGCTTGGGGGAAGAGACTGCTGACTTTGCAACCCACCGCCCCTGAAAGTCCCCATCTATGGTGTGCTGTTATGCTTCGAGGACACAGGACTGTGAACTCGAAATTGTCTCGCCTTTGTCACCTCCTGGCAGGTCTTTAGAGCTCGGGGAAACAGCCGAGCGGTACAAATCGCCCCGGCGTGGTAAAGCCCCCCTTACTCCTGATGGGCTGCCTGACTCATATCCGTTTCCCTGGCAAAAAATAAGTTTTTGTTATTGCTGGCTTGGCAGAAGCACGGAAGAGTGCGCGAGGATCTACTGCCCCATGCATCACTGGCCAAATTGCCTGAGAAATCCCAGCTCTAGAACTTTTCATCGTTGGCTGTGATGTACGGAGCAGAACGGCGGCTCCATTTCCCCCGCGTGGGGCTTAGCAGCACTGGCACTTAGCAGACCTGCTCTGCTTGCAACTCCCAGCAAATGGGGCCTCTCTTTCCCTTCTCCTCCTCTTGGCCCTGATCCCCACCCCCTCTTTATCTTTCCCATCCCCCGGTCTGCTCATCAACCCCCTCCCTGCCTCTACCCAGCAGAGCCATAGCTGGAGAATCAGGAGGAGGCCCACAATGTCATTTCCCCATCACTCTGCAGACAGTTCCACACTAATGTTCTTTTAATGCTGTGATGCTGCACTAATTAATAAGCATCCTGCACAGAGGCCTCGCCTCGCCTCTCCTCCCCTCTCCTCCTCTTCCCTCCCCACCCCTCCCCACCAGCCTTCCAGAAGGCCTCGTGACATCCTGGCAACTGGCAGCCGAGAAAGGATTTCTCTCCTCTACCTGGGCTGCCTGATATTGCTATGAGAGATAACTGTATACGAACCAATAATCTAGCCTGACAATCCAATTTACTGACCAATAGCGCACAATCCACCATGTCATCGGCTGTGGGGAGGCCCATAAATTAGTTCCTAGTAATTTATTCTGATCAATAGAATGGGCAAAGTCACTTGTCTCTTTAATCAAAGGCCCTCTCAGAGATGTCAGGACAGGCAGCTGCGTGGGAGGCAGCAAGTCTCTGTGAGCAACTGGGCGGTGGGTGCTCGGCCCTACACCCCGAGCCCTGGCTTCCAGGATCCAGCAGAAGGCTTCTGAAACAGGGCTGGTGTCAGAGGGACCCACGGTCCAAGCTGCCTATGGTTCCTTTGGCCTCCCCAGCCACAGAACGTTGGCTGCAAAGGAAGTTAAGGGCAGAGGTGGCCAGGGTGGTAGTGAACAAAAGATAGACTTGAGGGGACTACACTGAAGCCCAAGGATGTCTTATCTCTTCTAAATATTCAGAGTCTTCCTCTCCAGGTCACAGAAGCCCCGCCAGCACTTGTGCTAGGGTCTCTGTAAAGAGGAGGTCCATAGCGTGGTGGACCAGAGCCAGGTTGCCTGGCTTTGAATGGCGATGCTGCCATTTCCTAGGTGTGGAGCCCTAGGAAAGCTGCTTATGTCTCTGTGACTTGGTTTCCTCTGCTGTAAAGTGGGGCTAATAATAATGCCTGCCTCATAGGGTTATTAAGAAGATTCAATAAATATATTATACACAGAAAATGAGTATTAAAGTAAATCAGCAAATTAATATGTAAAACATTTAGTGCCTGACACATAGTAAGTGCTGTACAGAGTGCTTGTTAAACAAATACAGAGAGATCAAGGGAAAATGTTGATGTGATTCTCTCTGAAGATGTGCCAAATCCTTGAGATGCTCTGCTGCTTGAAAACTTCTGCTCATTCCTACTCACCTTCACCTCTTGTCCTCCTTGTCCAGGATAAACAAAGGAAGAGTCTATTGATGCTATCTCTTTGAAATGTCAGAGAAATTCTAACGGCCTCTGTGCAAGGGTCTCCCCCCTTCTCTGGACCCTTGGGCGGAGCCAGTGCATTGGCCTTGAGGAAAGACGCTGACTTTGCCTTAGAGAAAATGAGCCTATTTTTAGGCAGCAAGGAGGGAAAGGAAGCCCTGTTATCTCTGTTGGCTGTGGGGCCTGGCACATGAGGCGGCATTTACTGACATGAGCAAGATAAACAAGCAAAGACACAGAGCCATGGTGTGAGGGGCTGTCCTTTTGGGTTCCAGGCCCAGCCCTACCGGTCACTGGTTGTGGAACTTGGGCAAAGTCACTTCATGTTTCTGAACCTAATTCTGTACCTGAGACATGAAGGGGTTGGACAGGGTGATCTTGGAAGTCACTCCCGGCTCTGATACTCTGAAGTGCTGTGTGGTCAGTGAAGGTGTCTGTTGGCTTCTCTTTGACTTCCTCAGCCCTACACTCCCCACAGTAACAAGCTGAAAGGTTCTGAAACCAAGAGCCAGCAGCATGAGAAGGTCCAGGATATTTCAGGATATTATAATTACTAAATGGATGTCATTGATAGAACAGGGAAGGTGATGAGAGCCAACTCACTGAGGAGAGGGGCTCCTGGGCCTCTGATGCCAGCTGTGACTAGTTTCCTGAATGTGCAAGAGGCCAGGGGCCTGTCTTCTGTCATCAAGGTCAAAGCTAGGACTTCTGATTCTAGAGAACTTCTGGGGCCTCCTTTCTTCTAACCTCCACCCCTCAGGGCTACCTAAAGGTAGGGAACCTATTAAAAGCATAGCTTCATTAAGGCACGGGGCTTCCCAGGTGGCACAGTGGTAAAGAATCCACTTGCCAATGCAGGAGATGCAGGAAACACAGGTTTGATCCCTGGTTTGTGAAGATTCTCTGGAGAAGGGAAAATAAATGCTTAAGGGAATGTCAGTTCATGGTGGCGATGCCATCCTTTTCCTCCACAGCTCCAGTACAAAGTGTGAAGACGTGACCCTGACTCCTGGGGTTGCTGTCCGAGAGGAAGACACAACCTTTCCCCAGGGACCCCCCTCCTGAAAGAAGAGATTCCACTATTCTTGCCTGGGAAGCCCCATGGACAGAGGAGCCCAGTGGGCTATAGTTCATGGGGTCACAAAGAGTCAGACACGATTGAGTGCACTCTCTCACAGAGACACAAAAAAGGAAACTGAGGCAAAATCCACTCAAAATTCCAAGCTCCAGTGACTGTCCCTGTGTCCCCATCCTGGCCTCCCACTTCCCCACAACTGAGCCCTGACATGTGCTCACCTCTGATGGTGTGTCCATCAGAGGTGAGCTGGAGGGCTGGGGTACAGCAGTCATTGGGGTGATGGGGCCAGGTTGGAGGCCTGAGGCCAGCCCAGGGTGGCTGCATGGCAGGTGCACACAGTTTCTGGTGAGCAGGAATCTGGCACCCTCTGCTGACCCCGCGGCGGGAGACAGCTGGTCAACCAGGCTGGGGCTGCAGTTACCCGGAGGGGGTGGGGTGGGGTCCAGGACCAAGCGGCAGCTTACCAGTCAAAAGAGCAGCTCCTCTCTCTGAATAGATCATTTTTATTGGTTTTGCAATAAGCTTATGAGACAGGAACAATCGCAATAAACAAACTGAACAAGAAATCGAAAAGATGGGCCCCGAAAGCTGTTACTGAGCCCTCCTCACCTTCTCTTAATGAGTCTCTAATTTATAACAAACTCATCAGCCTTGTACCTCCAGAGTTCCCTGACGCCAGGCTGGGAACCCACGCCTCCGCCTTGTGGGTGTATGATCAGTCATCCCGGGTGACTGAGACCTGGCTCCCGAAGGAAGAATTGGTCTAGGAGAATCCTGGGACAGGCCTGGAGCTTCAGTCACGGCTACCTCCGGGAAGAACTGGAAGGCGTGGGCCTCCCCCATCACTTACCAGACCTCTTCAGAATGGATGGGGCTAGCCGGCAAGGGTCCGCCTCCTTCAAGCTTCTTCTACAACCCTCTTCCCATCCTTAGGCTACAGATTCAGACCCAGGTACTACGTCTGCTTCAGAATGCCAGATGAGGGCTTGTTTTTGGAGGCTGGGGTAGCTGGGAGTTTCTGAACCCCTGGACTGTATGCTCCTCAGATACGACTGAAGAGCCTTATGGGGGCTGGGTTTCCTCCTCAAAATGAAAGCATAACTTAGGGAAGAGCTGTGTCTCACGCCCTCCCTCCCAGTAGGCTCTCAGTGAGGGGGTTGCTCTCCGTCAGACTGGGCTTCCATGAGCCAGGGCTGAATCTCTTCCGTCAGGAGGGGAGTCCCTGGGGAAAGGTTGTCTTCCCATCGGACAGCAACCCCAGGAGTCAGGGTCACGTCTTCACACCTTGTACTGGGGCTGCGGAGGAAAAGGATGGCATCTCCACCACCCACCGACAGTCCCTTAAGCATTTATTTTTCTCCAGTCCCTTTTGTCACCAGGTGACCCTGAAGCCTTTTCCCAAGGCAGCTTCCTATTCTTCTGCCTGTCCCTGGCTTGAGGTACCTGTTAGCCCCACTGTATTTCCTGGTGCTGTGCATGGGGCACGGCACCCAGGGTTCAGACCTATTTTTTCTGCTCAGGATGATCCCCATTAGGTAGAGAGCTCTCTCCATGGGAGACCAAGTGCGGCCAGGAGGTGTCTGCAATCCTAGGGGTGGCCACAAGATGTCAGTGTGAGGCCATGGAAATGGTTCCCATCCTGGGGCTGAACTCAAAAGGAAGGATAACAGGTTAACACAGCTTGGAGGGGGTGTGTGTATGTTGGGGTGCGGCAGGGCAGTGGTGTTCCTTGCTAGTCACCCCTGTGCTTCTTTCTCTGTCCCCTCTGTAGGTCCCAACCCTTGCCCTACCATTCCACACTTCCTCAAACTCATGCCAGTGCTCCATCTCTTTCCGCTCTGCCCCCTCTCATTTGCATTCAGGAGAGTGGGTCCTGCAGTTCCCTGACCTCCAGCTCTGGGGAGGATGTGAACCTACTGTCCCTGCTGCAGGCACTCCTGTTGGGGGGAGCAACCGGTGGGTGTGTGGTCCTGTGTGTTACCTGGTGTGGCTTCAGGCCACTGGGCGCTTGAAAGCCTGGGTGTGCTTGCTTGGGGGCTGCCTCTGTGTGTGGGTGTTTGTATGTGTGTGACTCCATAAGGATTTGTATCTGCCACAAACAGAAGTTCGGAACTGGAAAGGTATCTTAGAAATCACCCAGTTCAGCCTCTGATTTTATAGATGAGGAAATAGAGACCCAAAGAGAACAAACCCTTCCCCTAGGCCATGCAGTGAGTTTGGCTAGGCTGTGCCCGGAACCCAAGTCTCCCGCCTTCCAGCCCAGTGTGTGCAGGGTGGGGGGCGGCGGTTCCTATCTGGGTGTGTCTCCAGGGCTGTGCGTTTGGTCGTCTTCTGTCTTAGTGATTTACTTCCAACGCGTCCTGGGAAGCTCCCCCAATTGACTGTCAGCCAGCAAGGTTCTAAACAGACTCAGAAGGTGAAGTGAAGAAGGAATGGAATGGAAAGGAAGAAAGGCGAGGCAGAGCTGTGTGCTTGTGTTGGGTGTGGGTATCCTTGCACTTCATGGTGGCAGCGCGTGGATGTCAGTGGGTAGGTGTGTCTGCCTCTCAGTATGTCAACATGAGGGTCTGTGTCACAGCCCCTGACTCTGGTGTGTAGGTTTGAGTCGTGTGTGTGTGTATGCACGTGCTAGGACCTGTGTGAGTGGCCTCTGGGAGTCAAGGCCTCTTGGGGAGGTGTTGGTGCTGTGGGCTGGATAGTACGTGAGTGATGGTGTGTGCCAGCCACTGGCGTGTGTGTCAGTGACTCCGGCGTGTGCATCCGTCAGTGGCTGCGTGAGTGACTGTGCATGTCAGTGAGGACAAGAGTGTGTGCGTGAAAGAGAGGCTGCCCCCCTTCTCCACCTCCTTGCCCCCCCACCCGACTGTCTCACATGGCCCCTAGGGTTTCTGTGTCCCCACCCCAGCAGCAGCAAAATCCTTTATCGGTTGAGGCAGCAGCCCCCGTGTCGGGATTTCAAGGTTCCTGTCGGTTCCATCCATCTTCCGGGGCCTCCTGGTATTAGCATTGATCTACAGGGGAAATGGAGAGCGCGGCTGGGTTATTACGCACCCACCCGCCTTCCCTGGGCCGTGATTGAGTGCACACAGAGAATTTTTGAAACATGGCCACCCTAACTTATTCTGTCTTCCTGCCAATAGCATGGCGTGGGTCCAAATTACGGGTCGATACCAGCTGATCTTTTTATGTTAAACTGTGATGAAGTCGCTTCTGTGCGGAGATGGGATTAGACCCTGGGCCCTCTTTTAACGGAGAACTTTTGGGGTGGAAAAGGAGGAATTGGAAAGTGGACAAGGGGAGTGGTCAGCAGGCATAATGGAGGTGGGGAGCTGAGGGCAGGCAGTATGTGCCGGGCGTGCCTGCAGGGCGGTCAGAGCTGACTGCACTGGCCCCCTGCCTCCCGTTCCAGC
>NW_011495018.1:29345329-29345717 GCF_000754665.1 Bison bison bison
TCCCCTGGCCCCCTCCCTCCCGTTCCAGCCTAGTTTCTCCCCTTGTGACCGTCACCGCACTGGGAACCTCCAGGCCCCCCCCATCAGACCTTCCATGGTCAGCCAGTCTGGCCCTCGTGAGGCCCCTCCCTGCTCCCCTCCAAGGATAGAATTCCATTTCCCTCCAGCCCCCTCTGCACCCCCCTCCACACACCTGCACCATCAAACGGGTTTGTCTTTAACCTCCAAACAGGGAACTTTAATTAAAGAGACAGTGACCCCTTTTATGAGTGTGGTCGAGTTGGGTTTCAGGGCCCTTGTCACTAGCGGCTCACATAACGCTAACAAAAGCTTGCAGGCCCCAAGAGGAGCCGGTCTCCCTCGTAGATATTACAGCAGGGGCACAGGG
>NW_011495018.1:29345817-29348686 GCF_000754665.1 Bison bison bison
AGGGTGGGGATGGGGGGCATGGAGAAGGGGGAGGCACCCCAGTGGTAGCCTAGGTGAAGCGGTCACTGGGTTCGAGGTTGGAGGAGGGGCCTGGGCTGAGGGCATAGACTTTCTGCACAGTACCCTTGGGGCATGACTCCTATCCCTCCAACCATCCGGATCCAGAATGCGTTGGGTGGGTTGGTGGCAACTTCCTTAATGGTTAGGTGCGTGAAAATGTCAGGGGTTCTCATCCTGTTTGCCTGTTGGCTTGTATTATAAAATTGGAAGTAATTTCCAGGAGGAATAGATTAGATAAAACTTACTCTAAGAACAGTCAGATTTTTTTACTCACATATTCAAAGGCAAAGTGATTTTATGATAAAATGTAATTGCTAATAAGTATAATAACAATACTCAACATAGGGCATGAAACACAAATTCTGTCCTGAATCTGGAAGTGCAAACACTACACAATACACACTGCTCGGAAGGGAGCTGTCCATCCACTGCAAGAGCTAAATCCAGGCCCCTCTGTGCTTCCTGCTGTCCCTCCCCCACCTCCATCTCCCTTAAAGGTCCCAAAGTGGACAACTATTGGGTTAGTGTCAGGAGTTTGAAGGGCCCTTATCTTACATCTAATCACCTCTTAACTGTTGATTTTTAACTAAGGGCTTCTCTAGGTCCTATAAGAGATGTTTGCTTGCCCTTTGATCTAGTTCTTTGATATCCTTTGTGAATTCTTTAAGCTGGCGAGGGCTGCCAGATCTGCCACAGTTATTCATTCAACAAACATCAGGAGCTGTTGAAAGGGACCTGGGGAGTAATTAATTATTTCCTAAACGGTGGGTTTGTCCTAAGTGAGGTACGTTCCCACTAACTAGGGGCTAAGTTGTCAATGATCTGCATAGGGAATTAGCCACCTAAATGGTAAGCTAAGGTTGCCTCTACTGGCAACTAGGGTTGAGCCTAAACCAGCAAATTTGTGGAGGTGGCATTTAAGGCCAAAACAGAATGAAGGGGTTCCTCAGTGCCCCCTCAATTCTGTTGCCATACATGGGCTCCTGACTCTTCCTGGTGACACATGCTCTTGCCATGTGGGGACACTTAGGTTAGATGTAGGGACACCTGTGAGAAGACCCACACCAAGGGAGGCGAGCTCACAGACCAACAGAGAATCGCGATGGTATCCTGGATCTACTCACTCGCACCCGTGGGCCTTCCCGGGGGCACACACCTACCCATGTGAGCAGCCTGTGTGTGTGTGTGTGTGTGTGTGTGTGTGTGTGTGCCTGGAGTGCACACACCCACAGAGAGAGGTCATAGCCCCTTCCCTCCTCCCCGGGGGTAGAGATCTGGAGGCCGGAGGTCTTGGGGAGTAATTGGTTTTGGCGTTTCCTACCTCTGCTGCCCCGGGAAGCTTTCTCTGTTTCATCTTCAGCCTGATCAATCCCCAGTCATGTGCCTTTCCACATGGGCGCCCCCGACCCCCCAACTCCCTACGCTCTTGGAAACTTCGTTAGTGCCATTAATCTGCTGACCCAGGCAAATTACCACCTCTTCCTGTAACCCAGCCTCTCAAGCCGACCACCCCCCAGGATCTGCTAAGTACCCCCTCCCAGGGTCGGCTCATGCTCTCTTTATCCTGCTGCTCCGGTTTACCCCTCTTTGTATGAAGGCCTCCCCAAACCTATCACCCCCAATGTGGAATCCTCCTTCCTCCTCATTTCTGTCTGTGTACTCACCAGTTTCCAAGTATTTCCCCAAGTGTGAATACCAGCACTTAGCCCATGTGCCTGCAGCCTAGTGGTGGAGGCTGTGGTCAGGCTCTGGTCTTGGGAACCCCACAAGGAACCGTATTGAGGGCTGACCGTGTTCCAGCCATGATGCTGGGCACTTTACACTTGTAAATCATTTAATCTTCACAACCCAAGGGGCAGGCATTATTCCCCCCATTTTAAAGAGGAGGAAAAGTGAGGGTTGAGAGTTATCACTTGTTAACAAGTAGCAGGGCCAAGATTGGGACCCAGGTCTGTCTGCCTCTAAGACCATGTTCTTTCAGCCATCAGGAAGGGAGGGGACCCCCATCATTGAGCTAGGTTCCAGGTATCCCTCCTAGAAATTTCCTAGGACGAGACCCTGACACGAGGTTTGTCCTTCTTTTTGCCTCTGCTGGAGCTAGGTCTTGAGGTTGGGGTGAATGTAAGTTTGCACGTATCCCCTTTTCCTCTCAGCCTAGAAAGGACCCCTGGTGCCCAGTCCCTTGTTGGGAGCCCCTGGCTGTACCCTATGCCTGGGGTGCACCCCTCTCAGCTGGCTCCAGGCTAATAGAAGAAGGGCCAGCTCCTTCCGTGGCCTCCGTGGCTGATGTGCTGGGCCCATTGTCCAGGCTGGAACAAAGACTGCGGATTTAAGCTGAGTGACCAGGCGGCTCTGCGGAGCAGAAAAGACCGCCCCCCTCGAAGCTGGGCCCAGCCGGGGGCAGGAGGAGGACCCGAGAGAAAGGGGACAGGGAATCTTTGAAAGTAACTAATTAAAGGGCCTTTGCTTGCCCCCTCCCCCTGGGCGCCTAATCTCTCTGGGGCAGCGGCCAGACAATGTGCCCCTCCACCCTGCCCCCCTCACCCGAGGTTTAAAACAAGAGACAACTTGAAGTTAATGAGCGCCACCTGACGGGGGTCCCCTAATGAGAGGGGGCCGCTGGGCAGCTCACACATTCTCTGGTTCCATGAATAGCTCCCTCCACCCCCTGAGTTTTATTCATCTCGGGCCAGGGGCAGGGGGCAGAAAGGAAGGGGGCTATGGGCCTGGAGCACGTGGACTGTGGTGCAGTACGGGAGAGACCCCTAACCCCCACCCCCCGGCTCCTCGCTGTGCCAACTCCGAGGCT
>NW_011495018.1:29348786-29351519 GCF_000754665.1 Bison bison bison
GCTCTTCCGATCTACTCCGAGGCTGAGCCCTACCAGGCTGTGGTCTGAGACCTGGGAGGCCCAAAGCCTGGCCGGGTGGCTCAGGGCCTGTCTGCTCCGTGGGCCCTCTGTCATTGTGTTGGCTGCTGGCTTCTCCCAACAGGGCTTGGAGGCAGAGGAGGGCTGCTTGTAGTGGGGACTGGGGTTAGGAGTCAGGGAAGTGGGACCGAAAGGCCCTCTTGCACTCAGGGCAGTCTCTACCCTCTCCACCGCATCTGCATCACTGCCCAGTCCTGGTCTGATCTCTGATTCCTTGTCTCTGGTTCCTATCTCGCCACCCCTGAAGCTCCTCTCTGACAGCCCATCTCCTGCTTCTACAGGTCTCTGCCCTTTCCTTGTCACCCATGGTGGCTCCTCTCTGAGTCGGAGAGAGGAGTCGTCTGCTCCCAGACGGGGTGGACAGCTTGTCAGCCTCAGGAGACAGGCCCAGCCCTTGGAGAATGTGCCTGGGTTATGCCTCTGTGAGTGTGTAACAGCCTAGGGAATTGGAAAGTGTGGAAACCATTTTGGGAGACTGGAAGAAGTGGCAAATGACCCCAACTCATTGCACCATGCTGCCACCTTCCCCAGATAATTACCTAAATGCACTGCCTGTCCTGAAACACTACCCCAACCTGCAGTGGATCTCTCAGTGGGACTTAGAGAGTGAAAGATCCTGACTCAGATGAGGAGTCTGGGAAACAGGGACCCAGGGCAGCCTGGTCTTTGCTCTCAGACCCAGAGATGACCAGCATGGGCTCTTCAGAGCCATGCCACAGAATCCCCCCACTACCTCTCAGAAGGTGGGAGCTGCAGGGGTACCATTTAAAGGGCCTAGCATGGTGTGAAGTAGAGGGGAGGGAGGGAGCAGACAGAATGGGGGTCTCCAGCCAGCAGAGAGCCATGGACAGAGGTGACTAATTTCCCAACTACTCATGGTGAAAATATCACATTTCATGCTTTGTTGCCGACTCATAGAAAAATCCTATTAAAACCATGTGGATTATTTATACAGTTTAAACAAATGATGATCAAAGATTTTACACATTTTGAAAAGAACCCAGAGTTATGCAACTCGGCTGGGGGCTTATCCAGAGTGTGGTGGACAAGTGCAAGCTCTGGGGGTGTCATGGCTAGGGGCCTTGTGAGGGGAAGGGTTGGGGCAGGCTTGGAAGGCTTGACCAGGGGGTAGTTACAGCTGTTATGTCCAGCAGGGGGCGCCCTCCCTCCAGAGTTGATACCCCCTCCCTCCACTTAATCAAAGCCCCGCAGATGGGTGATGATTTCCTGTCCCTTTTGGTCTGTTCAGGGCCATGTGTCAAATTCTTCTGGAAGTGTAGTTGTGAGGCATGTGCGTTTGAGGGACTGTGATTGTGTGGAATTGGACTTTGCACCTAGACATGCTGTGTGTAATCTTGAATGCCAGGCCACGATCTGCATACGGGTCAGTGTGGGCATGCGTGAAAGTGGTAGATAGGCCCCGTGTGTCTGTTGGTTCCTTCTATTATTTTATTTTATTTTTGTTGAAGTGCAGTTGATTTACAGTTGTACCAATCTCTGCCATACAGCAAAGTGACTCAGTTATACAAACATTGACATTTTTTTTTTTTAATATGCTTTTCCATTATGGTTTACCACAGGATATTGAAGGTAGTTCCCTATGCTATACCCAGAGATCAAACCCAGATCTTCCGCATTGCAGGCGGATTCTTTACCAGCTGAGCCACAAGGGAAGCCCTACATATATAGACCTTCTTTTTAAAATATTCTTTTCCATTATAGTTTACCACGGGATATTGAAGGCAGTTCCCTGTGCTATACAGGAGGACCTTGCTGTTTATTCCTCCTATATATAATAGTTTACATCTGCTAATCCCACACTGCCCGTCCTTCCCTCTGGTTTCTTCTATTATTTACCTTCCTCTTAGTCCCATCCTGAAGGCCTCACCATCCTGCAACAAGCCTGGCTTGCTGCTCTTGCACACACATTGGTATATGCGTGCACACACACACACATACACTACACTTGTGGTTGAGAGGCACTTCCCAGTGGTTTAGCTTGGGGTGGTGAGTGGTGGTAAGCAGCTGGAATAAGTACAGGCACCCCTTTGGGAAAGACTTTGGGAGACCCCAGCTTAGAAGGCCTTACCTCAAGCTATGACTCCCCACCTCAACTTTGAAGGGCTTGCAGGAACTCCCTGAATTTGTGCAATCCCAGCTTCCTTGTGGGGTGCAACCCCCCGCAAGGCAGAACCCCGCCCCCCCCACCAAAGAAGGGTGAGCTAAGTGCTTGAGATCCCTGGTTGGAGGTTGGTCTAGAGTCCTGAGGTGAGAACCTGGAGCCCAGCTCAGCTCAGGGGCTGGGGGAGGGGGGTTAGAGGGAGAGGTGGATGGTGCCTGAGGCAGGGACAGAACGCCCTGCGTCCCATGCCCATGCCCCCTGTGCCCCCTGTCCCTGCCCACCAGGCCGTCCTGCCTCAGCAGTTTTATTACCCACAGGGAGATAAAGCCCCAGGGGGAGGCAGCCTGTTCTGAAGGGGAACGTACCCCGCTCCTCCCATCAAGCCTCAGGGGCCGGCCAGAGCCTCTCTGAGTTTCTGGTCTGATGAATCCCCAGGGGGCTCATCTGGGGCTCCCCTGGAGAGGTCCTCGATAGTCCAGGAGGTCCTTGCATAGGAAGGGGTGGGGAAGCACCAGAGAGAGAGGCAGGGTGGG
>NW_011495018.1:29351619-29368839 GCF_000754665.1 Bison bison bison
GCAGGGTGGGTGTGGGGGAGGGGGGTCTTCCCTTGACAGGGGGAAGGAGGAAGTTTTGTTGTGGTAGGGGTGAAAACGATAGGAAATGGGAGGCATCTGCCTCCCTGGGGACCCCCCATCTAGGAGCGGGATAGTAGGGATGGTTGAGGACGCCTCGCCCGGGGTGAGTGCTCAGGGGGATATCATTTCTTCGCCCTTGGTTTGCTTACGTATTTATTTCTACTTCTCAAAGCTGGCTCCACCAGGGACGTGCGTGCCCAGGGCCTTGTAGCTAGCGAAGGAGCAAGCCCTGGTCTGGGGGTGCTTAATCATCTCATCATGGAGACCCTGGCCTATTTGTTTTCCTCCTCCACTCTCTCTCTTCTTCTTTTTTTTTTTTTTAAGAAAGAAAACTGGCTACACTGGGGAGCCTGCGATAGCAGCGAGAACAATCGCTTGTGACTCGAGCATCCATCACGGACCGAGGTCCTAAAGCTGGCCGGCCCGGAGGAGCCGCCACCACCACCGCTGCCTTCACCACGGTCTGCACTTTATTAGAATTTATACGTTGCCCCGATTGAGGGGGAAAATAATTAACACCCCTACAAATACATCGTAAACAAAATATTTATTAGAAATAAATAACTCATTTATTTTACATATTTCATTTCAACAATAACATTACCCAATTTATCATTTAACATTTTTGCAAGACAACTTAACGACTACTTATTAGCATTTCCATTTTTCACCCGCGCACCATAAAGCACGGTGCTCCCCAAATGGCCTGGCACAGGCCCAGCCAGGAGCTCAGAAGATCCTGGGGAGGGCTGGGAACCCCTAGATCCCCCTCTCTCTCATACGTGCAAGCATACACAGGACAAGCATCCCATGACAAGTCCTTGTACAAGTACTTGTAGTCACTTTCAGCCATAGACGCTTTCTTCTTACCTAAACCCACTGAGCTGCACCGCCCCCACCCCACGCCCGGGTAGACACCCCCAGGAAAGACACACACACACACAAATTGGTATCCTGCCTGATTCCTAATATTGGACCCAATATTCATGCACACCCACATCCAAACAGACTCCTGTGGCCCATGGTGCCCCTTTGCTCCCGGACACGGTCACTTGGCTTAGCACTATGCCAACCTCGCATTCATGCGTAATGGAGAGAAATCACCACCTCTTCCCTATTCCTCCACAAGAGGTGGGGTGGGGCATGGGACGGAAGCCCAGGTGTGTGATCTGAGGCCTCTCTGGCCCTCCTCTTGGCCCTCTGGCCTCCTCCTCTACTCCTCTTCTGCTTCTCCCTGCTCAGAGAGGATTTCCTGAGATCAGTGCTCGTTTTTACTCCAGATTTCTGCCTGTGGGGGATCATCCTGAGGGGACTGGCCTGGGTCTTTCATGCCCCAATCCCAGATGTGTTCTCTGGGAAGGAAGTATGTGAGGACCAGGCCTCAGCTGCTTGGGTTCTGGGCTGTGAGTTCAAAGCTGGGGCTCTGAGGAGCAAAGGAAGAGTCTGGATCAGGGTGAAGTGAGGTTCAGCTTGTGCTAATGTCAGTGCATCTGAGAGTCTCCTCCCCATCCAGGGTCAAGGCTCAGCCTGGCTCTGTCTGCCCCCTTCCTTCCACTGGCAAACACTCTCCCCTGCACAGGAGGAGAGAAGGGAGTGGGGAAGCAATACCCCAGGTGACAATCTGGGCCGGGAGATGCTACCCCATCCTCCCAACCCCGAGTGTGACAAGGTATCTGATCAGGGCACTGGGTGTCCCTAACTGCTTACGAAATCGGACTGCGGCCTCCTCCCATCTCAGTCGCTAAACAGGACACATTCCTAGAGCGTCTGTGTGTGTGCGCACAGAGACGGGCTGAAGGAACAGATGGGCGCACACCCCTCCAGGACACACACGAGTGCACATATACGTGTCGCATGTATGCCACCCTGTATGGATTCTGCCCAGGCTGACTCACAGCCCTACCCCTGGCAACCATCACAACACCTGGGAGGTTAGGGACTGTTTGGGTGCCCAGGGCCAAGGCCGAGACAGTCCCCCTTGAGCGCATAGCCTTTCTGCCCTCTCGCTGGGAGGTGCAGGCAGGAGGCTAGGGGCCCTGGGGCCCAGGAGATGGGGTAAGGGGGCCTTTCAGAGTCAACCTAGCCAGGGGTTGGGGGCAGGGCCCTGGGGGAGCACACACAATGGCTGGAGGTTGGAGGGTCTGAAACTGGAGACTTTAATAAAAGCCACTGACAGCAAATAAAGCTGCCAGGGGAGTCCCATTACCCACAACAAGGACCCTTTGTGAGCTGAGCAGTGCTGAACTGACCCTTCTCCACCAGCCTGGCCCCATACCCACCCACCTCGGCCCCATCGCCCTGCTAGTGGGCTCCTTAGCCCCCTCCCCAGCCCAGCAGGACTCAGCTCAGGGGCTCTCCAATGCTAAAGGAACCCAAACAATGTGTCACAGACTGAAAATCCTCCTCTCTGTCTAACCCTAATTTCTCTACTTTCTCATGCTATTAGCCTTTGGTTGTTTTGTCCTCTTAACAAGCATCCAGTAGGTCTGCTGCAGGAGCGTGCATGTATGGTGCTAAGTCGCTTAGTCGTGTCCGACTCTGTGTGACCCTATGGACTGTAGCCCGCCAGGCTTCTCTGGCCCTGGGATTCTCCAGGCAAGAATACTGGAGTGGGTTGCCATGCCCTCCCCCAGGGGATCTTCCTGACCCAGGGATCAAACCCATATCTCCTATGCCTCCTGCATTGGCAGGCGGGTTCTTTACCACCAGTGCCACCTGGGAAGACCCTGCGGCAGGAGCACCTTCTGTTAAATGAGAGGGAAAACTGAGCTGGGGCATGGGATTCACCCGCCTTGGTCCAGAGGTGGGATAGAGGATGGAAATTCATGGCTATCCTAACCCTGATACATATCCTGCTGCAGTCCTTAATCCTGAGACTACCCTGACCCTCGTGACCCAGTGCCGACCCCAGCACTGTGGTAGATCAGCAGGGCCACTGAACCAGGGGTCAGGAAGACCTGTATTGAGTCCTGGGACTGGTACCTATGAGCTGTGTGGGCAAATCATTTCTCCTCCTGAGCCTCAGTTTCCTCATCTTAAAATTAGGCTGATTTAAAAGGGCTCCATGGGCATAACACATAAAATCTTTAAAGCACCCCACGAATTGGGGTCATTATAACCACTTGCCTCACCCTCAGTGGGGAACCAAATTATGACCTGAACATCTATCTTCACAGATTCTGGGTCCTGCAGTGATACCCATCCTGGCAACAACATTAAGGACATAGGAAGCTTGATGAATAGCTGTTACGTGAAAAATTGAAGAAAGTGATGGAACATAGTCTAATCTCTGATATCAGGCAAGAAGCTGGCCTGGTCAGTGGAGAGTTTGGGGGAGTCAGCTGGGGAATAGAGAAAGTCGGGTCGGACCATTGACCTGGAGTTGGGGAGACTTTAGGGGAATCAGGAAAAGCTTGTTCAGGGCCATTGGGGGGCTCTGAAGCAGAGTTGGGGATGTGCAGAGGGCAAGTCTGAGGTTGGATGCTAAGGCAAGACTTGGAAAAGGGGGGCCACCCTGGGATTTGGGGTTGCAGCTGTAAGGGTGAGGTGGGGCCCCAGCAGGAAATTGGAAGGTGGGGGTCCGGCCAACACAAGTCTCTGGGGTCTGGCAGGAGGGGATTCTGGTGCTGGGCGGGGAGGGGGATTAGGAGGCGCTCTCAATTGCCTTAATGGGCTCTAAGAGGCGGGATCCTATTACAGCTCGGGGTGCCCCGGGGTGCCTTGCTGGGAAGACAAGCTAATCTGCCATGCAAATTAAATCCTGCCTCAAGACGCAAGGCCTGCTTAATGTGATCCATTACACAGTTTACTTGTTTATATCTAATATTGGAACAGGCAGCCCGGGCGGGCGGCAGCGGCAGGCGGAGCGGCCCAAAAGCAGGAGAGTAAATTACCAGCAAAATGAGCTTTTCCATCCTCAGCCGCCGCCGCCCGCGCCTCCGCGGCTCTCCGCGTCCTGGGCGCCCCCTCCCGCCGCCCGCCCGCAGCGTCCCCTCGCTCTCCCGGCTGTCCCGCGCTCTCTGGGTGGGTCTTCAGGGCTCGCTCTTCTCTTTGTCTTTCTCTCTCTGTTCTTTGGCCGGAGTCTCTGCCTCTCTCTGTGACCTCGTCTTCTTATCTCCCAGTCTCTGTCTCAGGCTCAGTCTTCTCAGTCTTTTTGGCTGTTTCTTGCTCTGGGGCTTGGGTTTCTATTGCTCACCTGGGCTTTTCTCCTCCTGCAAGAGGGTCAGGGACCCGGAGAGCCCCAGGAGGCTTCAGAATGCAGTGTGGATGCAGGGGATGGCGAGCCCAGGCCCGGGATACCCACAGTGTACACACCTGCTGAAAGAGGCCAGGCCTTGGAACGCCTGGCTTGGGACTCAGTGGCCACAGAGTTACTGTTTTAGTGGCAACTCTGATCCTGGTTTCGAGGGCCTTGAGATGTGTATATAGGAAGTGTCTTTGTGACCTGGTTTGTGTGTGTGTGGCCATGTGCATCTGTGAGCGGCTGTGGATGGGACCCGCCTCCATGGGCCTGTGAGTGTGCATTTAAGATAGTGTTTGAATAATCCCTGGGAGAGGTTCCCACCCTCTGT
This sequence comes from Bison bison bison, assembly GCF_000754665.1. NCBI lineage: Eukaryota > Metazoa > Chordata > Mammalia > Artiodactyla > Bovidae > Bison > Bison bison. Next base: position 29,356,251 of record NW_011495018.1, read on the forward strand.
CCCACAAAGGTTTCAGTGGGTCCTCCCTTCTTTCACCAGGTCAGCCTCAAAGGGGACGTGAGGCTTCCTTCCCCTTCCTCACACTTTATGGCCTTCAGGCCACTCTCTTTCCAGTTCCCTGAACTGCCATGAGGCTTTCAATGCCCCAGGATCACCCGAATGTCCACTATGGGAGTTCCTTGGGTCTAATGCTTTGTCCTGCTTCGTCTCTGTCCAGCTTCTTATGCTCCCTCTGGCCTGTACCCCTCTGTGGAGCCACCACCCATCTGGCTGGACATCAGTGAGGCTCAAACCTGTACTTCCAGGAGGGTCAGAGGCCAAAACAGAGCCAGAGGCGGACAGAAGAGACTGAGAGATGAGAGAGACAAAAACTAACACAGAAGTTGAGAGAGACAAACAGAACACTGAGTCAGAGGTGAAAAGAAGTGCTGGATAAGGAAGGGCCATAGACAGGGGTCAGGCCACAGGAAGGCAGAAGAGGGTAGGAGGGGTCCCACAGAGGCCAACCGCCTGGTACTAAGGGGCCATCCCAGCCTGGCAGGCTACAGTCCATGGGTCACAAGAGTTGGACATGACTTAGTAACTAAATCATCACCCAGACTCTGAAGCTGTTTGGGGCTGGAGGGGTATGGGAAGAGAGGCTGCCCAGCCTCTGGACTTGATGGGGCACCTGCCCTGAGGCCTCCTGCTAAGGAGGAGACATGAGTAACTCGTCTAAGCCTCTGGACCCCTGGTCTGTGACTTTGGTCCCAAGAGGAGGCAGCCCTCTCTGCAAGGGTCTGAGAGCCTCAGGCCCCAGGGAAGACAGGGGGCAGAGGGAGAGGAAGCTCCCACAGCCGCTGATGTGCACAGCTGCTGCTTTCGTGCCCTCCCCTGCTCACACGCTTTGCTCACATGTGCCACGTGCCAGACTGGAGGCTTGCCAATGAGGCTCCCCTGGCCCTGGTCCATGCTTCCTGTACCAGGGACCCAACCACACTGTTTATGCCCAGGACTCCTGACTGCCTCACCTCTTGCTTCCCAAGGGCCTTGCCCCTTCCCAGGCCAGTGGGTGGGTGGTCCTAACCCTAACTCTCCCTTCCTCAAGAACCCTGGAGTCCCCAGCTTTCCAACTTCCAGGCACATGTCTTCTTGTCCCTGACCCTTGGCTCAGATCTGTGGGGGGGAATCCTGACGGGTGGAGGAGGTAGGAGGGAAGGTGTGAGTCTGTATGTCTGTGTGGAACGGGGGCTGTTTAGATAAACAGATGGCAACAAATGGCATAAAATTATATACCCATAATGTCAGTTCATAACATTTTGTTCGACATACTTGATTTAATCGCTTAGCTGACGATTTGGCTTTTGGGCCCATATGGTGGGGAATGAAGCTGCGTGGCACCCGCTCCAATCTGGCTCTTTTATCACCGAGGCTGAGGGGGTGGAGATGGGGGGGTGAGAAGCGGGGAGGAGAAGGGATGCAGATGGAAAGAGAATGAGCTGACAGGAGGGGGGCCAGGGAGGGGTTGACTATAGGGACTGGAGAGGGCCGGACCCTGGCTGGGCAGGGAAGGCTGTCTGGAGACAGGGTGGGTCAGCCCTGAGTCAGGGGGGATGGATGGGACTGGCGCAAGGAATCCAGGCCCCATGAGTGACCTCACTGGACTCTCTAGGGTGATGGCCACAGATCTGCCTCCATGAGCCTGGGAGCCTGTGACTGTCTTTTCTTTTCAAATCTGAGACCCAGACATCCAGCTCCCAATCTTTGGGGATATTCCCATTGCTTTTGCCAAACTGAGTAATCTGTGTGTGTGTATATATGTGAGTGCATGTGTGCCCACCCACTTATGGGTATGAGTGAGGGGCCTGGGCGATGGTGAGATCCCTTGTGTGATGAATTATGTCTGTGTGGATTGCTTGATTTGCTCTCGGAGCCACTGGGAGGGGTTGAATGAGTGTTGGTGGCTGTCTGTGATAGGGTATGTGGCAGTGAGTGGGGGTATGACACTTTAGGTCAGCCTGGGGCTTGTGACCTGTGGACACGTGAGTGCTTGAGGGTATGTAGGAGGGATGATGGGTGATGGCAGGGGGATGAGTGTGGGTGTGGCACTGATCTGTGGGGTTGAGGGTTGTGTGGGGTGTGACTGTGTGAATGGTTCAGAGGGGCTGTGGCATGTAATAGGCGCTCAAATAGTGTTGCTGACTTTGTCCATCCAGACACCTTGCAGTGCTTGGCTCTGAGTGTGAATGCTGGGCTAGGGAATGGTGTGAGTGTGAGTGCGTGTGTGTGTGTGTGTGTGTGTGTGTGTGTTTGTGTGTGGCTATTCCTACTCCCTGCTCCACTGTGACTGCCCCTTCAGGGGACCCACCCTGTACTCTCTGCACACAGAAGTCAGGCACCTGCAGGGAGTGCTGCTCTCGAGTCCTTGGTCGCCTGGACTCCAGCTAGCACTCAGAGAAGAGAACTAGGCACTTCCCCAGACTGATGGCTGGTCAGCCCCACATTCGCCCAGTCCACCCCCTCCCGGTCTCGGAACTGTGCCAGGCCCCCCAAGCACCTCGAATCTGGGTCCAAATCCGCGCCCATCACTCACGTTGCAGCCTCATCTGCCCCCTGCTGCGTGCCGCCCGCCAGCCTGTTGGCTCAGGAATGGGGGTGGGGAGTCTGCTTAAGATAAGGGGGCATCTGCAGGGGAGTTGGGAGCCTGCTGTCTTCTCCCCGGTCCCTGGGACCCTGTCCCCCAGCTTCAGCCTTGTCGATGTGAGCCCAGAGGCTTCCGGGCTGCACTTGGGGTCTTGCTGCCCCCCTGCCCATCCTGTGTCTCTACTGCAGTCTCTCTTTGTCTCTTCCCCTTTGTGCCTTCATAAGGACCACCCTCCCTCTCCCCCTTTCCCTGTCTCTGCCTTTCTTCCACATCCTGCTCCCCTCTGCCCACTGCTTTCCTCTCCTTGTGCCTCTGGGGGTTTCTAAAGGTGGTCATCAGGCTGGGCCGGAGCTGAGGTCAAGGTCTCCAGGAATTTCCTCCCTAGTTGGGAAATTCTGTTACCACCGTACCCTTCAGCAAGGAGACAGGGGTCCTGGCTGGTAGTAGTCGCAGGTACTTAGGTCTGTGACAGGGCCCTATGGCCAGTGGGGGCAAGCTTACTGTTCTTCCTGTCTCTGAGATTAAGTGCCTCCAACACCCTTACTTCCCACAGAATGCTGTGGCTGGACCAAACCCTCACCTCCTTCTCAGGCCATTTGGTCATTCTTTCGTTCAACAATCAGAGGGCACGTATGATCTGCTAAGCATTATGCCAGCCAACCTGAGGGACAGACCCTTGAGGGAGGGAGGACTTGAGGGAGACAGGTGTGCAAACAGATCAAGATTCTGGTTTTCCAGGGGGTGGGAGAGAGGGCCCAGTGAGGGCCAAAGAAGGCTGAAAATTCTACGGGTAGGGTGTGGAAGCCTGGGGAGAATCATAGAGAAGGGGGCTTTTTGCTGCACTCAAAACATTTTCTCTTTACAAAAATAATCTTGCTCAATGCAGAATGCTGAGAGAGCACAAGAAAGTTCAAAGGAAAACAAAAACAAAATAGAGCCTCTGAAGAAAACTGTGGAGAGTCTTACACAATGATTGAGTTTTACCTAGTGAATAGTAGGTGGTGATGGGGAAACTGGGGGTGGTGTTGGAGAAGGGCATTCCGGGCAGGGGTGGGGCATGAGTCCAGGCACCCTGGCATAAATTCATGAAGCTTGATAGCTGTGGGAGGAAGGGTTCTGCAGGCTGGCTGAGAGGCCTGGCCCTTGTTCAATAGAGGGGCCACCCTGGAGAGCAGGGAGCAAGTGACTGGTGCCATCCTATTTTCCAAGTTAGGATAGTTATTCTGGAGGATGGATTGAGGTGGTTGAGGCTTGAAGCAGGGAGATGAATTAGGAAATCAGTGCAAGAGAGACAATGAGAAGTCATGACTGGGTTATTACAGTGGGAGAGGAAACCATTGGGAAGGCAGAATGAATAGGACAGGAGACTGGTGCAATGTGGGGGTAGGGGTGAGAGACAGGGAGGAGCCAAGAATGAAGGCCGGGCCCTTGGCTTGGTCACTAGTGTGGCTGGTGGTGCCATTCATTAGGAAGGGAAACTCAGAAGAGGGGCAGGATCAGCGTGGGGGTCGGGGGTGGGGGGGCTGAGTGTGAGATGGAAATAACCAGATAGAAATGTTCAGTTGACAGTGTAATACAAAGGTCTAGAGCTTGGGGGGGTACATTTGGAAGTCACTGTTCATTTCTACATATTAATCAAGTATTTACTGAGTGTGATATTATAGATTGGGCTGGGGATGTGGTGGTGAGTGAGGCAGGCTGTGCTCCTCCCTGGTGGGGCTCACAGCCATCATTGGAGAGGTGGTCACTGCAGCCATGAGTGTGGATGAACTTCCCAGAGGAAGAAGAGAGGAAAGAGCCAGCATCACAGGGTTGGAAGAGCAGTGGCCATGGAACCACGGTCTCTGTCTCCCTCAAATCCTGGAAGTTCGTCCAGGACGCTTGTTCCATTTTCTTCCTAGATAAGCTTTGCTTGGATGTCGCCTGCGGTCCCCAGCTCTCCCGGCTTGCTCCCTGCCAGTGAGCCCATGGACACACACACGTGTGTGTGAAGCAGCCAGGCTCCCTGTGTCTGCCCTGCTTCCACATATCAGGTCATGGAAGATCAGCCCAACAGACTCCAGTTCTAGCTGACATGTCAATCCTCTTTCAGCTCCCGACTTTGTTTGAAAGACAATGAGACTCCAAACCCCTTCTTGATCTGGCCTCTGCCCAGGTACCCCGACTCAACTCCAGCCCAACCTCCAGAAGCTCCAATGGCTATCTTCCCAAACTAACTCCCAACCTCTGGTCAGCCCTTGCTCTCCCCACCTCCAAGCCTGGAACATGCTCTTTCTCTGACACCATCTCCCTCTTTCATCCAGCCAGGTCAGCTAACTCTTAGTTACCCAGCTCAAGTGTCTCCCAACTGAGGGCTTTTCCTCTCTGTCAGAGCCCTCTGAGGGTCCCTGTCATGAGCTTCTCTTTATGAAGAGCTTATTAGCTCTGTAGTGATTTGTCTATTTGCTTGTCTGTCTCTAACTCTATGTAAGGAGATACTTTAAGGTTAGGCTTGTTGTTTGTTCATGTTTATAGTCCCAGTGACTAGTGCAGGTGCTCAAAATTATAGGCTGTGCATATTGAAGGTGGGCTGATGTTGAGATAGGGCTGGGGTTGGAGGTGGGGCTGGGTGTTGAGGGGAGGTGGGCTTGGGCATACGGGTAGGGCCGGTGGGGGTAGGACAGAATATTGAAGGAGGGGCTGGGTGATAGACGTGGAATGGGTGGGTGCAAGAGAAAGGGTGGTTGTTGAGGTAGGGCTGTGTTGAAGGTGGGCTAGGTGCTAGAGGTGGGGTGGTGTTTGTGTAGTGCTGTTTGGGGTCTGGAGGGACGATAGTAAAGCAGTGTTGAGTGGTGAATAGGCAACTGGGTGTGGGAGAAAGGGGGCTGGGTGTTAAGGGAGATGGATTTGGGAGCACAAGAAGAGCCCCCTGGAGACCTCTTCAGAGTTCTGACTTTTAATGCTGCTGATCCAGCTCTTCCTCGCAACCAGCTTCTCCCCAGAAGGGGAGAAGAAGAAGAGAGGAGACCCGGGGAGAAGAGCCTAAAAGGGTGAAGAAGGATTTTCATTATGAAGTTAATTAGCTTCAGAGCCGCTGCACCTTTCAGGACGAGGAATTAGAGGGATTTAATTGCTTTATCAGCCTTCCCTTTGATTTTCAGCAATCAGGCCGATTCCATTTAATTTAACTGCCACAGACGAGGAGAAAATTGATGCGCTCACCTGCCTCCGAGCAGAAAGAGAGAGAGTGGGGAAGAGGGAGAGGGGGAGCCAGAGAGACTGGCGAACAGAGTCTGCAGATTAATGAAAACCAACAGCATTTGCTCGCAACTGGAGATGAAGTGTGCCCTCGAGGTGTTTAGAATTGTGTGTGTGGCTGTGTGATTGTGTGCGCACGACTGTGTGGGAGTGTTTGTGACTCTGAGTAACTTGGTTGATGTGGAGGTAGGAATGCGGGTGAATGTTGGTACTTGGCTGTAGGTGAGTGACAGCAGAGGTGTGTGACAGACTCTTGAAGACTCCTCATACATGAAGAACAGCAGTGTGCACACGGATGATTGTGTCTGCTGTGTAGCCACGAATGGTGACTACCTGTGTGTCACTCATAGGTAAGAATTTCGCTGTTTGTAAAGTGCACACCTATTAGTTCATTTCTTCAGCAAGCACTCAGTGAATCCCTGCTTAGAGCCAGATGCAGTGCTGTGGGGCAAAGATGACGAAGATAGGGTCCCTGGCTTAGGATTCATAGTCCAACAGAGAAGACGGATGAGTAAATAAATGTCGTAGTATTGTGCTGCATGGCTTGCTCTGGGAGCACTGTTCTGGAAGGCCTCCCGGAAGAGGTGACTTAAAAGACAAGGAAGTTTCCAAGAGGAGGAGGGATTGATGGAGTTGTGGTGTAAGAAGGGCATTCACCCAGAGGGAACAGTGTATGGCGTGTAAGGAAAGGTGGGCTTCCCAGGAGGGCAGACCCCAGAGCAAGAAGGATTTTGGGTCAGACTAAGAGATGGACTTTTCCTATAGGGTACTGAGTGGGAAGTAACCCTGCCAGATATGTGTATTAGAAAGGCTTTGACAGAGGATGGATTAGCAAAAGCAAGAGCCAGAAGTCAGGAAGCTAGTAACAACCATTGCAAGATCCAGGGGTGAGACTGTGAGGTCAGAGGGAAGGTGGAAGAAAGAATGGATTAGATGGAACGGGCAGAATTTGGGGAGAGGGATAGGGCAGAAAGTATTGAAAATTTATAAGCATCTTAGTAGTAGGTGATTACATAATGGGAGATATTAGAGGAAGAGCAAGTTGGGCGATAAAGTCTTGAATATGTACGGTTTGAGATGAAACTGAATATCCAGGTTCAGGTATACAGCAGGCAGCTGGATATGAGTCTGAAAGCTCAGCAGAGACTTCTAGCCTAGAGACAAAATGAAAAGAGCCATCAGCATGTGCAGGTAGAAAATAATGCCATAGGAATGGATGCGACTAGCCAGGGGAGGTATGGAGATCAAGAAAAGAAAAGGGTCAAGGGCAAAATCCTGGAGATCACTCATGTGAGTGAGACTGGAGGAAGAAACAGAATCAGGGAAAGATGATGAAGAATCAGACAAAATTGAGAGAAAGTTAGAAAAGAGGAGAACATTGAGAGGTTGAGTTTGGTTTTGGAAACATTGAATTTGAGCTTTGCTATGAGACATCCATGTGGAGGTGTCCAGGGGACAGGATTTAGGACTCAGAGCTCTCAGCATGAGTGAAAGCTTGGGGCTGTGAAAGTTCATGATGGAACCTGGTACGGCTGACATATAGGATGAATGGATGTAGAAGACAATGAGATTGGAGAAGAGTTGGAGTATATAGGGTTGTGAGTAGCAGCTTATAGGTTAGTACTTTAATCTGAGGGCACGAGTTTTTGACTGTTTTGAGTAAGGCAGATGACTTAATCAAATGTTCATTTGATATATATCATTCTATATCTAGAGATTTCCCCTTCAAATCAGAGCTTGAGACAAAGACTTTATTTGGGAGATGATCCCAGGGAGGAGTAGTGGAGGAGTGGGAAGGGTGAGACAGAACAAAGCTGGTGGCCATTGTGGGTAACTGGGGCCCAATCCTTGGCCCCCTCAGTAATCATGTAGAATGTATGTCAGAATTGTCCCTCTAAAGCATAGGAAGCTGAGTGTTTATATACTGACTGGTTGAAGGTTGCCCTCTGGGCCATTACATTCCCTTTCTTAGGCAAGCTGCACTGAAATCAGAAGTGGGCTGAGAAAAGGAGTTGCTCAAAGTAATAAAAGCATCTGCTATTTTCTGACAGTCACTTGGGAGATGGATTAAAGAGAGAGAGGTGAGAGATAGAGATACCAGTGAGATGACTGTCATATTCAGACAATTCGAGATGAAGAATGTAGGTAGGAACTGATGGAAGGATCATTTTAGAAGCATAAAATTAATGGGATTTGAAGATAGGGCATTTGGGGTTTGTGGTAGGTAGAATAAGGGCCCCTCAATATCCATATCCTAATCCCAAGAACTGGTGAATATGTTGTGTTACATGGCAGGGAGAAGTAAGGTTGCAGATGGAATTAAAGTTGATAATCAGGTCCAAGAGATTATTTTACATTATCTAAGTGGCCCAGTGTACTCACAACGGCCTTTGAAAGTGAAAGGAAAGCAGGAAAGTCAGAGAGTAGCTATGCTACTGGTTTTGAAGATGGAGAAAGGAGCTATTAGCCAAGGAATGTACACAGCCTCCAGAAGTTGGAAAAGGCAAGGAAACAGATTCTCCCCTACAACCTTCAAGAAGGAATGCAGCCTTGCCAACACCTTGATTTAAATGCAGTGAGACTGCTTTTAGACTTCTGATCTCCAGACCTGAAAGATATTATTGTTTGAAGCTGAGCTTGTGGTAATTTGTTAAAGCCACGACAGAAAACTTATTAGTTTAATAAAGGGTCCAAGAAAGAGGACTCTCAAATGATTCCAAGATTTCTAGCTTGGGCTAGATAGGGAGGAATTCACTGAGAAAGGGAAGAGAAGTAAATCTGGGCAAAAAGCTTCTGAGCTATTTTAACCATGCTTTGTGTAGCTAGAGAGACGTCCATGTGGAGCTACACCTATGGAATATGAAACCAGAGTAGGAAAGAGTGAGGGTAAGAACTCTCCATCAGTGCAGTGCCATTTAAAGCTATGGAAGCAGATGAAGTTACCTAGCAGAGGATGAGGACAGAACCTTGGGGAAATGCCAATGAGTTGGAGTTGATGGTGTTGCTGATGTTGGCGGTCTGTTGATTTTTGTTTCCTCTTCTTTTATTTTAATAATTTTATATTTTTATATTTTGGCTGTGATGGGTCTTTATCATTACTTGGGCTTTTCTCTTTGTCACGGCAAGCAGGGGCAACTCTCTAGTTGCAGTGCATGGGCTTCTTTTTGTGGTGGCTTCTCTTATTGCTGAGCATGGGCTCTAGGGCATGGGCGTCGGTAGTTGCAACTCCCAGGCTCTAGAGCACAGACTCAGCAGTTGTGGCGCACAGGCTTAGTTGCTCCTTGGCATGTGGGATCTTCCCGGATCAGGGATTGAACCCTTATCTTCTGCGTTGGCAGGTGGATTCTTTACCACTGAGTCACCAGGGAAGCCCAATCTCTGTTTCCTCTTTTTTTTTAAAAAAAATTTTTATTTATTATTATTATTTTTTACTTTACAATATTGTATTGGTTTTGCCATACATCAACATGCATCCGCCACTGGTGTACACGTGTTCCCCATCCTCCCACCCTCCCATCTCCCTCCCCATACCATCCCTCTGGGTCATCCCAGTGCACCAGCCCCAAGCTTCCTGCATCGAACCTGGACTGGCGATTCATTCCCTCTTAATGAACTGTTTGATTTCCAGTGTTAGTTTGGTGGCTTCTACTCTCAATCCTTCACTGTCCCCCACCTTCCCTAGTCCCTTTCTCAGGAGGTGGCCTGCTGGGCTGCTCTGTACTGTTGTACAGGTTGTACATTGCACAACTCTAAGGACGTCATTCACCAGACTTTGGTATGAATATGGTGCCCTCCTAGAGTTGTCAGTGTACAACTTTGCCAACAGTCCATGAAGGCTTCATCAGCCTGTTTAGAGAGATAAGGAAAGAGACTCTTCCTAGCCTCTGACTATATATCCAGAGTGTCAGCCTTGGCTTGAATCCAAGATGCAAAAGAGGTCTCAGGAGCAAGGCCCAGACTGAGACTGGGAGCAGCCTCTGGAAGGGATGGGGCCCTGGAGGCAGGCTGTCAGGTGTTCAGGCCTGGGCCTTCTGTCAACCCCCATTCCTTGGGAGGACGGCTCTTCCCTCTTCCCCTGGCACCCCACCCCTGTTGACTGCCTTTTGATTAGAATGTGGGCTCTAACTTGGAATTAACCTGATTAATGTAATGAAGGCAGGGCCGGCTCAGCACCGCCTGGTGATGAGGGGAGATGGATCGGGAGCGAAGGCGCTCGGATGGAGGCGAGGCCGTAATTGCTGCGTTTACTGCTACCTGCCTCGCTGACCCTGCTGTTTAGCCCATTAATGATGATGCACAAACCTCACTTTCCAGAGATAATGACAGAGGATCTCAGGGGAGGGGACAATTGGAAGCAGAGGGAACTGGGGGTATGGGGTCTCAGGAAGACATGGGTCTGAGGATGGCTTCCTGGAGAGGGTGAGAGATGAGGGACATAAGGCACAGAAGTGTATGGGGAGACAGAGGGTGCAAAGGTAAAATCTGGGGGCTTTCTCTAGGCGCCTGCCTCCTTAGGATAGTTTAGGAGAACTGCCTGGAGCAGGGGCTGCTACAGCTGGCAGGGCTCTCTGCCTGGGCGGGAGGCCAACACCGCTGCCTCCCCAGCTCAGGAGGACTTCCTGAAGAAGGGGCCTTGGGAAGAGGAAAGAAAGCCCAGGGAGCTGGGCAAGGGCTAGCAGTGCCTTTCACCTTGCCTCCGCACTGGCCTAGGGCAGGGAGGAAAGCATTGTGGGAGGTCAAGCAGAGTCTGAGGGGGCATGGTGTGGGCACATATATGTGCACTCATGTATTCAGCACAAAGAATCTGTGGGTAAGTCAGTGGGAAGCCTTATCACCTTGATTAACTCCTTTTGTTTTATTTTTGGCTGCGCTGGGTCTTTGTTGCTGCAGTGGGCTTTCTCTAGTTGTGACAGAGAGGGGGCTACTCTGTAGTTGCAGTTCATGGGCTTTTCATTGCAGTGGCCTCTTTTGTTGTGGAGCCAGGCTCTAGCGCACACGGACTTCAGTAGTTACAGCACTTGGGCTCAGTAGTTGCAGCTTGGGTGCTCTAGAGCACGGGCTCAGTAGTTGCCATGCCCAGGCTTAGTTGCTCTGCAGCCTTTGGGATCTTCCCCTGGACCAGGGATTGAACCCATATTCCCTGCACTGGCAGGTGGATTCCTAACCACTGGACCACCAGGGAAGTCTCTGATTAAACTCCTTGATGCCTCGAAGAAGATGAAACATGTGTTCCTGATCTTATATGCTGCCTTTCCATGTACTTTATCCTTATCCATCCATGTACTTCATTCATTCATTCAAGACAGTTCAAGGATTGTACTGGTTCTGCTGCAAACCTGCTGACCCCACTGGGCCCTTTCCCCTTCTGGCCTCAGTTGGCAACTCTGTAAATGAGGGGCTGGAGCAGGGGATTAGCCCTGATGTGTGGTGCAGGGGTCCAGCCTCTCTTTACTGACACCTGTAGTCTGCCTGGGACTCCCAGTGGGTGGAGGGCCCTCTCAGAGGAGCCCTGAGACAGTGGGAAGCTTCCCTGCGTCTGCTGGACCCCGCTGGGGCTCCTACACCTATGTCCTAGCTTTCTAGTAGTTGCTTTGAATTTAGTAGTGGCTTTGAGAACCCACATTAAGCTCATCAACAGCAACTCCCTGGGTACTCTCACATGTTGTTGTTTGTTCGCTAAGTCATGTCTGACCCTTTTGTGACCCTAGGGACTTGTAGCCCACCAGGATCCTCTGTTTGTGGGATTTCCTAGGCAAGAATACTAGAGTGAGTTGCCATTTCCTTTTCCAGGGGATCTTCCTGACCCAGAGACCGAATCTGAATCTCCTGCTTGGCAGGCGATTCTTTACCACTGTGCCACCGGGGAAGCCCTGTTCTCATATGAGCCGCTGACAAACTCTGTCTTGGGGCACTGGGGTGATCGATTTGTGACACAAATCCAGACTTTGTATTTATCCCTTAAATTACATTATGTTAATTTTGATCCATTACTCCAAGCTGTCTCTGAGACCCTAATTTTTTCCTCTACCATTTAACAAATTTTATATCTTCTGATAATCGGATGAGCTTGGAGGTCATTAACAAAAACAGAGAATAGGAGGGCCAATAATGCAGTCATGGGAGCAAGCTCTGGCAAATTCTTTTCAACCTTACAGCATCTCCTTTTTCCTTTCCTTTCTCCATTTTGACCACTGGTTCTCGGTGAACCTACCCTGGTTTTTCTGTGCACAGATGTTCTCTGTTTAGTGCTCATGCACTGTGAGTGATACATTTTCCAGCCAGAGTGCAAACCCCATGAAGACAAGAACCACAATTTCCCTGTTTGTCATGGAATCACCAGTGTCTGGCTCTCTTTCTGAGACTTAGAGGGTGCTTACTATAGAGTCATTGAGAGACTTAACGACGTAAATGACTCCTCTGACAGAAATGAGGGTGGTACTGGTTTTAGGGTAGGACAATTATGGTACAGTTGTGCAAAATGTTGGGAACATAATATGTGTATGGGGCTTCCCGGGTGACTCACTGGTAAAGAATCAACCTGCCAATGCAGGAGACGCAGGTTGGATCCCTAAGTCAGGAAAGTCCCCTGGAGGAGGAAATAGTGACCCACTCCAGTATTCTTGCCTAAGAAATCGCATGTACAGGAGAGCCTGGCAGGCTGCAGTCAAGGGGTGGTAAGATTCAGACACAACTGGGCCACTGAGCACACACACATACACTGTATACTCA
>NW_011495018.1:29368984-29375004 GCF_000754665.1 Bison bison bison
TAAAGAGAGAGAGAGTGTGTATGGAAAGTGGGGAAAGAGTGCAAGTGAGCATGCTTTGGGGTTGGGTAGATTTGGCTTTGAATTTTTTTTGTTCATTAGCTGAATAATGGAAGGTGATTGCTTATCATTTTAGAGCCTCCATTTTTCATCTGTAAAATGAGCCTAATAATATCTATCCCCCTCAGTTATTGTGAGGAGTAAACACAATGACAAAGTCCCTTAGTCCCCGGCTGAGGCTCAGCTCTGTGCCAGTGAGCAGGAGCCCCACCTCCTCTCCCCTCCCCTCCTTCTTCATTATAATGGAGATTGAAACTTTCAGGGAGAAAGAGACAAGAGAGTGTGAGGAATGTTATTTGTGCTCCAAAATTAGTATTTTCTGCACAATTACCTGGGAATTCAACTTTAGTCTGGGAAGTCAACTTTGAAACTTTTTTAAAAAAAGCTGTTTCCCCTCATTATATGGATTCAGTTCAGTTCAGTCACTCAGTTGTGTCTGACTCTTTGTGACTCCATGGACTGCAGCATGCCAGGCTTCCCTGTCCATCACCAACTCCCAGAGGTTGCTCAAAATCATGTCCATCGAGTCGGTGATGCCATCCAACCATCTCATCCTCTGTCGTCCCCTTCTCCTCCTGCCTTCAATCCCTGCCAGCATCAGGATATTTTCCAATGAGTCAGTTCTTCGCATCAGGTGGCCAAAGTATTGGCGTTTCAATTTCAGCATCAGTCCTACCAATGAATATTCAGGATTGATTTCCTTTAGAATTGTCTGGTTTGATCTTCTTGCTGTCCAAGGGACTCTCAAGAGTCTTATCCAATGCCACAGTTAAAAAGCATCAATTCTTCGGTGCTCAGCTTTCTTTATGGTCCAACTCTCACATCCATACATGACTACTAGAAAAACCATAGCTTTGGCTACACAGACCTTTGTCAGCAAAGTCATGTCTCTGTTTTTTAATATGCTGTCTAGGTTTGTCATAACTTTTCTTCCAAGGAGCAATTGTCTTTTAATTTCTTGGCTGCAGTCACTATCTGCAGTGATTTTGGAGCTCAAGAAAATAAAGTCTGTCACTGTTTCCATTGTTTCCCCATCTATTTGCCATAAAGTGATGAGACTGGATGCCATGATCTTAGTTTTTTGAATGTTGAGTTTTAAGCCAACTTTTTCACTCTCCTCTTTCATTTTCATCAAGAGGCTCTTTAGTTCTTCTTCACTATCTGCCATAAGGGTGGTGTCATCTGCGTTTCTGAGGTTATTGATATTTCTCCCAGCAATCTTGATTCCAGCTTGTGCTTCATCCAACCTGGCATTTCACATGATTTACTTTGCATATAAGTTAAATAAGCAAGGTGACAGTATACAGCCTTGGCATACTCCTTTCCCAATTTGGAACCAGTCTGGTGTTCCATGCCCAGTTCTAACTTGCTTCTTGACCTGCATATGGATTTCTCAGGACGCAGGTAAGGTGGTCTGGTATTCCCATCTCCTTAAGAATTTTCCACAGTGTGTTGTGATCCACACAGTCAAAGGTTTTAGCATACTCGATGAAGCAGAAGTAGATGTTTTTCTGGAATTCTCTTGCTTTAACATCCATAACCCATTATATGGGCTATGGCTGTTAATTGAAGAAAAACTAGAAAATTCAGATGTCCAAAATATAGCATTTAATCCTACCACCCACAAATGTGTGTGTGCTTATGGGGAACATGTTGCACTATTTAGTTTTAAACACATTGACTTGGGGTTGCAGAGGAACTTCCAGGTGGAGGTGTCTGTTAGGCTGATGGACATGTGAAACTGGGAGACAGTGAGCAGAGCTGAAGATAACAGGTTAGGAGTTGTCAGTGTGTCTGTGTGACCTCTGCAGCTGTGGAAAGGGTCACGGTGACTGAGGAGGGGTCAGGTTGAAGGCTAAGGGTGGGAGCTGGCAGCACCAGCCTGTGAGGGGCAGGTAGAGTTGGAGCAGCCAGTGATTAAGGCTGAGCATCCCCATCAGAGAGGCTGGGAAAAAATCAGGAGTGTGTCATCAGGAAGCTGAGAGAGAAGAGTGGCCCAAGCAGGTGGGAGTGGGCAGCAGTGTGACCTGCTGCAGGGATGTCAGAGAGACCAGTGGGGTTTGCAATGGGAGCACATGAAGACCGTGGCTTTGTAAATCAACTATACTCCAATATAAAATAAAAATTAAGAAAAAGACCTTGGTTGAAACAGTTTGCCTAGTATAGTGGGGGTGGAAGACAGGTGATAATGTGATGCTTTTGAGATTCATCCATGTTATAGCCTATATCAGAACTTCATTCCTTTCTATGACCAAGTGACATATTCCATTGTACAGATAAACCACATTATATACCACATTTTGTTTCTCTTTTTGTTGATGAATGGGCATTATCCCTCTAAATCAGAAATCCATTCATTCAAATGAAACATTCTTTATCAAAATACTAACTTGGAGCCTGTTTTCCATTATTTTAAACGGGAAAAATGGAAACAGGTTGTGTGTCAACTTGAATCTTTCAACAAATTTCCTAAAAAATATAACTCAGTTCAGTTCAGTTGTTCAGTCATGTCCGACTCTTTGTGACCCCATGAATTGCAGCACGCCAGGCCTCCCTGTCCATCACCATCTCCTGGAGTTCACTCAAATTCATGTCCATCGAGTCGGTGATGCCATCCAGCCACCTCATCCTCTGTCGTCCCCTTTTCCTCCTGCCCCCAATCCCTCCCAGCATCAGAGTCTTTTCCAATGAGTCAACTCTTCGCATGAGGTGGCCACAGTACTGGAGTTTCAGCTTTAGCATCATTCCTTCCAAAGAACACCCAGGGCTGATCTCCTTTAGAATGAACTGGTTGGATCTCCTTGCAGTCCAAGGGACTCTCAAGAGTCTTCTCCAACAACACAGTTCAAAAGCATCAATTCTTCAGCTCTCAGCTTTCTTCACAGTCCAACTCTCACATCCATACATGACCACTGGTAAAACCATAGCCTTGACTAGACAGACCTTTGTTGGCAAAGTAATGTCTCTGCTTTTGAATATGCTATCTAGGTTGGTCATAACTTTTCTTCCAAGGAGTAAGTGTCTTTTAATTTCATGGCTGCAGTCACCATCTGCAGTGATTTTGGAGCCAAAAAAAAAAAAAAAGTCTGATACTTTTCCACTGTTTCCCCATCTATTTCGCATGAAGTGATGGGACCAGATGCCATGATCTTCGTTTTCTGAATGTTGAGCTTTAAGCCAACTTTTTCACTCTCCTCTTTCACTCTCATCAAAATGTAACTAGATCCCAGTAAATGCCTATACAGAATTAACAAATTATTACATTAGGATGTAAAAAGCTCAGTATATTGCTTCGTGATAACCAAACAAGAATATAGCTGTAATGAATGGTTGCTTTGTTAGCAGTAAGTCTTCTTAGCCTCAGTCACACTCCAGACTCACATCCCATTTGTTGACACTTTTCAAAACATTTACACATGATTCTGATACCCTATCAATTCTATTTGAAATGTAACTTGGGATTTTTCCCATCCATCAATATGTTTAGAATGCCATATTGAGCTTTGGGGATGCAAATACATATATATTTTCCCTCTGTAAACAAAAACTGACAAACATTACTGTGATTGATATACATGGGTTCTCTAAGGTTGGGGTACTAAAAGCCTAATGGTGTTTTTCCGGAAAATATTAATAAGGGAACATTTTCTACAGGATATGCCAACATAGTTAAACAAAAAATCCAAAGTATATGTTCTATATGTACATGTGTGTGTGTAAGTGCATGGAAGAACATACACCAATCTAGTAACAATAAAGAATGGGCAGAGATCTATAGAGATATTTCTCCAAAGAAGACATACAGATGGCCAAGAGGCACATGGAAAGATGATCAACATCACTAATTATTAGAGAAATGCAAATCAAAACTACAATGAGATATCACCTTACACAAGTCAGAATGGGCATCACCAAAAAATCTGCAAACAATGAATGCTGGAGAGGGGGTAGAGAGAAAGGAACCCTCCTACACTGTTGGTAGGAATGAAATTGATACAGCCACCACAGAGAACAGTATGGAGATTCCTTAAAAAACTAAAAATAGAGCTACCATGTTATCAAGTAAGCCCACTTTTTGCCATATATTCAGAGAAAAACATGGTTTGAAAGGATATATGCACCCAGTGTTCACTGCAGCACTGTTTACAATAGCCAAAACATGAAAGCAACCTAAATGTCCACCAGCAGATGAATGGATAAAGAAGATTTCGTACATATATACAATGGAATATAACCCAGCCATTAAAAAGCATGAAATAATGCCATTTGCAGCAACATGGATGGGCCTAGAGTTTATCATACTAATTGAAGTAAGTTAGTCAGAGAAAGACAAATATCATGTGATATTGCTTATATGCAGAATCTAAAAAAATGATGAAAATGAACTTATTTTCAAAACAGTAACAGACTCAAAGACTTATAGAATGAACTTGGGGTTACAGGGAGGGATAGAATGGGAGTTTGGGATTGACATGTACACACTTCTATATTTAAAATAAAATGCCTTTCCAAATATAAAATAAAAATGAGAAATAAAAAAATGAATATAATAAAAGAATGAACTAGAATTAGAAGGACTGATCAATGATAAAGGTTTGGCTTTATCTGTAATATTTGCATTTTAATAAGTATGTAATACTTGTGTGATTAAACATAAATGAATGAATGGATGGGTGAATGAATTAATGAATGAATAAATAAGTAAATAAAATTTTAAAATGTGTTTAATACCCAGAACAACCTTTGGGTTGTTGACGTTATCCAAAGACAGAGAAAAGAGCTGCTATCTATTCTTTTTCCTTCTTTCCAGAGTGTTGAGGAGAATGACTTTAAATCAGAAATAGCAGGAAAAATTATGATTAAAAAGATCTAGGTCCAGACAAGTGTCAAAATCACATGCAATTAGGAATCTGCTTTTGGTGACCTTCATGGAATCCTGGCAGGTCAGAGGGGTGCTACAGCATGTAAATGGACAAGGACTACCGTAATGCTCAGCAAGGAGTAGACAATAGATTTGGAAATTGAGGACTGTCAAGATTGAGATTGACTCCTGGCAAAATTCTAGAAATGATTATTATATATAGGGTCTGGCAATGCCTAACAAGGAAAACATGTCTATCTTTTGGCAGAAGCCAACATGAGTTCTTTAGGAATACATGCCAAAGAGTAGATAAGGACACTTTTGTTGATAAGGACACTGAACAAGGAGGTTAGGGGAATCCTGAAGATACTGTTCTTTGATTTCAACAGGGGATGAAGCAGTTTGTCCTATTATCTTTGTGGATGCAATGAAGAAATGTGGGCTGATGATGACCCTGCTTGGAGCATTCATAAATGGTGACTCACTGTACCCAAAGAAGTGTGATGATGGTAGGGGTTATGTCTTTCCAGTTGGAGGTTTTTGAACCTGGTCATGTGATGTTTCTATCAGTGGCTCAAATGAAGATGTAGGTGTCCAGCTCATCACACTTCCAGATGACAAAAAGAGGACCAGAATCACTAACAGGCTGGATGACAGAATTGCAATTAGAATGATCATGACAGGCTGGAACAATGATCCTACATGAACAAATGACACTTGGAGGAGAGTGGATGTGGAGTCCTACAGGCAGGCTAAAAAGGTCAGAGATGCAAACATAGGCCTGGGAGTCCTGGTTTAGGGATGAATCACTTGAAAAAGACTGAATTTATGTGACAGCTAATTCATTGTGGATCAATTGTATGATCCGGAAGTATGATGACTCCCAGGCTCCCTACCTGCCTTAGTAGATGCAGAAAGCTTGAAACAGGAAAGATTAATGGTCCCACTAAGGGTCCATATTTGGAGAAGGAAATGGCAACCCACTCCAGTGTTCTTGCCTGGAAAATCCCAGCAACGGGGGAGCCTGGTGGTCTGCCATCTATGGGGTTGCACAGAGTTGGACACAACTGAAGTGACTTAGCAGCAGTAGCAGCAGACTAGT
>NW_011495018.1:29375361-29386842 GCF_000754665.1 Bison bison bison
AGTACTCTTGCCTGGAAAATCCCATGGACAGAGGAGCCTGGTGGGCTGCAGTCCATGGGGTCGCTAAGAGTCAGACATGACTGAGCGACTTCACTTTCACTTTTCACTTTCATGCATTGGAGGAGGAAATGGCAACCCACTCCAGTGTTCTTGCCTGGAGAATCCCAGGGACAGAGGAGCCTGGTGGGCTGCCGTCTATGGGGTTGCACAGAGTCGGACATGACTGAAGCGACTTAGCAGCAGCAGCAGCAAGGGTTCATATTTTGCTAGGTTCAAGGCTGAAGACACTTCTTCAGAGTAATGTCCAGGGTAGGGCAACCCACATTGGAAAGGACCTAAATACCAAATCCTATTAGAAGAGTGGCCATAAAATATTACCTAAACTACAGTACATTTGACAGTAAAAGAAAGTGTTATTAACAATTGCAATGCATAATAATTCTACTTTTGAAGCATCATTGGAAGAACTGGGATTTTTATACAAAAAAAGAAAAGGAAAAAAAAAAAGAATGCTGGTAGCCAAATGGCTATCATATGAGAAGGGGAATAGATTTCTATGGCCTATTTTTTTTTGACAGGTAAGTAGGTTTTACTTTTTTTACTAGTGGGTATGAGTTAAGAGGGGACAGTACCGTGTCTCTCATGAGTGCAGGACCCACCATTTGTCCAGGGGGCCACAATTAGGGATATATTTGACCCCACAGCCATCTGGGGAGAGCCGCTCTTCTGCCACTATCTTTTCAAAGTCATCTCCATTAAACTTAGTAACTCAGCTGGTTAAGAATCCTCCTGCAGTGCAGGAGACCCTAATTTGATTCTTGGGTAGGGAAGATAAAATACTGAAAATTCAAATAAATCATACTGTATTTTTGAAAGTTAGTCTTAAAAGGTACAACCTTTTCCCTGGAGAAGGGATAGGGTACCTATTCTAGTATTCTTGGGCTTCCCTGGTGGCTCAGATAAAGAATCCACCTGCAATGCTGGAGACCTTGGTTCGATGCCTGGGTTGGGAAGATCTGCTGGAGGAGGGCATGGCAATCCCCATGGACTGAGAAGCCTGGTGGGCTACAGTCCATGAAATCGCAGAGTCGGACACGACTGAGCAACTAAGCACACACACAAACTTAGTAAATCCTCACTTCTTGGAGATGTGGATCTTCTGATGGCCAGGGAGCTTGAACCTGGCCCTGAGGAGGGCCTCAGCCACACGCTCTTTGTTCTGCAGCTTGGTGCAGATAGACACTATGATTTGGCCAACGTGGACCCTGGTCACTGTGCCCTGGGGCCTTCCAAAGGCACTGCGCCTACCTGTCTGGAACCTAGATTGAGGACAGCATGCCAGCATGAAGGTCCTGGAAAGGGCTGTCTCCAGGGTCCCTTTGAGCAACCCACATGGACAACAGGCTGCATATACTGTTTTCAGGCATTGCACACTCGACCCTGATGGGGAAAAGCGCACAGTCGGTTTAACTGGCTGCAAATCTATGGCCTATTTAAAAAAATTATTGTTTAAAAAGGGATACTTTCTCACTGAAAAAACTTGAAATGATAGCCAACTCTTTTCTGTCAAATTGGGATGATACTAGTATCCACCTCAAACTGTTCTGAGGGTCAAATGAACAGTGAATGTATGAATTTGTAAGATAGCATTTAAAATGTAACTGTTTACATTTGTTTTTTCTGTTTAACAGAAAAAAATTCTCCCTTTCCTCACTACATTTCATCCCCTATATCCATCATGTGCCTCAGAGGTAGCCATATTATTAATTTGTTAACATTTTTTAATGAAAAAAATTTAAACTTTATGCCTACATGATACAGGTGTGGCAACATCTTGATATTGGCTAACTCTGAGTGGTTAGAATATGGGAATTCACTGACTATTCTATTTTCTTATATCTCCGAAATTTTCATTAAAGATAATTATGTAACTCAAAAATTTAACTAATAAAGGTGAGAGCTATTCCGTATTAGGTCCTCATGGACTACCATTGAAAATTGTTTAGTGACATCTTCTGATATTTGCTTCCCTATTTCTATTGAAATATCATGTTTATCTTGCTTTTTTGACTTTTCATTTTTTAGATACTTTTATTGACTATCTATTATGGAAGATGAGAATTGGGCTATCTTATACCATCATCTATATTCATTTTATCTATGTTCATTCTTTCAATATACTTTTGTCACAATTCAGAGTAAAATCAATATTTTGTGTTTATGTATATAAAAGTGTAAATATTTCTTTTCTTTTTTTTAACGGCTGAGTTATGTTGTGACTTTCATCACATTTTATTTCTTGCATACCTTTTCTGTTTTTCCTGGAGTTAATAATTGCTTCAAGTCCTCCCCTGCCACCAGTGGTTTGCTAAATTTTCTAGTTACTTATTTCTAATCATTTCCAAATTCTCAACAGAAATATGAAATATTTTATTATTGTCAAGCATATTTTGTAATCTACTGTTACCATATTTTTATTGGTGGCATCCTTTTCGGACCTATAATTTTCCTATTCAAGGCCATCACTAACACACATGTCCCTTCTGAGTAAATTTTAAATTAATTAATTAATTAATTTTTGCCCATACCATGCAGCTTATGGGATCTTAATTCCCTGACCAGAGATTGAACCCACACCCTTGACGGTGAAAGACCAGAGTCCTAACCACTGGACCACCAGGAAATTCCCTTGAGCAAAATTTTTTATAAGGAAGCCCCTCTGGCCAGAAGGATTGTAGAAAAGAGCTTCTTGAGTTGACAAATTACAGAATAGTGCTCTCTTTGGGAAGACTGATTAGTAAGGGTATCTTCTTCCCCAAGGTTTGATGCACCCCTTCATCAGAAATGTGACTTGGGAAGCAGAGCGCTAAATGGGTTTTGGTTCTCACTCATGGTCCCCACACGAGACATCTTTGGTCAATTACACAGCTGTATGTGGTATACCTGTTCTAGTTCCTGTGTGTACTGGTTCCATGGATACACAGCACACCTGTCATTTTGGGTTTTTCCTTCTCCATAATTTTCGTGATTCCCCTCATTTTTCTCCTGTGTTAGATCTTTTGCTTACTGAGTTGCAAGTATTCCTCTTTCTTAGTTTGGCCTCTTTTTTTTTTTTTGGCTGCACCATGTACCTTGTAGGATCTTCGTTCCCTGACCAGGAATGGAATCCAGGTCCATGACAGTGAAAGCGCAGTCCTAAGCACTGGACTGCCAGGGAATTCCCTAGTCATCCAGTTATTTTTAAGGAAAGAAAGCATGGGGATTTTTGGAAGCTTTGGAATTGTGAAAAATATTTTATTCTCACACTTGAGTGATATTTTGTTTGAATATAGAATTATACATTTGAAATCGTTTTTTCCTAAGAATTTTGAGGGTATTGTTCTTTTATCTAATAGTTCCATTGTTGCTGTTGAGACGTTTGCTGCCATTATTATTTTCAAATTGCTGTATTTCCCCTCTTTCTTTCATTCTGGAAGCTTCTTTTTAACTTTCGGTGTTCTAAAACTTTATTATTATGTGCTTTGATGTGGTACTTTGTAAATCCTTTGTGCTGGGTATTTGATTGTCCTTTTCAATCTAGAAATTTCGTGCCCTTCAACTTGGGAAAATTTTTGGAATTATTTTAAAAATAATTTTAAACTTTTAACTTAAATGAACCTTTTAACTTTCATTTTCTTTGTCCTATTTTTTTTTTCCTGAGAGTCCCATTAGATGTTTATACTTTCTGTACTTATCCTTTATTTTTCTTATTTTTTTCTTTTCTAATTTTATCTCTGAGACTGTTCTTCTACCTTCTGGATATTTTCTTAACTTTACCTTGAAAATCTTCTATTAAATATTTTTACTTTTGATGTTATGTTTATGAATATACACCTATTCATATATGCACATATCAGTTCAGTCAGTTCAGTCACTCAGTCATGTCCAACTCTTTGCGACCCCATGAATTGCAGCATGCCAGGCCTCCTTGTCCATCACCAACTCCCGGAGTTCACCCAGACTCAAGTCCATCGAGTCAGTGATGCCATCCAGCCATCTCGTCCTCTGTCGTCCCCTTCTCCTCCTGCTCCCAATACCTCCCAGCATCAGAGTCTTTTCCAATGAGTCAACTCTTCACGTGAGGTGGCCGAAGTACTGGAGTTTCAGCTTTAGCATCATTCCTTCCAAAGAAATCCCAGGGCTGATCTCCTTCAGGATGGACTGGTTGGATCTCCTTGTAGCCCAAGGGACTCTCAAGAGTCTTCTCCAACAACACAATTCAAAAGCATCAATTCTTCGGCTCTCAGCCGTCTTCACAGTCCAACTCTCACATCCATACATGACCACAGGAAAAACCATAGCCTTGACTAGACGGACCTTTGTTGGCAAAGTAATGTCTCTGCTTTTCAATATACTATCTAGGTTGGTCATAACTTTCCTTCCAAGGAGTAAGCATCTTTTAATTTCATGGCTGCAGTCACCATCTGCAGTGATTTTGGAGCCCAAAAAAATAAAGTCTGACACTGTTTCCACTGTTTCCCCATCTATTTCCCATGAAGTGATGGGACCAGATGCCATGATCTTCGTTTTCTGAATGTTGAGCTTTAAGCCAACTTTTTCACTTTCCACTTTCACTTTCATCAAAAGGCTTTTAAATTCCTCTTCACTTTCTGCCATAAGGGTGGTGTCATCTGCATATCTGAGGTTATTGATATTTCTCCCGGCAATCTTGATTCCAGCTTGTGCTTCTTCCAATCCAGCGTTTCTCATGATGTACTCTGCATATGAGTTAAATAAGCAGGGTGACAATATACAGCCTTGATGTACTCCTTTTCCTTTATACATAGGTATTAATATCTAGAAGATTACTAATTATTATTATTCTCTGAATGTGCCTTAAAAATACACAATTTTTGTTTCACAGAGGTCAGTTTCTTTACATCTCAGACTATTAATTATAGATTTTTTTGGGGGGGGGATTGTTTTTAGTTTTATTCTTTTCCCTGAACTGACTTTGATTCTTTCACATTTTTTTTTGTGGTAGTTAATTCTGGCCTTTATTTCAAGTTAGAAGCTTATTTTAAATCATTAGTATCCTTTCTAGTCCATCAACACAAAAGTAAGGCAATAAAAGATTGAAAACACTGTGTGCATGTTTGAGATCTGTTGATTAGGAGATACCATTTAAAAGTGATAAGGTGGGGACCCAGATGTTTTGTGGAAGACCCCAATTGCCAGAATCTAGAGGTATTTTATTTTGGACTGGTCATTTTCTTCAGAATCTCTATCTTGGACAACTAAGCAACTGAATTTCTAAAAAGTCAAAAGAGAGGAGACAGAGATCCCCAAATTTAACTAGTTTATTTTAATATAAAAGTGGTTTAAAATTTTATTATTTCAAACATATATAAAAATAGAGAGACTAGTATAACAAGCATAACTAACAATTATCCATTTATAGCCAGTCTTGTTTTATATAGTTCCCCACCACTCCAACCCCCAGACTTGTTTCATAGCAAATCCCAGACACCATATCATATAATTTGTATATAAGTTTATATTTCTAAAATAAAATGACTTCTTAAAATGATCATCATATCACTAGCACATCTGAATGTGTAATTTGTGTCGTATTTATTTTTTCCTGATTACCTTGTAACTTCTCCTCCTCCTAATCCTCTTCCTCTTTTTAACTACTTGCAGGATTCAAGTATATTGCAATTAGTGAATATGTTTTTTAAGTCTCTTTTAGTCTACCCTTTTCCCCCCTTGCAATTTCTTCATTGAAGAAGAGATTATTTGCACTAAAGTTTCTCACAGTCTGTGGAAACTATGCAAAGAAGAGCCTAGATCATAGGACTTCCTTAGTGGTCCCGTGGCTAAGACGCCGTGCTTTGATTCGATCCCTGGTCAGGGAAGTAGATCTCACATACCACAACTAAGAGTTTGAAGGCTGCAACCAAAGATCCTGTGAGCGTCTACTAAGACCCAGAATAACCAAATAAATAAATATTAAAAAGAAAAAAGAGAAGAAGAAGAGCTTGGATCAGATTGCATCCTTGCGATTTCTCTATTTGCTTATTTTTGGCTGTACTGGGTCTTTGTTGCTGTGCTCGGGCTTTCTCTAGTTGCAATGAGTAGG
The DNA here is from genome assembly GCF_000754665.1 of Bison bison bison. NCBI lineage: Eukaryota > Metazoa > Chordata > Mammalia > Artiodactyla > Bovidae > Bison > Bison bison. The sequence continues at coordinate 29,381,483 of NW_011495018.1, forward strand.
GGCTACGCTCCAGCTGTGGTACACGGGTTTCTCATTTGTGGTGGCTTCTTTTATTGTGCAGCATGGGTTCTAGAGCATACAGGCTCAGTAGTTGTGGTGCACGGGCTTAGTTGCCACACAGCATGTGGAATCCTTCGTGATCAGGTTTCAAACTCATGTCTGCTGAATTGGCAGGTAGATTTTTAACCACTGGACCACCAGGGAAGTCCCTTGTGGTTTCTTTGTTTATTCTGTTTCCTGTAAAATGGTAGTTACAGCTAAAGGCTTGATCAGATTCAGGTTTGATTTTTTTTTAAATACTACTTTTAAAGATTTTTTTGTTTCTTTGTATTTTCATTAAGAGGCACATAGTGTTCTGTTGTTTCTCTTTTTGTGAAACTAACAGCCATTGACAATCACTGAAATCTGTTACTCCACTGGGGTCACAAAATGGTGATGCTTTAATTTTATCCATTCCTTCTTCGTTTGTTAGTTGGAAGACTTCTATAAAGAGAAACTTCCCTTCTTCCACTATTTGATTTCCTGAAGTACAGTTCTTATAAGAAAAGTAGTAGAAATGCTTGATTCCTTTTATTTATCAGTTTCCCAAATAATGAGTTAGTTCCCTCCCTCCTCTAAAGAAGATCATGAAGATTTTTCTTTTAAGTATAATTATGAACTCATGGATTTAAATATGTCTGATGAATTTCAGTCAGATCATTGATGCTCAATTATTGGTCAATAGGAGCCTCTAATGGGCACCTAAGTCCTTTTAACATGATCCTAGTAATCTTTGATAGCTTTCTCGCTTCCTGTTATGACAAGATTTCCTTGATCATCTTGTGTATTAATTTTTCAAATCTGACATCTTCCATTTCCCCAAAGAGTCCTGGGTGCTTTTAGTGCAAAGTGGTATTTAAAGACCAGAGTCTAGGAACAAGAGGTGCTTACAGCTATCGAGTTGGTTAGTTTCTTGTCCTTTTCAGTGCACAGAGCCAGGAATTGAATTTTTTAAAAGATAAAATGCATCAAGAGTTACTATTTATACATCCAATTAAATCCAGAACTATGGGGGTTTTACTTATCTTAATTGATCTTCCATTTGGTTTGTTTGTTTCTCCCACACCAAAAAAAAAAAAAAAAAAACTCCAAGCATACAAATATCATTGCTTATTTGCTTAATCAGTGTATGCCCCACTAGAGAATATATATTTGGTCAACTACTAGGTTTCAAATTACTTGGAATAATTTCTCTATATGTGGTTATTATACGAACTCAATAGAGTTAAGTTCATTTGTTTTATTTGGCTTTTGCTTTTGGGGGGATTGCTTATTGATTTAATTTTGTTGTGACATTATGTAAAATATTTACATGGTTCTAAAGTCATATCTCGGAGAAGGCAATGGCACCCCACTCCAGTGCTCTTGCCTGGAAAATCCCATGGATGGAGGAGCCTGGAAGGCTGCAGTCCATGGGGTCGCTGGGGGTCGGACATGACTGAACGACTTCACTTTCACTTTTCACTTTCATGTTTTGGAGAAGGAAATGGCAACCCACTCCAGTGTTCTTGCCTGGAGAATCCCAGGGATGGGCGAGCCTGGTGGGCTGCCGTCTATGGAGTCGCACAGAGTCGGACATGACTGAAGTGACTTAGCAGCAGCAGCAGCAGCAAAGTCATATCTACAATATAAGATATCAGTGATGGCAACCTTCTACCCTGTCTTCTCCATTTTGTTTCCTCGTTTCTTCTATAGATGAATGTTTTAAAAAACCTTGTTATCTTTCCATTTTGTAAAATGATACATTCATAAAATATGCATTCATATTCCTCCTTTCTTATATAAATACTTGCCTATTATACACACTTTATCCACCTTAATATTGACCTTTTAATAAAATTTATGTCTAGGAATATGTTACATTATTTATGTTGTGATTCAACTTGTTCCCTGTTTTGCTTCTTACCTAGAGGGCCAAACTTCTTAAAGCAGATAACACAATGTCAAGGGCATGGATGTACTTTAAAAGGGAGATGGACCTTGAATTCCAGCTCTACCCCTTTCTTGCCACATTACCACAATATAACTTCAGATTATTCACCAGTAAGGTCACCCATCATTTCCTGGTTGACATTAGTAAATTGTTGTATGGTTGTGCTGTTTTTGGATTATGCCACTACAGCCCTACCGAATCACTTATACCGGCTGACACATCCTTACACACTATATTATATCAGGGCCACAAGAACACACAGAAGAACTATGCCAACAGGTCTTAATGACCCGAATAACCACGATGGTGAGATCACTCACCTAGAACCAGACATCCTGGAGTGTGAAGTCAAGTGGGCCTTAGGAAGCATTACTATGAGCAAAGCTAGTGGAAGTGATGGAATTCCAACTGAGCTATTTAAAATCCTGGAAGATGATGCTGTCAAAGTGTTGCACTCAATATGTCAGCAAATTTGGAAAACTCAGCAGTGGCCACAGGACTGGAAAGGGTCAGTTTTCATCCCAATTCCAAAGAAAAGCAATGCCAAAGAACGTCCAAACTACTGCACGATTGTGCTCATTTCACATGCTAACAAGGTAATGCTCAAAATCCTTCAAGTTAGGCTTCAGCAGTATGCGAAATGAGAACTTTCAGATGTACAAGCTGGATTCAGAAAAGGCAGAGGAACTGTTGCAGGAAGGGGAACCCTTTCCAGGGCCTGAAACTGGGCTCTTATCTAACGCTCAGAAATGAATTGTCTGAGGAGACACATGTGTTGACAAAGCAAGAGATTTTATTGGGAAAGGGCACCCAGGTGGAGAGCAGTAGGGTAAGGGAACCCAGGAGAACTGCTCTGTCACGTGGCTCACAGTCTCGGGTTTTATGGTGATGGGATTAGTTTCCAGGTTGTCTTTAGCCAATCATTCTGACTCAGAGTCCTTCCTGGTGGTGCACACCTTGTTCAGCCAAGATGGATGCCAGAGAGAAGGATTCTGGGAGGTGGTCGGACATGTGGTGTCTCCTTTTGACCTTTCCTGAACTCTTCCAGTTGCTGGAGGCTTATTAGTTCTGTGTTCCTTACCAGGACCTCTTGTCATAAAATAACTCATGCAAATGGTTACTATGGTGCCTGGCCAGGGTGGGCGGTTTCAATCAGTGTGCTTCTCCTAACAGAACCAGAGATCAAATTGCCAACATCTGTTGCATCATAGAAAAAGCAAGAGGCTTTTTCTGCTTCTCTATGCTAAAGCCTTTGACAGTGTGGATCACAATAAACTGTGGAAAATTCTTCAAGAGATGGGAATACCAGACCACCTTACCTGTCTCCTGAGAAACCTATATGCAGGACAAGAAGCAACAGTTAGAAACAGACATGGAACAATGGACTGGTTTAAAATTGGGAAAGGAGTATGTCAAGGCTGTATATTGTCACCCTGTTTACTTAACTTCTATGCAGAGTACATCATATGAAATGTTGAGCTGGATGAATCACAAGCTGGAATCAAGATTGCCAGGAGAAATACCAACAAACTCAGGCATGCAGATAACACCATGCTAATGGCAGAAAGTGAAGAGGAATTATAGAAGAGAGTGAAAAAGCTGGCTTAAAACTCAACATTCAAAAAACTAAGATCATGGCATCTGGTACCATCACTTCATGGTAAATAGATGGGGAAAAATTGAAAACAGTGACAGATTTTATTTTCTTAGGCTCCAAAATCACTGTGAATGGTGACTGCAGTCATGAAATTAAAAGATGCTTGCTCCTTAGAAAGAAAACTGTGACAAACCTAGGCAGCATATTAAAGAGCAGGAACATCACTTTGCCAAGAGTTTTTCCTTCTCCTCCTCGGATGAGCCCTGTGTTTCACATGCATCCACATTGCAGCACAGAGCATGCTTCCTCAGATCCTGGGTTTTGCTCTTTTAGCAAGCCCTGGCCATTTTCTTTACCATTCTAACCTCCAACTACCTGCAGCCTCCTTGGAACCCACCCAGCACAACTGACTTAAGTCAGTCTGATGGGCTCACAGATTGACTGAGTGTTCTCTGAGGGTTTCTCATCTTTCCAGCCACCCCAACATATCTTGGGTTCCCAAGAGAGGTCTGGCTCTGGGGAACATGGCTCCAGAGTCAGGCCAGGCTTAGGGCCAAGACAAGATTAGGCTTTTATTCTTTCATTTATTTATTCAACAAGTATTTTCTGGTTTCTATTAAGTGCCAAGCTCAAAGGATAAAGACATGGAGTCCATTCTCATGAAACTTAACATTTGGTGGAAAGAGAGACAGTGCTGAAGTAGGGTGACATGTTGATGGATGGGTAAGTTTGGGAGCTGTGAAATCTAATCACAGGTTCAGGGAAAGCTTCCTGGAGGGAGTGACATTTAATCTGAAATCTCAAGGATGAATAGGAGTCAGTCAAGTGGTGGGGATTGCAGGGTAGAAAGAACTTTTCAGGCTGCAAGAACAGTGTCTGCAAAGGCAGGAAGGGAAGGTCGTTGGGGCTGGAGTAGAGAAAGCAGGGGGGAAGTGTGCTGGAGGCGAGGCTGGACTGGTGGCAGAGGTTAGGACTCTGTGGCTTGCGAGTCAAGAGTTTGGACTTCACCCCCTGCAGGCCCATGGTGGTCCACCAAAGAGTGTTAAACCAAAAAGTGTTAAACTGTGTATGTGTGTGCTGGCGGGGGAGTACACCAGAATATTATTTGCATTTTTAAAGATAACATTAGCTACAAGCAAGACAGAGCAGGCAGAGTTGCTGAACGTGGTGATGGGGAGCTAGAAGCAGGTGGCCCAGATTTGCTGTTTCCAGGAGGCTGAACTGACAGGACTTGGATTCTGATTGGCTGAGTGGATGAGGGAGAGGGAGGAGTCAAGGAGAACTGGTAGGGATCTGACATAAGCAGTTGAGTGGAAGATGGTGCCATTCTCTCAGATTAGGATCAATGGTTGGGACAGTCATGCCTTGGACTCTGCACAGAGAGTCACTCAAGATGGTTGAGGGTAATGATGGGGGCACATATGGGGCCTAACCCAGTCAAGGGGCCAGAGAAGCCTTCCTGGTTTAGACAGCTGATGGCAAGGCCTTGACTAAGTGTGTCTGAGGGTCCAGGATATGAGGTTGGGCTTAGGGTTGGGATCTGGGGACACCTGGAAGTTGAGGGGGCAGGCGGCCTGGAGACTTGGAAGTGGACTTAGGGTGGCCAAGTCCTGGGTGACTCTAGCCTTGGTTAGTGACAGACGGCTGGGCTGGGCCGGGCTGCCCTCTCCTCCACTGATAATTAATCCCGCACGGGGGCTGCGGGCGATGACAGGGCTGTCTAGCGTGCACTTAAGCATTAAATGACCAATTTCTGTCAGACTAACTTCCCCAGCCTCCCCGTCCCCTCCT
>NW_011495018.1:29387011-29393858 GCF_000754665.1 Bison bison bison
GAATGGGGGGGCTGAGATGAAGGGGAGGAGGGGATCTGGGTTGGGGTGAGTATTGACCGTAGATAGGGACCTGGGAGGTGCCAGCCCCAGGGTTTGGGGTGCCATAGAGCACCCCCAATCATGGCTGCATGCTTTGCTACACATCCTTGATCCCACAAGTTTGAGAGAAAGCCCTAAATTGGAGAGGATCTCCAAACTTTATCTGACTTCTCCCCTACCCTTCAATCATCTCAAATGGGGTGTCTTCATTGGGGGAATTCAGCACCATGCTATGTTAATCCTCTGAAGGCTAGAATGGTGCTGGGGCTCTGGGATAGAATAAGGGAATGTGTGTGTGTGTGTGTGTGTGTGTGTGCATGCTCATGCACTCAAGGAGCAAAGGGACTGATTAGTCTGGGGGGTAAGGGGGCTGGTCCCCGGGGAGTTGGGCGCTCAGCCGGCCTGGCTAACAGGGGCCTAAGGGACTGGCTAATTAGAGTATTGGGATGATCTGGGCTGGGGGAGTGTTGTGGGGAGGCAGGACATGGAGTTGGCCCCCAACAGCTTCTTTCTTTGTCTCCCTCCCATGTACCTTATCCGGAACCCTCAGTGGTCTCCACCATTCACCTAGAGATCTCTGGGCAGACACTGGGGAGAGAGAGAGGGAAAGGCAGTAATGACTCCCAGGTGGGAGAGATAGCAACAAATAAATAAATCCATGCCTCCTTTCCTAGCTTAAAAAGTCCCCCATCCCCTTCCCTATCTGAATGTATCCAATCTTCCACAGAGCTTTCTTGAACTCCTCCTGACCGTAGAGATTGAAGGCTACCTACCACATATAACTGCAGAAGCTTAGAATGTCAAAGTGGGAAGGCATCCTAGAGGCCATCTGGTTTTACACAGGAGGCAAGGACAGAGACCCAAGGGGCTTGTTGAAGGTCACACAGTGATCACGGGAGCCAACTTCTGGGTTCATGCTGCTCTCAGCTTGGAGATGCCTCTGTACACACATGCTTTTCGTTCTGCCTAGAGGATGCATTTCCGGTCTGAGGATTCCTTAGGGAAGGCGTGGCTCTTCTATCAGTCAGTTCAGTTCAGTCGCTCAGTCGTGTCCGACTCTTTGCGACCCCATGAATTGCAGCATGCTAGGCCTCCCTGTCCATCACCAACTCCCAGAGTTCACAGACTCATGTCCATTGAGTCGGTGATGCCATCCAGCCATCTCATCCTCTGTCGTCCCCTTCTCCTCCTGCCCCCAATCCCTCCCAGCATCAGAGTCTTTTCCAATGAGTCAACTCTTTGCATGAGGTGGCCAAAGTACTGGAGTTTCAGCTTTAGCATCATTCCTTCCAAAGAACACCCAGGGCTGATCTCCTTTAGAATGAACTGGTTGGATCTCCTTGCAGTCCAAGGGACTCTCAAGAGTCTTCTCCAACACCACAGTTCCAAGGCATCAATTCTTTGGTGCTCAGCTTTCTTCACAGTCCAACTCTCACATCCATACATGACCACAGGAAAAATCATAGCCTTGACTAGATGGACCTTTGTTGGCAAAGTAATGTCTCTGCTTTTCAATATGTGGTCTAGGTTGGTCATAACTTTTCTTCCAAGGCTCTTCTATAGGCCTCTTCAACCAGGAAATTGAGGCTGAGCCTGGGCACTTGGGAATGGACAGTCACAAAGATCAGGCCGTGGGAACATACTGAGATGCATGTACTGAGATGCTGCTGGGGTTCAATCAAGCAGGGAGACCACACTGAGGAGGATGTGGGTCAGATGTGGGAGGGGAGAGCAGTGTAATCTGGGGGCCCCAAACCCTGGGTTCTGAGAGATGGAGCCAACCAGGGCAAGGGGAGCCCTGGATCAAGGCAATGATCTGCCACCCTCGTGTGCTCTCCTGCTGCAGGCCGGCGACGTGCTCATGCTCTCACAGACCACCTTCTAAATCTCCCAGGTTCTTCCAAAGCTCCCTACCCTCCACAAGGTGGGACCCAGTCCTGCTCCCCTCACTCTCAGCAGATAGCAACTGTGTCTCTTGCAAGCTTTCTGAGCAGCTTCTCAGCCCTATCCCCTCATGATCAGTTTCCCAGCAGAATTCTCTGATTCATCCCCACTCCTCAAACTGCACCCCATTCTTTCAGGCCTGTTTCCATAAGCCCCTCAGTCCATCTCTCAATAGCCCCTCCTTCCCTACTCAGACTCCACCCTCTGCCTCAGCCCCCAGGCGGGTTCACATAGCCCTTAGCTTGAAAGGACTCTCACTCGAGCTCACTGACCACAGCATCTCCTGGCCCTTCTTGCGCCCTCTTCCCTTCCAAACTTTTCAAAAGAATTGTTGACCCTCTGCCTCCATCTGCTTCCTCGGTTCTTAGCTACCCCTCCCCCAGCAGCCCTGGGGGTTGGGTTACAACTGGCAGACACTCAACACATTTGCTTAAGTGATAAAAAGGAGAAGGTGCTGGCTCAGGACCCTAGAAGTGCCAAAGTGGCCTTGCTTCAGGCCTAGCTGGCTCCAGAGGCTCGAATGACACCAGCACAGCTCTCCTTCAGTCTGCCTCTCAGCTCTGAGTGTCCCAGCCTGACTCTGAGTGTGTCTGCACTGAGATCTCAGGCAGGGACTCTCCACATGGTGGGGAACTGTCCCTAGAGATTCAAAGCCCTCATCATTGCAGCTCACAGCCCAAAGAAAGAAGGGACCCTCTCTCTTCCAGCCCCAATAACAAGACTTCTGAGAGGACTCTTCCTACCTTGATGTGCTTTGAACAGGGACACGGGGGTCCCCATTGGACAGACATAGGTCTCAGGCCCACATCTATGGTCAGGAGCTCATGAGGCATTTTGACTGACAGTCCCATAAGAACTACACAGGATGGGGGAGGGACAGTTTCAAATGGAATGAGAGGTGCAGAGACCTTAAAGAAGTGGGGAGCTAGTCATGGGACTGCTTGGGGCACACTGAGAGCAAGTGTCTTGATGTCTTGAGGAGGTTCATGCTTGATGTAAATGAAGCACAGCACAGAGGCCAGCTAGCTCAGAGCACAGTGAGCTGGGGGTGGTGGTGGAGGGGGGTACAGGGTGGACAGCCAGAACATGTAGGGCCTTATAGATCAGATTTAAGATTCTGACTTTGGCTCAGAAGGGGAATCATTGGGGGGCTCTGAGCAGAGAAGGAGCATGCTCTGCTCTACACTTTGGGGATCACTCTGCTGATGGGAGAGTAGACTGGGGTGGGTGAGGCGAAGATGGAAACAAGAAAGCTATATATGTATATATATATATATATATTTTTTTTTGCATTTCAAGGTGAAGGGTCATACTGGCTTAGACCGGAATGGTACAGTGCAGATCATCAGAAATGATCAAATTCTGTTAACCGTTTTTTTTTCCCCCCTTTGGCTGCACTTTTTCATGTGATCTTAGTTCTCTGACCAGGGATCAAACCTGAGCTCCCTGTAGTGGAAGTGGGTAGTTTTAACCACTGGACTGCCAGGGAAGTCCCTGGATCCATTTTAAAGGTAGAGCTGTCTGATTTTGCTGGTGGATCAGATAGGGGATGGGAGAGACAAGAGCAGTCAGGGAAGACTGAAAATCTCACATTCTAGTTTGAGGTTTTGGCTTGAGTGACTGATAGAATGGAGTTGTCCTTGACTGAGATGAAGAGGGCTGGAGAGGGCTTCCCTGATGGCCAGTGGTAAAAGAATCTGCCTGCCAATGTGGGAGGCATGGATTCAGTCCCTGGTTGGGGAAGATCCCACGTGCTGAGGAGCAACTAAACCCGTGGGCCATAACTATTGACCCTGGGCTCTAGAGCTCCGGAACTGCAACTACTGAGCCCACGTGACACAACAGCGGAAACCCATGAGCCCTGGAGCCCATGCTCTGCAACTGGAGAAGCCACTTTAATGAGAAGCTCGAGCACCACAACTGGAAAGTAGTTGTGCTCTTCGCAGCTAGAGAAGAGCCCGTGCAGCACTGAAGACCCAGCGCAGCTAAAAATAAAACAAATAAATAAAATAAAGGGCTGCCGAATCCCCCAGTTTCCACTGGGCTTTGACTATATATCACAGCAATGGCACCCTACTCCAGTACTCTTGCCTGGAAAATCCCATGGATGGAGGAGCCTGATGGGCTGCAGTCCATGGGGTCACTAACAGTCGGACACAACTGAGCAACTTCACTTTCACTTTTCACTTTCATGGATTGGAGAAAGAAATGGCAACCCACTCCAGTAGTCTTGCCTGGAGAATCCCAGGGACCGGGGAGCCTAGTGAGCTGCTGTCTATGGGGTCACACAGAGTTGGACACAACTGAAGCGACTTAGCAGCAGCACCAGCAGCAGCAGTATGGTCAAATGCCCTTATTCTCTCTGCTCCTCCCAGTTTTGTGTCCTGAGAGAGTGTAGTGATCAGCCTAGTTCAGTTTTGTGTGAGTCCAATTCTAGTAAAGTCGTTGGTGGATAGATGGTCAGGATGGGCTGTGAGTGGGACAGCTTCCTTAAAGAAGCCATGAGTGATGGATACCATTTGGACATTTCTAGTGTCCTGACTTTCAGTCACTTTTAAGTTTCATCTCTTGCCTCCTCTCCCAACCCCTTCTATCTTTCCCCAGGCAGCTGATACCCCAGCCCATTTCATCTGGTATATTTGCATGCCTCCATGTCTTTGCTACTGTTGTTTCCTAAACCCAGGACAGTTTCTAATTGTCATATTTGGTGAACCTCAGCTAGGAACTCTGTGGGAGCAGGGTGGGAACAGGGATAGCAGAATCAGAATTAGGTGAGTTCTGAGGAGCAACAGAGCTGGGGAACAGGCCCTGTTTGTGTTTGGGGCTGCATTTAGAACAGGCAACTGCTCAAGGATTGTAAAGCATGTTTTGGGCCCCTAAAGGCTGATTCTAGGAGGGAATATTCCCCAGGAGGGACACAGAATAAAAGTTTTTTTGGGTAGCGGTGGTCACTGTTGACAGCAGGCCCTCAAAATCCAATTTGGTATGAAGGAGACCAGAAAGAGAACAGAAGGTAAGAATTTCTGGTGGGACCCAGGTGAGATGCGCTGGCTCCCAATCTGATGAACTGAGCAGGACAGGGCTCCCATTCTGGGGCACCTGAAGGCAAAGCCAGGCACTGGGGGCCAGAGAACCACTCCATGTGATGTGTATGGCATTGCCTGGGCCAACCCAGTGCCCTGGCAGCATCCAGAATCCACTTGCTTGACTTCAGGCAATAAAATCAGGAGTTTTGCCACACTGGATTTGGGTTCTGAGCAGGCTCTCTGAAGTGGGGTAAACATTTTTTAGGGGTTGCAAAATAATCCATTTAGGCATGAGAAGAGAACATTGGAATTTCTTTGTATTCCAGTCTCATCCTTTTTCTATTTTATGTCTTATAAGATTTTTAATATGTTAGTTGAGTTTTTTACGGAATTTGTGAGTAAGTAAATATACTCATGGGCTTCCCAGGTGGCGCTAGTGGTAAAGAACCCACCTGCCAATACAGGAGACATAAGAAACACTGATTCGGGTCAGGAAGATCCCCTGGAGGAGGGCATGGCAACCCACTCCAGTATTCTTGCCTGGAGAATCCCATGGACAGAGGATCCTTGCCTACAGTCCACAGGTTCACAAACAGTCAGACACTGCTGAAGCAACTGAGCACGTATGCACAAATATATTTGGAGTACAAATTCAGAATTCTTTTTACTGCTAGGATATATGATCAAAGTAGTTTAAAGACCATTCTTCTAAGAGACTGGTGATTAAAAGGAGCAGTAGGGGCAAGTGGAAAGTGGGGCTGTCATTTAGTAATATGGGATTAGGGAGGAGACACAAGTGGTGATGCAGAAGGAAGCGGATGGACTTGACTGCTTCGGGGCTGGTTGATTTGTTGGGGCCCTGCAGCATCACGATGTGAGTAGGCTGGGAAAACAGGCCTGGGGAAAGACAGGCCTGTTGGAATCCTGATCGGAGGTAGGGGTCTAGGAGACAGTGTCCCCAGCCAATGGGAAAGGTCACTCCTTAGTTTGTCTCCAAGTCCTGCTTGCAGCTGCCCAGCCACCCCTGGCAGCTCAGAACTTCCAGAGTATTTCAAGCGGGAGGAGGCAGAGATGGAAGTTGAGCTGGGAAGGTTTCCCAGGGGTAGCGAAGGAAAGTATCCTAGGGCAGACACCAGGTGGAGGCTGTGGCCTTTGTGGGAGGACTGGCGCTGGAGGTTGCTGAAGGGATGGAGGGCAGACCCCTTCCAAGTATAACAGAAGTAGGCTGGACAATCACCCCATCCCTCCCCTGAACAGGACAGAGAGACATAGGGACAGACACAGTCAGCCTTCACTGGACACCTGGGCACAAGAACAGTCAGGGTGTCTGAAAAAACTAACAGTTCTCCCATTTCCCTACCCCTAGACTCACACAGGAACATGCAGACCCACGCAGAACAACAGAAATGGGAGCCGGCGACCGACTGCATAATATGCGCCCTCAAGATACACCCAGACCGCTCCGATCCTAGCGGCTGCTCGCCCAGGCGGGGACTCCGCAAGATCCAGGGGGCGCGCGAGGTCGCTTGAGCCCGCAGGTTCCCCCGGGTCTCTATGAGACTGGATGCTGTCCTGGCTAAGAAATAAATGCGCAGCGAGAAAACTGGTGGCAAGCGTTTGTGGTCTCTGGGCGGACTGGGGATAAAAACTGCGGCTGCGCGGAGGAGTGGTGGAAGGAGACAGGACAGCAAACCATCTCCCTACCACGCGGAGAGTCTCCGACGGCGAGTTGTGAGAGACTGCACCCTGAGTTTGGGTGTGAGTGGAGAGGTAGAGCGACCAAATCACTCGAAGTTATTCTCAAGTTTTGCAAAGCGAAAACTCCTTGCTCCAAGGGC
>NW_011495018.1:29393958-29395154 GCF_000754665.1 Bison bison bison
GATGGGGCGGGGAAGGGTGGCTTCTGATGCGCCGCCGATAGGTCTGGGCTAAGGGGTGGGAGAGGGGTCGCAAAGGGAATGCAGCTGAGAGGATTATTGAGGGTTTATTTGAGATCGACTAGTATGAGGGAAGGCCTGTTCCAGAGACAGGTAGAGACAAACTTGGAGCCATGGGGAGTGACATACAAAATTTTATTATTTATTAATTATTATTTATTATTATTTATTTGTCATGTGCACAGAAAAGAAAAGAAAAAGAATCAAAACGAACTGACGCGCTGAAGGTGGCCAAGGAGACCAGAGCCATCCGGGAATCTTTCGAGGGTTCGGCTGGGTCCTGGGTTTGGGCCCCTGTCGCGCCAGCCCTACAGGGACTGGAATGGGCCGGGCCTCGGCGTCTGAACCTCGGCTCCCTCGCCGCCCCGCTTGGGCCACTGGAGCCTGGCTGGGCACCGGCAGTTCCCTTAACTATTCTCTTTTCTCGTTTTCCTTTTCAAATAAAAAGGCTCGAAGGAGAGAGAGATCTGGGCGAGGACTCCAAGCCTTTACGGATTTGTTCAAGGATTTTTATTTTTCACTTTTATTGACTTTGTTTCTGTTATTTCGAGTCGTCACGATCCACGGGTGAGGAGACATGCAGGGCGCATCGCCGCTACCGAGAGAGCAACTACGGGGCGGGGCGGCCCGGCCGCCGGTGGCCCAGAACCCACGGGGCACGGCCGCGAGGGGCGAACCTAGGGGCGGGCGCTGCCACCTCTGATCTAGCCTCAGGGGGGCAAGGCAGCCGGGGCAGGTCTGGGGAGAGAGGCCGAGGAAAGGACAGAGACAGAAAGACAAGAGAGACGAAGACTGAGAGAGACCGAGACAGAGGCGGAGAGAAGCAGAGACGAGAGCTGGAAAGGGGAGCGATGCAGAGAGATGAGGAGGAGAGAGCGAAAACACGGAATTACAGAGAAATAGCCAACAAAACAGAGGCGAGAGGAGTCCACAGGACCATGTTCGTCATTTTGCATAGAGATTTCTTTTCTTTTGTCATTTTTTGTAACATAAAAAAAAAGCCCCCCTCCCCCAGCACGTGCTGTGCTTTAGTGGGCGTGTAGCTGTGTTCCCCCCTCCCCCCCAGCGAGCGGCGACTCTCACAGCACAGACAGCGGGGCGTTATCTACAGGCAAAGCGGGCGGGCACCTGGGACTCTA
>NW_011495018.1:29395254-29395433 GCF_000754665.1 Bison bison bison
CTCTACCGGGAGGGGCGGGGCGGGAGGGGCGGGGTTATATACACGTGGGTTCGCCTTCACAAGACACACACCGTCTTTCTAAAAAGCAGCAGCCTGTTGGGTGTTTTTGTTTTCCTTTTTTGCAAAGACCATCATATTAAATAAATGTAGACTTGACTTTTTGCGGTTCTGTTCAGTTC
>NW_011495018.1:29395533-29413380 GCF_000754665.1 Bison bison bison
CTGTTCAGTTCCTGCTAGAGGAAGAGGATGGAGGTGGGTGGAGTGGGCAGCCCCCCACCTTCCACTCCGCGCAGCTCAGACGCCAACTCACATCCTGCTCCTACCACCGGCAGATTGAGTCTGTGTCGGGGCGGGGGACGGGGGTCATCGGGTAACTGCTTGGGGGGACCAGTGCCGCGGCCTGCAGAAACTGGTCCTGAGGCAGGCACGGGGACAGACTCAGGTGAGGGCGGCGAGTTAGGGAAGAGAGATGCAGAGCGACGTGGGATCGGAAAGGACGGGTAGGAGGAGGAGCTGCGAGGTGGGTAGATGGAAGAGACGCCGAGGTAGGGGCAAGGCGGGGGCTGAGAAGCTGGTCACTAGTAGGGGCTGCCTGGGCCCTTGCGAACTGGGCAGTTCAGGTGGAGTTGGGAAGAGCCAAGGGTCGGACTCGGTGGGTGCGGGCTGCTGGGGCCTGTGTGCCTTGGGTCCCAACCTTGGAAACGCCTGACGATCCCCAAAGCGCATCCCTGAAGCCCGGCCCCCACGCCCCCATTGCATTCCACCTTCTGGGCAGGGCACACTCAGAAGGTGGGGGCAATCTGGCTGAAGCCGGGATTCGGACATTTTCCCGAGGTCTCGGCAGGAGGCTCTTCCTCCTTCTGCAGAAAATCGTTTTGTTCTTCATTTCCTTTGCCCAGTCCCTCCAGCGAAGCCTCCCGGCGCTCGCCGGAGCGTCCGAGGCGGGCTGCACCCGGGCTGGGCCAGGCTGCAGTCCGCGCTGATTGTGTGTCACAGAAGCGTGTCCCCCGCGCGCAGCGGCGGGCCCGGCCAGAGTCCGGCGGTGCGGCTGGTGGGCTCCAGGCCAGCTCGGGCGAGGCGGGGACGAACTGGGTAGGGCCCTCCTCGCGACGCGGCCAGTCCAGCAGGCGGGAAGGGGCGGCGGGCCCGGGCCTGAGGGTCCCGCCCGCGGCGTCACTCGTCCTGTCCCGCCTTGGACGGGGTGAAGTGAAAAGCTGGAGGGGTCCTGGGAGGGGGATTGGGTCTGGGGCGGTGGCCGGGAGGCTTCGGGTCGCGTCGATCCTGCCTCCCTCCGGGGCGGGCGGTCAGACAGGGACGATGTGGAGGCCGAAGCTGTCGGCCTGAAGCTTGATGTGGTCCCCGCGGTAACTAGTGGCGGTCATAGGCAGCGGCAGCAGCGGCAGGGGCGGAGCCCCGGGGGGCGGCACTATAATAATAAGGGGAACCTGGAAGTTAACACAGGAGAAGAATGGGCTGGGTGAGAGGACAAACAGGAGAACAAAAAAGGAAAGAAAAGCAAAGCAGAGACCTCGTGCTGGGGTCTAGCAGGATCCGTGCAGGGAGGCCTTGGCTGAGTTGCGGGGCCGGTTGCCCTCAGGAGAACTGCATTCACCGGGTGGGAGAGGGACCCGATCGGTGACCGCCGCCGCCCGACTGCGGACCTCGAAGGGGGCCCAGGGTGGGGCGGCGCAGAGCCTTGCAGCCGCCGGGAACAGAGCGGAGCGGAGGGAGGGGCGGGAGGCACGGGCTTCCTCTAGGGATCCCGGGGCCTCAGAGCTGCGCTAACGAGCCTGCCCGGCTGGGCGCCCAAAAGTCCGGTGGGGGGTTGTCGAACCCGCACGGCCGAGCTGGCGGGCTGGCGGACCTACACGCTGAGCCGCCGGCCAGCCAGGTGGCGGTACTCACTTAGTAAGGCGGGGTTGCTGAATCTCCAAGCCTCGTTGTAGGCCGTGTACTGGGGGTGGCTGTACGGGTTGCCGGAGAACTCGCTCCCTGCGGGGGGGGGCGGGGGAGTGGGGATCAGACACTCGCAAGGCCAGGGCGGGCCCGACGTGCCCGGCCAGGGGCCTCCCCCGGGTCCGAGGTGCAGATGCTTCGCCAGGCGGACGGGCGGAGAGAGAACAATCCACCTGGTCCGCAGGGGGAGACCCCGTGCTAATGGTGGTGGTAGTGGTGGTGGGGTGTGTGTGTCTGCAGAAGCACCGACGCGCCTCCCACAGCGCCGCGGAGGTAGTTTCGGGGCGCTCCCTCGGAAGCGCTCCGAGTCACCCAGGAAGGGCTTATTCTGAGTCCAGGGGCACCTACGCCCTGCGATGGGGACCAAAGCCTTTTTAGTGGAGACTCTGGTTCTAGGAGCCACAGCCCCACAGGGTGGAAGCGGGGGGAGGATGGCGAAGACAGGCTCTAGGGACACTTTGTCCCAGAAAGTCCGGGGAATGGCATCTCAGCACTGTGCCAATGCGAGGGGTGGGGGCTCTGCTGGGAAACACTCCCCTCTCATCTTTCCCTCTAGAGATTTGAAACGTGGGCCACGCAGCAGGGGAAGGAGGCGGCGGGAGGAGGCAGGTGGACTGCCCGCGGGTTCACAAACGGTGAACGGAGGGCCCCGTGGGCTGGGAGCCGTCGGAAGCTGCTTCCCTCCCTCCGCGCGAGAAAGGCCAGGCCCCCGGGTTTCCCCCTCGCCCTTTCTCCTGTGTGATGACCCCAGACTGTTTACAGTGATCCCTAACCGCGGGTTAAGTAGAGGAGAAGGGGCCCCTCTCGGAGAGGGAGCTGGGGTGGGGGTGGGGGATGCAGCCACTGGAAAGCCTGTTTATTGACGAGGAGGGAAAGCATGCGTGCAGCAGGATAATGAGCTTCTGAGCTCAACTGTGACCAAGAGGAACTGAGCTATCTCCTTCCCCATCGCTAATGAAACAAGTGTAATTTCCTCATCAGCACTAGATTCTGTTTAACGACTCCCCCCTTGCCACCATGAGCTCTCTGCGGTTCTCCTCACCCCATCTCCTTGCAGGCTATCCCCCCACCCCCGCACCCCCATCTCTCTGAGACCTCCAGTCTCCACCTGCTCTCGCCTGGGACCTTCCCAGAAGAATCTCCTTGCACCCAACACTCCTGTTCCCCCTACTCTAAATCTGGGCAGGAATCCCCCTACTCACACCCTCAACTCTTTTTACCCAGTTCCTCAGCCCCCTGTTCTGCAACTCCAGGCAGCAATCTCCCCCTCTGCAATCCCCCTCCCCTAGCTCTGCTGATCAAGGGCTGTCCCTGAATGGCCCATCCAGGAATAGGGCCAGTCACCCTATTCTATCCACACTCCCCCTTCCATGAGAGCTGAGCTTCAGGGAACGGGCACACAGAGGGTGCCCAGCAGGACAGGATGCAGGGCCAGTGACTCTCATCCTCTTTAAGACAAGAGTTTTTCGGTGTTGATGTGAATAGGAACTTCAACTCTCTGGCTTCAAGCCCAGCTCCCAATCTGGGGTGAGGGGTTGGGGAGAGCACGGCCTCCAGGTGTATTCACCAGATCCTGCACATGGCCCCTTTCTCTCTGATCCACACAGCCCAAACCCAGCTCCTCACAGAGGGGGACAGGTCAGAGCCCCCAGGAGCAGTGAAGGCCCAGGGCTCCTCTGAGACGTGGGGGCACTCTAGGTTGTCTCTCTGAAGCCTGCCTCTCTGGTTCCTGCCACAGCCTGTCTTCTGTTCCTCTCTCCTTAGGGACTGACTCCCTTCTCTCCCTGGAATGGGGTTGGCTCCTGGTCTTCCCAGTGGGTTGGTGTGGACCAGGGTGGCTTTGTCTGAGATGTGAGTCCCTTTGACCGACATGCCCCTGGAAATGGTTCTCGGCTCCAAGTTTCCATGGAAACCAGGGCAGGCTCTTCCGAGCAGTGTCAGCTGGCTGGGGGTGGGCTAGGGCACTGAGGGTGGAGCTGAGGCCGAGTGCTCCCAGGGCACAGGCTGGGGTGGGTGGGCACTGCAGAGGGGCCAGGACATACAGGGGGTACTTCTGCAGGCTCCCTCCGTGGGGTGCTCAAGAGGGAGGGTGAGGGACCCCCGCTGCGGCCTCTAGGGAGACAGAGGGATAGAACAGCAGTAGTTTGTGGGAGAGGAGATATTGGGTCTCCCCCCCAGCCCCCAGTCTCAGACTACAGACCATGCAGCAGTTTACCCACAGTTCAGCTACCCCCACCTAAATCAGGCAGCTACAGCTGGGTCACATACCAGGCACCATTCCTGCCAGGGTGGAGGTGGGGTAGCTTCCCTGGCCAGTGGGGGGCACGTGAGGGGGGTAACCAGGCAGAGTGGTGCTCGCCATGTCACGACCTGGAAAAACACAAAGGGGGAAGGGGTGAGGCCTGGAAGAGAGGGGTCTGCCTCTGCTCACACCAGGGTGCTCTGTGGGAAAGAAGTATTGAGTGCAGACACGTGGGAGCAGAGCTGAATGAGGAGGTCCAGGTGAGCCCTTACATGTACCTAGCTTGTCACCCGAATGTCCCAGGATCAGCTGTGTGTATGCACCTCTGCTCAGTGTAGCTCTTTGTGTGTCTCCGTGCATGTGTGTTGCAGAAGACAATAGCAACCCACTCCAGTACTCTTGCCTGGAGAATCTCAGGGACAGGAGAGCCTGGTGGGCTGCCGTCTATGGGGTCGCATAGAGTCAGACGCGACTGAAGCGACTTAGCAGCAACAACAGCATTGCATATGTGTGTGTGTTTGCCTTTGCTTGTGTCTCTTTCTAGCCCAAACTCAGCTGGAGAAGGGAGGGAGACGACCTGGCTTTACTCTTCCTTCCCAGTGAGATACTCAGCTGTATCTCTCCAGTAGAAAAAACAACCTCTATCATCTTGCTCAGCTCTTCCCTCTCTGGTGCATATGGTTATTCCCTGTCCTCTCCAAGTGAAGCTGCAGGTGCTGGGCCTGGTGGGTGTGAAGAGCAGGGTCTGGCTGGTGGGCTATTTTCCTGTTAGTGTTTATGACATTTAAGTGATAGAAAACCATCTCCAAAGCAAATCAGGAGCTTTGAGCCAGCAATACAAGTAGATTAGACCAAGTTTCAATGAGCAAAGTCTGCTCTGCCCACTAGCTGCTGGACTTCTGTCCCTGGAGGTGTCCGTTGCTAAGAGTCTGGAGAGTGGGAGGAAGGGCTTTCCTACTGTCCTGGAGTGAAGACGAAGCATGCCAGTCTGAGGGAGATACCCATGGTCCACAGACATCTCTGGAACACAGCTGTCCCTGAATGGCTTTCCTTCCTTGCAGACCCCCTCCATTGCCATAAAGTGGTCACTGCCTCCTTTGCAATTTAGCATGCTCCAGTCTCTAACAATAATTTGCCCTCTCCCATACTTTCATGCCCTAGAGACTCATTCATCCTCTCCTGGGTCCCAGGTCCCATCTCTCCTCTCCATATTCCCCTTAGTCTCCTCTTCAGCCAGTGCCACTCTCCCACTTCAGTGCCCCTGTCCAACCCTGGGAAGAGGTGTGGCTGGAAGAAGTCACAGAACTATGCATCTCTGGCCCACTTTCTTCTCATTGATGGCGCTAGACCTCATCCTCCTGATGGCTATTCCAAAGCGCTTCCCTCTCTCTCTCCTTGACAGTCTCCCCTTAAAGTTGACCTCACCCCCAACTTCCCTGAAATGTGTGTTTCCTCACTGCTACCTTAACACATCTGAGTGAGTCATCCTTCCCTAAATAGACAAAGACACAGCTCAGGCCTTTGCATTCCCAGCTGCCCGTGAACCTTTTCATTAGCTGTCCCACCATCACCTCAAACCTGACAGGAATAAAAGTGATCATCTTCCCTACAGTCAGTTCTACTGACCCACTTGAAGACCATCAGACCAAAACCTCTGGAGTTGTTCTTGACATAGCTCCCACCCTCACCATATGAAGTCAGTCACTAAGTGCCGTCAGTTTTCCTTAGCAATGTCTATTAGAGCCATTCTGTTTCCATTTCCTCCATTTGTGTTCCCTGCCTCCACATTCTTCTTCAGTCTATCCCACGTGTGGCTGCTTGGTTAGCCCTCATGAAACATTGCTTTCATCACATCACTTCCCTTGCAAAACTACTGCAGATTCTCTGTAGTCTATAGTTTGAGTGTCTCTCTGGCAGTCTAAAGTCTACCAGGCTTTCAAAGCCTCTCTGGTACTCTTCCCACTCAGCTTTCTCAGCTCTGATTCTCACCCCTCCTGGTTTCGTTTGACTGCTGTCAATGGCTTGGGTGCTGTGAAATCTCTGCTTTTGCCATGTTATTTTCTTCTTACTATCATGTCCCTCTCCTTCCAGCTCAAGCCTTAAAACCCCTACTGTTCTACCTATCAGAGAAGTTTCTCTCTTCTGAAATTTTCTATTATTTCTGTCCTCCATGCTTTACCAGTCACTATAGTTCACGAAGCATCAGCCCTATTGTTTGCTTCCTCAAACAGATCATAACGGAACCAAGGGCAGGCCCTGTCTTCTGCTCTATCTTGCAGTTGAAAATATGGTAGATGCTCAATAAAAATTTACTGATTAATTCTCTCTCAGTCTATTGGATTTAATAGACTTAATTAATGGACTTCATTCCAGGTGGGTTATATTGTTTTCTGTTTCATATACGTTGGTGTCCTTTGGAGAGGAAAAGCTGAGCAAAATGTAAATTTTAAATCTGCTTTTTCTGTACAAATAGTTTGAATAATGGATTATGAATTTTTATAAGATGATGGAAGATTTATATAGGATGATGAAAATGAGGGACTCATATGTTGTGAGTCAGCTTTATCATGCCATGGAATGATAGTCTTTCTACCTATCTAACATAGCTAATCTCTTACATTTCAAAACTGAAGAGCAGAACTGTCAAACAGAGATCACTTTGGACTCCCAGAGAGATAGAAGAATCTATGTTTGCTTTGTTGTGGGTTTTCTTTCATTGACTTCTATTGTCAACTAAATGTATGACCCTCCTTGACTATCTCTCAGTGGAGAGGACCAGAAGTGGACAAGTCAGCAACATCTATCAATTTCTAGGGAGATTAGTGATATGGCATTTTGTGGTCAAAAAAGTCCCAAGATAGAGGAGAGTTAGGGAGGATGTAGAAGCTTTGGTGGCTTAGACGGTAAAAAGCATCTGCCTACAATGCAGGAGACCCAGGTTCAATCCCTGAGTCGGGAAGATCCCCTGGATAAGGAAATGGCAACCCACTCCAGTACTCTTGCCTGGAAAATCCCATGGATGGAGGAGCCTGGTAGGCTACAGTTCATGGGGTCACAAAGAGTCAGAGAGGATTGAGGGACTTCACTTTCACTTTCAGAGGTTTTGAATTACAAAAATATAGAAGACCAATTCTTGGTCTTGTGACCCTAATGGCCACCAAACAGCCAGGAAAAGAAGGACGCGTCTTCTCAATAAATAGGAATTTAAATGCATTTGAATTTTGATTTTCAGCTGCATGGTTCTCACAGCTTGTTACACACAAATTCTTTGTACTCTAAGGTTGTGTCACACAATACCTTACCTAGCTTCAGGAGAGAAGAGGAAATGTGGGATAACCAGAAAGGTGTTACCAGCTACCTGGAGGCACAACTATGCAATGTTTATTTCCACTGGAGTTTTTCTCTTGCAAATGATCCAGCTTGCAGCCACAGAACTGTTGATTGAGAGGCGCATTTCTAAATTCTATTTAAAAAAACAACTGAATCTGGGAAGCGCTATTCAAATATTTTCGAAGTGTGAGATAAGACACCCACGATGAGGAAAAAGCATAGAAAGCTTCCTGATGTTCTGCACACAGCTGTGCTTATACTCTCCTGGATTCTGTAACATCAGTATCACCACCAAGAAGTGCCTGTTCAGGGCCCCTGAGCCAACAAAGGTATAAGCCACTGCATACAAAGCACTCTCAACGGCTTCATTAGCACACAGGTGACACCCGAAGAGCAGGAGCAAATTGACCAAACTCTTGCCAGAGCCATATATCCTTCTGGAACACCACTGTCAATAATGGAAAACACATACTGCAGGAAGTTTTCAAATTACTAAGACCATCATACCATTTGCCCAGCAGCATTCTGTGAGCAAGCCTCTTTCAGTGAGTGAATATGAATGGGTAATGGAATCTTTGCAAGGAAGAATCAACAGAGGACTGGGCCTTGCATTACTACAGATGAGTGGACGAGTGGGAGTGCAGGCGGACTCTAAAACTGTATGACAGCATAACCACCTTCTTCAAACAAACAGGCAAAAGTGCAGAAAGAGGAGGAAACAGCTTCAGAGAAGAATACATGGCTCTAAAATATGTATTATTTGACAGACATAGGAAGCAGTCAAGCATTTGCTTTGCTCACTGGTGATGCCAGGAACATGAAAGCGCGCCAAGCATCACACATGAATAAAATCCACATACTATAAGAGGATGGGCATTTCTCTTTGGATAATTGTTTCCTAAGATGACAAAGTTTTAAAGATGGAAGAGCCTTGGAGATGTTGGGTCTCACTTCCTTGTTTTAAAGTTAAGAAAACGGGGGCACAGAGAAGCATTGTGACTTTCCTATTGCTGCAGAGCTGGTAAATGACAAATGTGAAGCTCTGTTTGTACCACGCTGCCTTTCAATGATAACATGAAGCCAGATCCTCCCCAAATGCACCAAAGAAAAGGAAAAAGAAGTCCTCTGACAAACAGAATCTCATATTGTCACCACTGTTATTAGGATGAGGCAAGAAAAACAGGACACAAAGAACAAAATATTGACACTGAAAGTCTGCAGTAAAACTTCATGGGGTTGGGTATTAATCTCCTTGGAGAGTTTTCTGAGAAACAAAGAAGCTCTTCAAGAAACAGGAGTAGTTGAGAATCTAAAGTACCCAGAAGTGTTAGAAGCACTGTACTTGATGAGGATGTCTTCTCAGTTCAACTGCAGAAGTCCCTGAAGATTCTAAAGCCAATTTCTACAGCAATCGTTACATCTGAATCAGACAGCGCACTTCTGTCAGACACTCCTTACCAAATGGGCCAGATCAAATCAACTGTTTGGGAGAAACTAAGTGCAGTTCCTCCTACAAGTACAGAGAAAAGCAAAGTGAGGCTTTATTAAGAAAATTTCAGTCCCTGGTTAATTTATGCTACTTTGTCAGCTCTAAGATCCAAGGGCAGAGCTGTGTTTCTACTTGCACCTAGACTAGCTAGCATTCACTGAGCACCTACTAATTATGCTAGGTGTTGTCCTAAATATTTTCTATATATTATCTCATTTAGTCCCAATATCAACCTATGATGTTGATCTGGTTTTTTTAATCCACATTTTATAGATGAGAAACTGAACCTCAGAGGGGATAAGTATTATGTTCAAGATTTCACAGCTCATAGATGACAGAACCTGGACTACAGAACAAGCAGTATACTCGGAAATGGGTTCTAGAATGACATTCTCAACTACTGTAGACCCAGAAAATAGGTATCTGGTCCAGGAAAGTAACCTGGGATTATGCTAAGCAAATCCTTCCTATAATAGAACATTGCGTCACTTCTTGTTTCTTGCATATTTCAAGTTCTTCCATTTTCTATAGCAAGTGTTTTAAACTGGGGATCACTGATCCTATAGGGTATCATTGATGGGCTTAGGGAGTCCATATAAAGCTATACATAAGATGTCACAGTCATACTTATGCCATACTTAGATGGCTTTTTATCATGTTCTCAAAAGTATTCATGACTCAAAGATTAGTAGGCAGTGTTTATTAAAAAAAGACCAAAGACACTGATTAGTAAGAAAGACACTGGTTTGTTTGAAACCATTTGAATTGTAGCAATAAACCAGATCATACAAAGAACAGTAGAATAACATGTGAAGAAATAGGAAGGCTTATCTCAAGTAAGACAAATGTCAGCATCCAGAAGACCAAGGAAATAATAAAAAGGAAGCCACCAAAGCAGCACAGATGCTTTCATTCAGTGATGGCAAGACAACAAGACTTATTAGACACAGATTTATACAGTAAAAGTTATATTCAATGAGCTTAGAGATGCCTTCCCTCAGCATCTTTCTCTGAAAATGAGCACTTTTGCTATCCACTTGACACTACGGAGGACCCTAAGGGGAGAAAACATAACTCTTGTTTTACTATCCTAACCTCAAGTTTTGTCTGCTTCTCATACGGTAGTGAAAATGAAGACATTAGATTGCTTCAAGGTTGGCAGTCTGTGCCTGCATTTGACACAAGCGTTTATAATACTTTCAAGAGCGCACAGTTATTAAACTTGTAATTACTGTCTAAATATACTGTACATTTACATTCACTACATCAATTATGATCACTTTAGGACCAATCCCAGTTATATAGAACACACCAAAGCAACAACTTTAAATCTGTAAAAGATGTTTTAATAGGAGAGGGGAAGAAATTTCTACCTATTTCATTTTGTTCTTGATTTTCCAGGTTTCCAGATTCTCTGGAAGGTTTCTCCTGGGGGTCAGAGATGCCTGTGTGAGGGCCTGCAGCCCCAGGCTCTGTCTTGGCCCCATAGCTCCTCATCCAGAGGCTGGCCTGCCCTGGGCTCCAGCAGAGGGGGCTGTTTCTGCAGCTCAGGGCAGCTGCTCTCCCAGCCAGTCTGGCTTCCCACCCACAGCTGGACCTCTGTTCCCTGGGGTGTCCTAGGCAGGGATGCCACTCACAGCTTTGTGGGCGGAATGAGGCCTGCACCTTGACAGCCAACCTGCTGGACACAGTCAGTCGTGCTGTTACTGCCCTTCTGCCAGCACACAGTCCGACTGGGCCACGCTAGCCTGCTGGCCCAGGGCCCCACAAGAGGTGCTCCTATAACTCAGCTGGACCATGGATGGAGCTGCAGCCTTAGGATCCTGGGAGAAGGACAGGGAGTGCTGCAAGAATCGCATTCTCAAAGGACTGAAAGGGAACTTGACTATCCTCTAGTCTAAGTCCCTCATTTTGCAGAGGAGGAAAGTGAGGCCCAGAGAGAGCCTCTCCTCTTTCACTTCCCCAGGCTACCACCTTCTCTGGCTCCACTAACAAGTCACAAATGAAGAATGGAGTCTTTAGGTGCTGGCACTCTGGAGGCTGGGCCTGGGCTCGCTGATGGGCTCCCAGCCCCTCGTGCTGGGTGGGCAGAGGTTAAGCCTGTTTGCACAGTCTCTCGATGCTCCAGGTCTCCCAGTTCCTCTCTGGCTTTATTTTGTTCTCTGAGATTGCTGAATTGTCAGCTCTAATCCTTCCTGAAAGCGCAGCGTTTTTCAGGCACTCTGTGTAAGTGAGACCCTAATCCCAAGGAAAACGGCCACTTAAGCTGCCAGAGCATTAGGCTGCTCTCTGAGCCTACTGCAGGATTTCCTCCCTCCCCAGCCGCTCCCCCTCCCTACTCAGCCGACCAGAGGAGGAGAGGCGAGGATTTCAGGCTGAAGGTGTGCAAAGCCCTCTCCGAAGTAACAACAGTGGCAGGGCTTGCCTCCCAAAGCTCAGGGCTGAAAAAGTGCTGGTTTGTTTGTCCCGAGGCTACAGCTCAGAACCTGGGAAGGAAGGGTTCTGATTACCCTGGGGTGGGGATCTTCCTGTCACCTCGTCAGGGTGACTGGCTCTATAGGGGAAATGGCCTTTTACTTAGGTGATTCCGAGATCACCAGGGACATTTCTGAGTCCTTGGTGCCAATACATACCTATAACATTCACTGGGACACCACTCTTTAGGGTTTCTGGTCCTTCAGGAAAGGCTGGGCTGGCTGACTTCACTTTTACTTAGCCAACCTCTTCTTCTTAGTACCGAATAATGGGATAAATAGGTTTAGTGCTGGGGGATCCCTCCTCCCACCTTTGGAGAACTCTCCTTTGGGACACTTCAAGCATCTCTAAATATCTACAGCAGCAGAAAGGTTCCCTATAACCCAGCTAATCATGAAAACAGTGCCCAGTGTTCTCTCTCTCTCTCTTTTTGGCTAGGTCACACAGCATACAGGAGGATCCTAGTTTCCAGACCAGAGATCAAACCCTCGCCCCCTGCACTAGAAGCATGGGGTCTTAAACCACTGGACCGCCAGGGAAGTCCCCAGGGAAGTTTTCTACTAGGCAACACTTTTTTTTTTTTTTGTAGTTGGCTACTACATGCATTTGAAATAAAGATTGTTGCTCCCTCAAAAATATTTTGATTTAAATTCAAACTGTCCTCTCTCCATGATCTCTAAATAAATCAGTGAGACCATGCTGTGGAGGGCCAAATACAGTCCATTTGGCATGCTCAGCCTTTGGGTCTCATGGATGGAAGGAGGAGATGAAGGGAGGAGTCAAGAGGAGAAGCCCAAGGTAATGGGCCAAATTTGAGCTCAACTTAGAAGCCCATAGAATTACATCTTTGCTAAGATGCCGGAGAGCCCTTTATAACTTCTTCCTCTTCCCCATGCCTCTCCTTCCCTCAGTGGCTCCATTAGCAGCCCAGGGGGTTTTATCCAAGGCACCCTGCTGGGGAGGGCAGCCCATCACTGCTGGGAGGGCAGCCCATCACTGCTGGGATAGCAGGTGAGCACAGTCATGGGTGTAGAATTGGGGCTGGAGATTAGGGTGGCACAGCTTTTATTGTGTTCAAATTTGACCTGACTCTCCCAGTCCTAGAGTAAATTAATGACTTTTATTTGAAATATCTTTTCCCTCTAGAGGTGGACTGAATGAAGGAGGAAGGGAAGGAGCCCTGATCCAATGACTCCCTAGGCTGCAGACCCACAGCACCCACATTATCTGTCAATGTCTCATTGCTATGGAAATGCCCCCATAATTAAATCAGAGTTGATGTCTGGGGTTGGTGGTCCTTGGGGATGTGTCTGGAGGCCTCAGGGATGTTTGGAGGAGGCTAGCCTCTTATCAGTGGGCCTTCTCAGCTGAGAAGCCCTCTTGGCTTCATTCAGCCGCCATAGCACGAGCTCTATGACTTGCTATGTGTCTGAAGTTGCCCTAGCCCTCTCCTTTCAAGGTTGGAGAGAAACTCTGATGTCTGTGCCCTAAATTCCTCTAGCTAATCAGGGGCTTTGAGCTGACAGACAAGGCTAGGAGACTCCTAGCCTCCTTCAGAAACATTTCTCAGCCTTTATTGCCCTCTCCTCCCCCAAGGGGCTGGCCAAGGGCTAAGCTGTTTGTTTTATGGAGGGAAATGCAGTCGCATTGGAACGGGGTTGTTAACTACAGGAAAGAGGCATTTCCTAGAGGTCCTCAGGACTCCTGGAGCAAGAGGAGGGTTTCCCAGGGTCCACACCTCTAGGCCACTTTCGCTCACCATCCCAGCTGTGGGTAAGAAGGCTGAACTTTTAATAGTCCGCAACCTTTTCTCAGAAGCTGAGCCCACACAACTCTGTCTAGGCCCCAGGGGCCAGTCCCTGGTTTTCTTTGAACTTTGCCTTACTGGTTTCCTCCACCTCTGCTCAAATTTACCAGCTTCCAGAAGAACCCCATCTTCTGCTCCCTCCCCTGCCGTGGGTGGTATTTCTTGCTTAGGCAGCATCTCCTCCCAGATCTCAGCTACAGGTTCCTGCAGACCTGCAGTCTCTAGGCATCAAGAGAAATTTCCCTGAGCTCTTGAATAAAACCAGCTTATCCCCACCAGGGTGGGGAAGCTAACAAGGCTTTTTAGAAATTTCCCCATAAGGGAGGAATAGACCGTCCCTGCTACAGTTGTCCAATGTTCAGACATTTTTCCGAAAGGGAAGATTCTCTGCTGAGACTTAGCAGTATGGGAGCTTGGATAAGAAGGCGACAGGCTCTACTTTCAGGGCTGCCTGGGGGTCCTCTCTTTCCATGCCTCCAAATCCCCAGAGAACACAATCTAGGTGTCTTCTTTGCCTTTTTAAGGTCACTATTACCTGACTAGTTGCTGAGCAGTGGTAAGGAAGGGGATGTGGGATCCAGATCTGTGATTAACACAAAACATACTTTTAGACGGAGGAATAAATGGCAACCCACTCCAGTATTCTTGCCTGGAGAATCCCCATGGACAGAGGAGCCTGGCGGGCTGTAGTCCATGGGGTCGCAAGAGTTGGACGCAACTGAGTGAGTAAGCACACCCACCCTTACTTTTAGAAATACCTTTTAGAATTTTAAACACGCTTACTATATAGTTGCTTTTGGATTGTTCTGGATAGTTTTGGATTGTTATTATCTCTAATTCTTGGGGGGTACTAATTGTTCTGCTTATTACTTCTACTAACTCTCCCTCATAATAGTCTGTATTTATATGAGGTCTGTCATTTGTTGTACTGAGCTCATCTTTAGTGGTGGACTTGTTTCTGTGGGAGTCCCATGTCCTCTGGATTGTACGATGTCTCTGCAAAGAAGATTTGCCCTTGTCCTGCTGGGGTTTCTGAGCAGGTTACTATCCTGGATAAATTTGGATGTAAGTTCTTAGCTGGGAGTTCCTGCCACATCCCCATGGTGTAAATTTGGACTCAGGGTTAGGCTTGGGGTCTCCACTTCTCAGAGAGACATCACTTTGCCCTCGCTTGTTTCCGTGGGCCCTGGGGATGACTTTGCGGTTTCCTTTCATAGACAGTGTTGTCCTGCTTTGTTCCTGACTTTATTCAGGGGAATACTCAGTTCTAGTTGTTGCTTCTCTGGGGCCCAAGATCATGTTTTCTGTCTGGTATGTTACAACCCCAGCCTCCCCCAGTTAGGGTCTGCCTCCACTGTGGCCTCTCACACTTTGCTCTGGGTTTGAATCTCCCTCTGTTTCTGATACCAGAGGGTGAGGTTTGGTTGTATATTAGCAATTCTCATTGTTATTTATCCAGCTGTGTTTTGGTGAGTTTAGCTTGCCTTGTTTCTGGACATCGATCTTATTCATCTGTCACCCCCTGGGACTTAGAGGGTGGGGAGAACTTTACTTGCATAAAGCTCCCTAGTGTTCAGCACTGAGTCTCACCAGAGGCTGTGAAGCCCACTCACTCAGGGCAGCAGCTCTGGGGCCCAGTGTATCCCTCGGATTCTAGAGTGAACATGGAGAGCCACTGTACAAGCCCTGACTTCCCCCCCACACCATCTTGCTCCACTGGCGCTCCCAGGCAGGGAACCTGCTCTCATTATCAGGGTGGATCTTCACCAGGCAAAGGGACTCTCTAAATGCTCAGAAGCATCTGCAAGTGACTTTGGGAATCCTGAAACTAGTATTCATCTTACTCTTGCAGATCAACATCACTGCCAAGGTCCCTTCACACTCTCTGCAGCTGCAGACCTGGCCAGGCACACAAGAGGAGTCACAGTGAGGAGGTCATGGGAAAGAGAGGCTTTTTTCTACCAGTGATGGGAGACTTGGAGGCATCAGCACACAGTCAGAACCAGAGTCCTCCCTGAAAAGACCCTGACTCAAAGGCCCTTGGGACCACTGAGGGGTTGATGGCAGCCCTGCTCTGAGGTCCTCTGAAAGGGTAAGAAGGTGGTAGAAGGTTGCTGCAGCCAGGCAACCTGAGGAAGCCTGGGGCTAGAGTGCCCCCCACCCCCTCTCTCATCCAGTTGGCCCCCTTTTCCTTATCACTTAGGAGAGACTCGGCTCTGTTCCAGACCAGCAGCCTAGAGCAGTGGGCTGGAGAGAAGAGATGCTGCTGAGCTGGAGCGGCCCAGCGGCGGAAGGGAAAGTGGGTGATAAATTTAAATAACCAGCTTGACTTGGCAGCTTGCTGAGTTGTGATGCGGTGAAATTAAAATCTCGGCAGAACTTGCAAACACTACCCAGAAAAATCCGTCTCCCTCTCTGGTTCCATGATGGAAGGTAGGGAGGGGAGGCATTCGGGCCAAGCCCCAGGCTTCAGCAGCCACCCTTGCTTGCAATGTGATTAGCTGTGTCCTGGCCCACTGGGCTCCACTCTCCCCTCCAAACAATAGTCCAGGTTCCTCTCTCTTCTCAGTCCTGACCTTGTGGAACAGCTGCATCAAGTGGCTGGTGAAGTTTGAAATCAGCCTCTAGTGCCAGGAGGTGGCAGGAATATCAATAAGGTCGGCTTGTCGGGTTGGGCTAGGGCTTCCTGAGCTGTTTCCTTAGGACTCACTTGCAGAGGTTTACAGCCTCAGCTGCCTGTCCCCTGGGAGGAAGATGAGCTGGGGGTTTAGTTTAGGATATAGGAGGTGAAGAGGGCTCCTCAAACACCTGAGCACATTCAAGCTGGACTGTGGCCACAGGATGCCCTCTCTTACCTGGAGCACACACCTGGCCAGAATCACCTGCTGGAAAGCTCCAGCCCTTTCCTCCCCCACCAAAGCCCTTCATACTCTCCAACCAAATAAAATCATAAAGAATCTTAGGGGGGGATTTTTTCAAATACACCAAAAGCCATTCCTGTATCTGAGCTGTGCTTGGAACCCAGTTCTAGATATCAACATCCTTCTAGAAAAACTCACCCGAAATTCACCTCTCTGATGTCCGCTGTCTTTACATCACTGCTCACTGCTACCCACAAACTCCTGGCCTGAAGGCCAACTTGCTGGACCCAACTCCTGAGATGGTCCAGGAAACCTCTGGGCACTGCCCTGTTTCTCACCTTGACAGTACCTCCAGCAAATTCTGTTCATCCCCATATTAAACACATCATGAATCATTCATCTTTAAGAGATTATGCAAATTAGGAGGACATAAAATCAACAAAGATCAATAACTGCAGCCGTTTAATTGCCAGCAAAAACATTTTAAGAATGAGCATAATCTGTAGCCCTTTCTTGGGTAATGGCACCATTAATCCAAACCTTGGATCTTGGCCTAAGTGTAGAAAAATCATTCCCTGCCCCCTTACCTCCTCCCATCGCCCCTCCCCCACTTCTCCACACTCTTCTCTCTTTTTGGTAATTTCCAGTTTCTGAGCGAGTTTCCCCGTCATTACCACTGGTGAACAGCTCCGAATGTTAATGGTTCTGCTTTTGTTACTCCTCGCTTGATTGAAATGTCGCATACAGATTGAGATGTTAGTGCTAACTTGCCACCTGGGAATGTCAAGCTGGGTCTGAAATGAACTTTTCTCACACTTGGATCCAGATGGATCAGCCGGAGATGTTCCCAGGCTGAGCTGGGACCGTTCCAGGGCCATGGGGGGGAGGCGGGCGGGGGGATGCTCAAGGTGGAGGCACTTTTCTGCACCAGCCTGAGTTCTCCTGCTGTAGGAACCCTGCCCCAGAGATCCTTATCTCCACTCCAGAAAGCCTCTACCTTCTGGATGGTGGCCCTGGGCCCAGGGAAGCATAGCTGGGGTTAGAGAAGTCTCCTGGACTCTGATTTGCTGCTGCCTTGGGGTGGGCCACCTTTGGGAAGTGACAACTGTAACTCTCAGCAGATCAGAAGAAACGTGACCCATCCTAGGCCATCGCTCTTCCTTGGGTCGGAACGCCCACAGCTCAGAGAGCTTCTGTACTGGGCAATGGACTGTCTCCTGCTGAGGGCCAGTGGGTCCTGTGTTGTGTCCTGACCCAGCTTTTGGCTGTCACTCCCAAAAAGCCTGTCCAGAACTCAAACTCTGACTGCCTAGCTTAAGAGCTCTACTCTGTCCAGGCCGGAAACAGTGGGTCTGGGACACCCCTTAGGGAGAATATGGAACAGCAAGCATCAGGGCTCTCCCAAGCTCCCAGGTGGAAGACGGTGGCTGCTTGCAGCCTGTCTCAGACCTGAGCCACGTTCAGAACAGCTCCAAGTTGGAACCTGTCCTCCAGTGGGGCCAAGCCCGCTCCCTGTCTCTGCTGCTGGCTGCTTACAGCTGGGCTGCCAGGTCCCCAGGCCACCTCTGCTCGCCTTGCTCGGCAAGTAATGCCTCAGCCAAGTAATGTCTCCCAATCCCCACCGAGACCCTTCTCAGTCATTCTCTCTCCCAAGGAACAAACGGCACATTGGCTTTATTGTCTCCAGAATAATTAGGTGAATTTTAATAACACCTCGATGTGTGTCTCTCCCACTTGGGCACTTTCCTGGCCCGGAAACCCTTTTCTGCAGTGCCAGTCCGCAGCTCAGAGGCCAGGAGTGTCATCAGCTGGGCCCTCCACTGCGCCGCACCTCGGCCTTCTTCCCCTCTAGCTGCCTCTGCTGCTCTGGATCCACCTGGATTAGGTGCCCCACCCCCTGCATCGA
>NW_011495018.1:29413480-29414374 GCF_000754665.1 Bison bison bison
CCTGCATCGAGGGACGGGACCCTGTCTGGCCTTGAAATCAAGCCTTGGTCTCAGTGATGTCTCTGAGAAGCTGGAGAAGGGCTGAACTAATTGAGCTTATCTATTACCACAGAACCAGATGCCATGCCCTGAAGCCCAAAGCCACAATTTTGGTACTCCCGGGCCACCCAGAGGAGAGGGACACAGGTCCTCCAGGGGACTTGAGGACACGGGAGTGTGGAGGCTCAACATTGAATGAGCACTCAGGCTCCATTCTTGCTAGCCTGGCTTATTTACCCTCCTTCTCCCATGCACATCCTAGCGAGAGGCTCATAATTCTCACCACCTTGGTAGAGGCAAGAAAAAAAGGCACAGAAAGAGGCAAAAGCATGGGCAGAAAGAACCAGCTATAACCCATCCTGGCTTTGACCTTTCCAGGCTGCAGCACACAGAGAGTCTGCCCATGGTGTTTTCTCCTACATCTGTACACGTCTGTTGAGGAAGTGCCCTGGCTTTTGGAGACTTGCTCTTTCTACAGAGATCATGGCAGGGAGCCCACTTGTCGCACTGGGCCCCAGATGGCATAGGCTGAGGCGCCCCCACCGAAAGCAGTTTGCCCACCCTCCTGGAAGCCCCCTTACCAGTCACAACAGGGTATGTCTGCGTGCCTGACACGTTGCTGCCCAGCTCGGGGTTGGTGGATGCAGATAGACTCGACTTGACTTCATCAAGCCCAGGGGTCAGGGCTGGGAGGGAGTACTCATTCCCCTGGGAGGAGAGAGAAAAGAGACAGCTCGCTATTGACGCACACATGCGGAGAGGCCTCGGTGTGCAGATGGGGAGGAGGGACGGGGAGCCCTCCCAGATGGGGTGGAAGGAGCTGGCCAGGCAGAGGGCGGGGAGGGTTGGGGGGGT
>NW_011495018.1:29414474-29419275 GCF_000754665.1 Bison bison bison
GGTGGGCTCAAGGGATGACGCAGAGTTGTGTGTTGGGGAGGCAGACCTGACTCTGGGAAGTTGAGGGGCAGCCTGTCCATTCTTGGTGGGTATCCGAGCACCCTTGACCTCTCTGCAGCCTCTCCTGCTTAAGAAGCCCCCAAGGGCGAGAGGTAGCAGTGGGAAACCCCCTGGTAAGAGGCCAGGGGTATTTTCAGGTGCCCAGGGGTAGGGAGTCTCAGAGAGGAGAGATGAAGCCTGATGCGATGGCAGAGGCAGGAGCTGGGGGGAAGGGCCTAGTGGGGCCTCCAGCCTGGCACTGCTGGGCCGCTGATCGGGTGCTGGCGCCCCTTTTTAAAAAACAAACAAAGACAGCCTCACGGGCCCCTCGCTCTCTGCCTGTGCACTGGGGTATGAAATTGGGGAGGGGGAGAGTCCACATGGCTAACAGAAGGGTGGGAGGGGGCCAGTCATTGACTCTGAAAGGGTGTCCTGCCTGAAACACTCCGGTAATTGCCTTTTTATTGCAGCTACCGCCAAGCCAGACCCCAGAGCTGGGCCGACCAGGAGCCCGCACAAAGCAGGAAAAGTTGCTCTGATTAATATTACGTTAAATTAAAACTGATTTTCTGTGCTTTCGGGTCCGTTTTTTTCTCTTCCGCTTCCTGGCCCCCCCCCCCAGAGGACCCCCTCCCCTCCTTGGCTGGACAGGATTGCCTCGTCATTTCCAATTCCTTCTCGTATTGATCTTCCTGTAGAAATCAGTTTTGTAATTAGCTGCAAATTAGGCCTTCTACTGGGGGTGAAGCTGCCCCCTGATTTATCACCAGAGTAATTCGCTGTGATCGGAGAGAAATTAAAATGAACTCAATTAGGCTTCGGATTTGCTTTATGGGCCCTGCTCCGAGTTTCAGGGGGAAAAATGACTGTGCTGGTGTTTAATAGTCTAATGAAAGTAAATAAAGGTTATTCATTGTAATACAGCCGGGGACTCGGGGAGGGTTCACCAAGCCGTCGGCCTCGGCCGGCTCCTCCTTTGTTGGTTTATGGCTCAGGGCACCTTAAAAAGACTTTTGATTTTTGTTTTATGAAGACAAACAGCTTATGGGATAAAAGGACGGGCGGGGAGAAAGGCGAATGGCTGAGAGCTGTTGGAGTCCCAAGTAGAACTGTGCTGTGCAGAGTCTGCACGGCTGTGCTTGTGCATTGCGTGTGGGTGTGTGCTGAGTGTGCAAACATGGCAGGCCGTGCTGTGCTCACTGTGGGCCTGGCCCGGGCCGTAGTGTGGGGAGAATGTGTGTGTGCTCCCATGTAGGAGCATGCACGTGCGGCGGTGGGCGGGGGGCTATCCTATCTTCTGGGTGAAGGCCGCCATGGAGGGGTGCTGAGTTGGTGGTCTGGGGGAGGGCACACCAACTGGCTGATGGGCTGTGGGGGAAGGGGTGGGGAGGGAGCAGGTGGGTGGTGGATCGTCTGTGAACACATGCACACGGTTAAGTGTCAGGAGTTAGGAGATGTGTTTTGTGTGTTGTGCTGGGGTGTTCTGGGTTGTTCTGCATCTGTGGGAAGTACTGGGTCTGAGGGGTGGGCTGTCAGCCTGCCTGGGGTCATGATGGACAGCCGGGTGGGGGAGCAGGAGGCGGGCACTGGGCTCTCTTCCTGACACCTCCTGGGGCAAGAAGAGCATCCAAGCTTCCTCAGACTTTCTGTAGGACTCTAGGGGCATTTAGGCAAGGGCTGTTCCTGAGTACCCTATGCCAGGAGCACAGGATGGCAGGGCTGGAAGTGACCTGTCAGGTCTTCCATCTAAGCCCTTCATTCTATAGACAGGGAACCTGAGGACGGGGCTGAAACAGAGGAGGTAAGACTCGCCTACGGGCCTGCACCAGAACTCACCGTTTCTAACTGCCACATACCACGATGATTTTCTCAGCTTTGTCATAATGTCCTAGTGTGAGGGTGCTTATAGGGTGTGCACACACGACACACCTATAGGCAGCACGTATGATGTTGGGTGTGCACCTGGCCGACCTGTGTGCATGTCCTCCAGAAGCCTTGCTCTGCCCAGTCCCTCTCCCTTCTCCAAGCAGAGAGCTCCTTCCTCACCTGCTCTGATTTGATGTGCTCTGATGCCTGGAAGACGTCAGGGTAGGAAGGACGCTCAAAGACCCGATCCAAAGCTTCCAGCTGCTGCTGGGTAAAGGTGTCGGCCCGCAAGTGCTTCCGCAAACTGTCCACGCCACTCTGGGAGTCTCCATTGGGGACTGAGCCCTCGGACACATCTGGAGGACACAGGGGCACTTGGGGCATGAGCGCAGGTGAGCAGAGACACAGAACAAAGCAGTGGGCAAAGGGGGTGGGCACTTGGCTGGGCCCCCGGAGCTCTGTACCCCTTCTAGGACTCCTACGCCCAGTTTTGAGGCTTAAGGGGCTGACCTAGGGGCTGGCCATGCGTCAGAGTCCTGACTGAGGGAGCCAGCACCCCAGAACGACCTGGGAAGACAAAGGGAAGGTATAACAGCTGGGGGTGGGGGTGGGAAGGACTAGGCAGAGGTGGGGGAGCCAGAGGGGCTCTTGGGACATATCTCCCCTGAACCCCTCCTGTCCCTCAGCCCTGGGTCAGCCTGGGGGGAGGAGCTGGGTGTCTCAGGCCAGCATTACTGAGCCTGTGGAGAATTGAACTTGGCTCTGAGATGAATTTCAGTTCCACTGACTCCAAGGGTGGAAAATCATCAAATCTCTGAGGCTGACTGTAACACAGAGACTGGGTGAAGTAATTAACTTCACCACTGAGGGAGGAGGGACTCGGGGCCCAGCGGAGGCGCTCTTCTTACGTTGGGTCAGGCCTGAGACTGGAGCAGGAGGAAGGCAGGTGACAGGGAGCCAGGAAACGCGACTCGGGCAGAGACTGAAGCCCAGGTCCTTGCAGATGCTGCTATGCTCTGAGGCAACCCCCCCCCTCAGCTTCTGTCCTTGACCTGAACTCCGGCTAAACTCTGCCAGAGGCCTGCTCCTTGGCCACTTGCTTCCTCCTGCCGTCTCCACAGAGACCTGAGACCCACCCCAGGTCTGAAACACCAGGACAGTGCCACAGAGTGCCCACTCCCTGGGACTGGCCTGCAGCCATCACTGGCCTCCCATCACTAGGCTACCCCTGCCTCCCTGGCCCTGCCCTCTCTATCTGACCCGCAGGGGTTTTCAGAGTGCACAGTGGGCCAAGCACCCACTCTGCCCACATTCCCTGAACCCCTGCCCCACCACTCCCCGGGCCCAAAGCTGGGTCCTCGCAGCCACCGCTTGGCCACTCCTTTGCTTCCCTTAGCCCGAAACCAGCTGGGGAGTCTTGGGCCTGGGGCCAGCCATGCTGGAGGCCCCAGCGTGTTCCTCTGGGTCTGTTATATATATCAGTTTATAGGTGATTATACGATATGATATAATCAATATTGCATTATATACAGTAACACCATACAGTATCATTCAGGAGACCATAGAAAATATTACATATTGATTAACCTCAACCTGCAGCCATCGTCTCTTGCTGGTCTCCCAGATGGAGCAAGGGGATCTGCTTTCCTAATGGGACTTCCTGTCTTCACTCCATTCTGGAGGGGGTGGGAAAGCAAAGAAAGTGTGTTGTATGTGTGTGTGTGAAAGAGAGAGAAATGGAGACCAGGATGATGTCTGAGGTAGACAGACAGACACAGGGACAACATGAATGATATTTCTGTTTCCTGTGTTCCTAAGGCCACAAAACGTGTGTTTTTTCTGTGTAAGCCTCTGGGATGATTTTCTGTCTTAGAGGGAGTGTGTGCTTCTCTCTATCTGAGTCAGGTGGTGACATATTTTTTTTCCCTTTTTGTGTATCTTCTGTGTATATGCATGCATTTGCACACATATACACATCCAGATAAGCGTCTGGGTATGTATAAGTGACAGCACAAGAACCTTTCTGAAAAGGTGTGTGTGTACAGGTGTGACTGCACAGGGAGTGTGAGCCCACATCTCTATGTTTCTCCTGTGCCTGCTTCTCTTTCAAGGACGTGCCATCATCCTAAGGCCATCCCTTGGAGCTATTAATATCTGCATGTTTCATTGTGTCTAATCCTCTGTTGCTGGAGTCCTACCTTTTTGGGAAGCCTTTCTGTCAGGGCAGAGGGAGACAGTGAGTGTCTTTGTGTGTGGTTACTCCAGTGTCACCCATGGGTCCTGGGGAGTCAAGTGCATTTGTCTGTGAACACAGCCTCACATGCTATATGCATGGGTGTGTGCTATGTGTAGTGAGACTCATACTATGCCTCTCTGTAGATTTGTGTATATGCCTGTGTGTGGCTTGGCTCAGCCCGGGTGTGTGTGTGTGTGTGTGTGTGTGTGTGTAGGGGCTGAACTGAAGCTTTGTCCTTAGGTCACTGGCTGGAGGAGTCTCTTTTCCTTCATTTATTCAGGGGCCCTTCAGATCTTGACAAATCTGTCACTCTAAATTTGCGAGAGATTATGGTGCTCTCTCCCCAGCCCGCAGAGAGGTGATATATGATATCTGCTGCCCCTATTGATTGCCTGATCTGGTGGCAGAGGCCGGCGAAATGAACTTGAAATGAACATCATGCCTCAACTCATTGTGCGTATAATACACTACTTAATCCCACATTTTTCAGCCGCTATGGAATTCAATTGATCAATCATGTTCCACTGATAGTACTGTTTTAGGGGTTATTGCTGCTCCCTCCACTCACTGACCTTTTTATTTATTTATTTTTTTTCGTATACTCAGGCCCTGGTGATAAGACAGGTTACAGAGGCAGCCACAGAAAGGGGGGGGGGGGGG
>NW_011495018.1:29419375-29434955 GCF_000754665.1 Bison bison bison
ACGGGTTACAGAGCCAGCCACAGAAAGGGGAGGGAGGGAGGAAAGAAAGGTGAAAGGAAGGCTGCTCCTGGAAGAGGTGGTGGGGAGACTGGGAACGGGGAGAAGGGAAGAGGGAAGGGGGGTGGGGTGGGGAAGAGACAGAAGGTGCCAGAAGGGCAGAAAAGCAAACCAGGGTGATGGAGGCATGAGGCTGCCAAAGGCTTGAGGAGACCCCCCAAAGGAGAAGGAAGGTGATAGGGAATGGGAAAGGCAGCAGTCGTGATGAATGGTGGAGGAGCACACAGAAAGTTGTGGGGAACAGGGTGGAAAGTCGCAGGGGCAGGGAGAGGACAGTGGCATTACTGGTGGGGGACAGGGAGGCAGTGCCCCCCGGGTCAGCCCGCGGGCCCACAGGCTCTCACAGGCTCTCCCCAGAGACCAGGGTGGTACCCTTCCCTCGGCTAGAGAAGGGAGGCGGGAGCAAAGGCAGGAGGAAGGGTGGGGAAGGGAGGCAGGCAAGGAGGCCTGGACTCAGAGGTCCAAGGCGGAGGAAGCTCGGTGAAGGAGGAAAGCCAGAGACAGACAGGACAGAAAGAAAGAGAGGAAGAAAGGGAAGAAGCTTCCCGCAGCAGATGCCTAGACAAGCATAGGCTGTACTGAGGGCATTTGCCCACTTGCTGTAGGAATGAGCCCAGCTGGCTCTGCTTTCCTGGAAGCTCAGGGATCCAGATGAGGAGCACAGCCCAGGACCCGGGTCAGGGTGGGGCTGGAGGGTAGAGGGCAGAGGAGGAAAGAAGAAGAGAGTAGAGGAAGAACAGAGACCATGGAAGAAGAGAATTGAAAAGGAAGAGAACACAAAGCCATTGCCTGTGCCTCCCACTGGCGGGGGTGCATCCTCAGGACGCGGAGAAAGAGGGCCCGGGTGGGCCTTCCCAAGGGTGGAGTCTCAGAGGTGGCATCGGGGAGGGGTGGGGCTGGGCTAGGAGACACTGCCAGGCCCAAGCACTGGACAGCTCTCTGGGGCGAACATGGAGGAAGAGGCAGAAGCGAGTCTTGATCTGGGCTGAAGAGTGAGCAAGAAAGAAAGTGATTAGACAGCATCCACCTTGCTAAGGAGCCAGGCTGGAAGCTCCCCATAGGCAGGAATCATGACTAGTACGTCTCTATAGCTGCAGTGCCAGGCACGGTGCTGGGCACAGAGTTGGTACTCAATGAATGAATGAATAAATGAGGCTATCCTGAGTAGCATTCAAAGCCAGAACCCTGGCAGAAGGTCTCTGAACCAGCCACCTGGCAGACTTGGCATCCCAGGACATCCAGTCACTTGTCAGGCAAGTCCCATGCAGCCCCAGGTATCAGAGGGTGTGAGAAGCCCACAACAGGCCCCTGCATCGACTCATACACATTCCTCACCCGCTCCACTGCTTGTTAACTTCCAATAGCATCAACTCTGGTCCCTTCCCACTCACACCAACACCTTCCTGCCTACCTACAGTACCTCTGTCCAAGAAACAGAGCACGCTGTGTTCCCAGTTAAGAGTGAAACTTGACCTCGGAGCTGCAGATGCCGTCTAAGGCAGCCGGCAGAGGCTGCTTGAGAACAGGGCCCAGAGACGGCCCTTACGTTGGACTCCCCGCACCTCGGCTCTGGTCACAAGGTGTGGGATAAAGCGGGTCTACCTGCTCATTTCTGGTTCCAGGGAAGTCCTGGGTCCTCAACCTTCATCTTGATGGTAAAACCGGCCCAAGTCTTGTCAGGGCTCCAAGAGGAGGGCAGGAGTATGATGCCACATGTCCTGGGCTTCTGGAGCAATTCTGATTTCCAATATCCTTTCCCACTCTCAGGCCCCACTTTCAGATTGAGGTTGGAAAATGTGGTTGCTGAAGGTTTAGTAACCTTGCCCCCTCCCCCGAGGGGACACCCTGCACTTGTATGTGGAGGGTTCAGCCCTGTTCTGCTGTCCCTGCTCAGCCACCATCCATTAGCAGCTCACAGCACTGAGAGCTTGTTCCATTTAACCCTCCATCTGATCCTCCCAACAACCTGTGAGGTAGATGCTGTGATACCTCTTTTAAAGATAAGGATGGGACTTCTCTGGTAGTCCAGTGGTTAAGAATCCATCTGCCAATGCAGAGGACACGAGTTCGATCCCTGGTCCAGGAAGATGCCGCTTGCCGCAGGGAGACTAAGCTTGTGAGCCACAACGACTGAGCCTGCACTGTAGAGTTGGTGCTCAGCAACGAGAGAAGCCACCTCAGTGAGAAGCCCACACACCACAATCAGAGAAAGCCTGCAAGCAGCAGCAACGAAGACCCAGCACAGCCAAAAATAAAAACATTTTTTAAAAAAGGAAACCGAGGCAGAGAGGTTAAGTGGCTTATCCAAGGCCATGCAGCTGGTAAATGAGTTGGGATTTGAATTCAGGTCTGTTTGAACCCAGAGCCTGCCCTCCACATCACTTCACTCTGCTGCCCAGGTTCCAAACCCAGGAGACCCAGCTGAGGGGCCCCTGACCCCATCCAGGACGCTGTGTCCCTCCCAGGGTCCCCCCTTTCCTGATTTGCACCCTCCCTA
Organism: Bison bison bison; assembly: GCF_000754665.1. NCBI lineage: Eukaryota > Metazoa > Chordata > Mammalia > Artiodactyla > Bovidae > Bison > Bison bison. The sequence goes on from NW_011495018.1 coordinate 29,421,930, forward strand.
CACTGAAGCTACAGCCTATGAGCTGCTGAGCCCAGACCGTACGAAGAATGATGAGGGGACACTTGGTCCAAACTCCTCATTTTAAGGTAATAAAACCCAGCAGGGTGGGCAGTGAGGTGGGGGAGGGGAGGTGACGTCCAAGGTCACACTACGAGGCAACAGGACTCTCAGAACTGGAGCCCATTCCAAGTGCTGTGTCCACTCTGGCATGAGCCATAGCATATCTGAAGGAGAGTGAGCTCCCGTAAGTCTTTTCCAGAAGGAGACAGCATATAAATAAATTAATTAAACAAACTGCTGAGTTAAAACTTTGACGCAGATTATTCTTTCAAAGGGAACAAAGGCTTGTATTGTCTTCTCTGACCGCTTCATATTTGCCTAGCAGTTAACAGAAAGCTTTCGTAGATCTTATGTTATTTGGGCTTCCTAACTACTCTCTAGGAGAAGGCAATGGCAACCCACTCCAGTGTTCTTTCCTGGAGAATCCCAGGGACGGGGGAGCCTGGTGGGCTGCCATCTATGGGGTCGCACAGAGTCGGACAAGACTGAAGCGATTTAGCAGCAGTAGCAGCAGCAACTACTCTCTAAGATAGCTAGGGATTATAATCTGCTTTTTACTGGTGGCTCAGATGGTAGAGAATCCGCCTGCAATGCGGGAGACCTGGGTTTGGAAGATCCTCTGGAGAAGGGAACGTCTATCCACCCCAGCATTCTTGCCTGGAGAATTCCATGGAAGGAGGAGCCTGGTGGGCTACTCCATGGGGTCCATGGGGTCGCAAAGAGTCGGACACCACTGATCAACTTTCACTTTTTACTGGTGAGGAAACTAAGGTTCAGAGTAACTGAAGTGCAGGTTAAACAAGGATAAATGGCTAGATCAAGGGCATATCTACCAGGCTCTACCAGGGAGCCTGGCACACGGAAAGTCCCTGTGGACAGTTGTGGCCTGAGCAGCAACGAGTAGCAGTATCTGCCGGTCCAGCCCACAAGTAGGGCTCCAGCAGTGGGGCCCTGAACTCCATGCAAAAGAAGAGAATTGTAAAACCAAAGATCACCTTGACCAGGAGAGCCACCCACAGGGTAACAGTGATTACTCCCTGATCATGAGCAAATGCTTTACTTCTCATCTAAGTTTTTCCATATGATCCAGGCTTTGTACAAGAAGCACATACCACTTCGAGAATCATTAATAAAAATGACTTTTACTCCTCAACAAAAAAGGTGTTATCTTCTCATTCACTTAGCCTTGTCACTCCTCATCCATTCCTGGACTGCCTGGGAACAGAGCCCTACCTCCCGCCCCTCTGATCCCAGGCCAGATCCCTCTGGCTGGCCAACCATGAATAGGGCTGGCCAGTGAGGTCTCAGAATCTTAGGGAGGAGGGCAGGCACTGATCACCACATATTAGGGATGAGGGCTCGAGACAAGGGACAAAACACAAGAGTTCTGTCTTCCTTTTGTGTTGACACTGTACCTGAATTCCCCAATGCAGGTGTGGGTGATGGTAATAGACAGAATAAAATTATGCCATTTCCTTGGTTAGAAAGCACCACGGTTCATCAATGTGGAATGAACAGGGGCTGTCCACTGAACCCAAGGAAGTAGGAATCAGGCATTTGAGAGGAATTCTTTTAAAGGATAGCAAAGAAGTATATTAATGTCAAATTAACCCAAATACACATGTCTACCCATCTATAGGGAAACTGACAACATCAGGGCTTCCACATACACGCATTAATCCATTCAATTTTATGAGGTATTTACTATCACTATTCTCATTTTTTCAGATGAGAGGCAAAAATTATTTGTTCAACATCTCCCAACTAGAAAGTAGCCAAAGGCTGGATTTGAACTCAGGAATGTCTGACTCCAAGGCTCTCTCCACTCTATCAGATTTGTTTTCCTTGTCAAAGATCATCATCGCAGCCATTTACTGAGCACTAACTCTGCATGAGGCAGGCTCCAGGTGCTTTCCACACATTATCCCTAATCCCCCACAGAACACTTGCAGAAGAGATACCATTAGTCTAATGTTACAAACGGAGAAATAAGCTGAAGGAGAGTAAAAAACGTGTGTGATCACACAGCTAACAAGAAGCAAGCTCAGGGAAAGTAAGCCTTACTTCACCTGTAGACTAAAAATGACCTGGAAAAGTGATACAGGAAGAAAAGAGAAAAGTGTGGAGGAAGTGGGGACACTAAGTCATGGACCTCGGCCTCTAGGGGATTTGGGGAGCAGGAGTGATCAAGGGTACTGGGTCCAGGTGGGGGCTCTTTGCTGCATCCCATTCTGATTGGTGGCCTCTACCCCCCTCTCTCTGCCTTAGCTCCTCTCACACCACCTTCTTCCTCTGCGGGGTTCACCCCCAGGCCACCCCCAGTCTCCCCAGCTGCCAGTTGTTGCAGTTTCAAACTCAATTGTTCTCCTCGGTACTGAGGCAAATGGAGTCATTAATTACCTTCTATCGGCTGGGCTGAGTTCAGAACGCGATCAATATCCCCGCTTGTCATTCAGGGCAGCCCGCCTGTGCAGCCCCGGCCCCACCCCCACAGCGGCCAGGACCAGAGGTCTGGGCTGCCACCCTGGCCTCCCCTCTGATGGAGGGCCGGGAGAGAGGTCAGAGATGCTGAAGAGTCAGGCTGCTCTCCATACTGGGAGAAGAGCGAGGATTCAGAGAATGGAGAGGCGAGTGGGAAGGAGGAAGGAAAAGGAAGGGGATGAGGGGGTGAGGAGAGAAGGGCAGGAGACCAGAAAGGAAGGAGAAAGCAGGAGAGCGGAGTGCCACATGCTGGGAAGGGGCTGCAAGGGCCAGGTGGGAGAAGGCGCTGATGTAAATAAACACTGTCCAGGGAGGTGGGATGACATTCTGGAACCATGGCCTCTCGTCCTTATATTAATACTAGACAATCCGTGGGACTGCCCTGGCCAGGCACCCCAAGCCAAGTTCAAGAGGAGAGCATAAAGAAACCCTTGGAAACCTGGCCCGAAGCTTTGGCTCTGAGCAACAACAGCTTCTGCCCAGCCTTCCAGCCCTGGCAAACCTGCTAATTGTGACCAGGCTCTGCTTCTCAACACTCCAGGTGTTCAGGACAGGGTGGAAGACAGGGGGTGGCTACCTGCCTGCCTGACCTCAGTCTTACTGTGCCAATTTACACCCATGTGTCTCTGGGGACATGAACTACATCTGTGGTCCTAACATAATACTGGACTAGGAGTAACATCTTGCTGGGCTGAAATTCTACTTTTATCCCTCACCTGCTATATGTCCTTGGCCACGTCTCTCGAGCTTTTCTAGACTCTTTCCTCAGATGAACACCAGAGGGTTGCTAACTCCTACCTCAGCAGGATTCACTTCTCTGTTCTCTGCGTTCCAACAAACATCTATCCAAATCTCTATTGTAGAAATAATAATAACTAAAATCGATCCAGTTCCTATTATGGTACCAGACACTAAGCCTAACATAATCCAATGATTTAATCCTTACAATAACAGCAGCTAACATTAAGTGCTTACTATATATTGGGCACTCATCTAAGAAGTTTACATATATTAACTCATTTCATTTTCACCAGAACTTAAAGCAGGAAGCTTCTATTATTATCTCCATTTTGTAGGTAAGGAAATGGAAGTGCAGAGGTTCAGGAACTTTCCTAAGGTTACATAGCTAACTAGTGAAGGAGGAGGCAGAAGCAACCCAGGCGACATGCCTCTGGCAGCTGAGCTCATAACCTGGAGAAACTGAGAGCTAGCGAGGTTGGGTAACTCGCTCTAAAGCACTTGTTCCAGACAGTAAGTGGCAGAGTCAAATTTAGAATCCATATGTACTTAAGGTTTGGTTTTTTTTTTTTTGATGTTTGTTTTCTTCACTAAACTGTGACTATTTTAAAGCCAGGGACCCATCTTTTTTTCATTTTTGTAAATCTAGCCCAGAGCCTGACACATAGTAGCTGATAAAAGAATGCTGGCTGCTTTGTAGTATAGAATTCCCAAAGCAAAGATTGATTCATTCTTTACTTGCCTTACAGTTTACCTTTAGAAGGAAAAAGCAGCAGCATAGGACTTTACTAATTCACATAGGAATTCAGTGTTATCACATTTTATAGCTAGAAAGTATCATGGAGATAATTTAATCTGATGGCTTCTTACAGATTAAAAAAAAAAAAAGAAAGAAAGAAAAAAAAAAAAAAAGAGGCTCAGAAAGGTTGGGTGATTTTCCCATGTCACACAGCTAGTTATCCTTAGGATAGGAACGAAAGCTCTCAGTCTTATGCCCTTTTCCAGTATTCCAGGCTGCTTAATTCTGATCAAGAAAGAGGAAACTGATCACAGGGACGCACTGGGGATTTGGGAAGAAAAGAACCATGTCTAGAGTTGACAGTGGCAAAAGAAGAGGACTCGGGCAGAATCCGACTCGAGGAAAGCAAACTGCTATGCCTTGAGGGAAAGAACGGCTGTGTGCACCCACAGCAGGAGATTCTAGAGGGGAATATAATTCCATGAGGACAGGATGCTCTAAAAATGAAATTCCACTGCCACAAGCTCAAATAATCAACCTGACAAAGTAAAGAGAGTGGGAGTGGGGGAGGGGTGGAAAGAGAGGGCATTTAAGGGAAATCGTTGTTGCTGCACACGAATGAGCTTTAAAATATGATGAGCCTAGATTTTAAAAGGACATGTACATGGAACAGTGGAAGATTATGCAATCATTAAAAAAATCATGTTTTCAAAGAATATTTAATGATATGTGAAAATGGTCCTATATAATGTTAAGTGAAAAAAGTGAGATGCAAGCTGTATGTACAGTGTCATTCCAATTTTGATAAAAATTATACATATATATGTAATACATATAATTATACATAATATAAAGAATTATATACACACAGGAGACAAAAAGACTGTAAAGAATATGCCAAAATTCTAACAGTTGTTATCTCTTGGTGATGCGATTATGGGTAATTTCTTTTAAAAACGACTGTATCTTCTGAATATTTTTACAATGAGCATATATCACACTTAGTATCAGACCAGTTATTTTTTTCTTCTTATAAAGGACAGGAAGGAGGAGGGGACCATAACCAGGGATAGATATGAGAGTAGCAGGAGCCTGTCAGGAAGACAAAAGCTCAGAACAGTTGAAACAACAAAAGGGCCTTGGCAACCACGTTTGGAGAAAGAACAGAAAGGAAGGCAGGCGTAGGCTCAGTGCTCGGAAAGGAGGTAACACTGAGAGAAATGAAGGAGAAGGCAGAGCTTCTCAACCCCTGGCTTGACTTTGTCTTCTCCATCAAAGAAGACTCCTCAAAATGAGACCGGCAGGAGACGCCCAGGCAGGCGGGAGCCAGGTGCGTAACTCTTCACCATTTCAACTGAGTTACCTCTCCCAGGCTCAAAGAACTCAAATATCAGGACCTCAGGTGGGGCAGGGTGGTGGGGTGAGGTAGACAGGATCCTAAATTTTTTGTTGATAATCCTTGAGCAGTCACAATGAAAGGGCAAAGCAGTGACAAGATCAATGCCATAGCGAAAAAGGGGGACAGGTAAGCTTATGCAAACAACACTCTAATATATTTACTATTAGGGTCTGGAAATCTTTAGAAGAAATTATCATGCAGGGGCTTCCCAGGTGGCACTAGTGGTAAAGAACCTGCCTACCAATGCAGGAGACGTAAGAGTCATGGGTCCAATCCCTGGGTTGGGAAGATCCCCTGGAGGAGGGCACGGCAACCCACTCCCAGTATTCTTGCCTGGAGAATCCCATGGACAGAGGAGCCTGGTGGGCTATGGTCCATAGGGTCTCAAGAAGTCAGACATGACTGAAGCGACTTAGCACAGCACACACTGCATATCGTGAGTTAATTTGTGGGCATTAGAAAAAAGGGATACCATGGAGGCTGCATGCACTCACCAAGAGTAGGTTGTAGCAACCTAACTAGTTATCATTATTTAGGTCAAATGCCAGCCCCACCAAGACTTCCTCCATTGCCCTGGTGAGAAGCAACTGACCCCCTCTTTCTTGACATATATCATTAGCACTTTATACTTTGATCATAGATCTATCACAATCTGCTTGTATAATGGTATGCACTATCTATTTATCTATCTCCCTACTAGACTAGAAGGTTTTTGAGGTCAAGGACAGCGTCCTTCCTGTTTACCTTTGTTAAGTCAGTTCTGTTATGCTTTATCCATAGCAGACATTCAATCTGCTCATCAACTTATATTGGATTCTTTTAACTGATTGAGAAAACACTGCAGATATGGCAAATGTTAACATTTCACAGAAAATCTTTCTAAACTTTATGAACAAGATGAAGAACAGCGAAATGGGTGACGGTTGTTGGGCTCAATAGTTCCTAAAACAGCCAGGAGGGACAGCTCTACTGGTGTGCCTTGTGGCTCTCCTTTATTTTAAAGGAAAATAACTCTTTAAAAAAAGCTACTTGGATGATGACATAGAAGACATCCTTAAGATCTTATTCGGGTGAAATTAAGAGCCCAAACCAACAAGATAAAATTCAACAGGGATAAATGGAATGCCCTGTGTTTAGGGTTTTAAAAAATCAATTACACAAGTGCAGAATGGGGTAGACTTGGCTTGATAGCAATTGATGTGAAAAAGATCTCGAGGTTTTCGTTGACCACGAACTCAATATGAGCTTCAGTCTGACACGGCTGCTAAAAAATCGAATGTAATCTTAGGCTACATTATGGATGTAGACTCTCCAGATGGACAATGGCAAGGATTCTACTGTACTTGGCTTTGGCTAGATTGTCTCTAGAGTTCAGCGGTCATTTAACAGGGACTTTAACGGTCAAGAATGAATTCAGAGATGGTAACCAGGATGGTGAAGGACCTCCCTTAAGTGAAGGGACCACACCATGTGAGAAACTGAAATCCACCCAGGGCTCAGCCCAGTGTCTTTTCAGATGCTCATTAAACCAGATGGAATGAATGGAAGGGAGGGAGGAGGGGGAGAGAGGACTGTCGCATCTTGGCCTCCATTCTGTGTGGTAAGTGTTCTTATCTGTTTTAAAGATGAGGAAACAGATGCAGAGAGATTATGTAATCAGCCAGAGCAAGTAAGGAGCAGAGATGAAGCCCACATCCAGACATCGAGATCCCAAGTCCCATGTTCTCCCCTTACCACCACACTGACTCAGTACAAAGGCTGTGTCGCTACCAGTGACAACTGTCCATCTGGGTCCTGTGTCCAGGCAGGGGCCGTGACCTGTCAGGAAGAACTGCTGCTGTGGAGAGTTTTATGTGCATGGCAGATAAGACCAGATGACCTTTAGGAATCTGACTCCTCCTTGTCACCACTCTCAGCCCAGCCACTGGCCTCCCTCCATGGGGGAGACAGCCCTAGGGACAGCCTCTCCATATTTCAGCCATTTCCAGCTTCAAGTTCCATTTCCTGCCGGCTCTTCTAGCCACTTGCCTGGATTCCTACTGAACGCTCAGCCACGTGGCTCAGCATTGAATTAACAGCTTATCGTCTGATCTAGGCAAGCCTTGCCTCTCCAAAGACTGTGAGTGCTGTGAGGTACACATCTTGGTTATTTGCCTCTCTTATACATCCCAACACAGTGGGAACTTCCGCCCACAGAGAGCCCCAAAGAGGTCAGTGAAAGCTTTCTCAGTATCCCACAGGCTCTCAGTTCTCTGAAACTGTTTGTGGGAAATATGCCTGTGGACAGAGGGATGGACTGAATGATCATTTAGGGAGAAGGGGGATATATGGAGGAGACCTAGAACCCCAGAGAATGATACTGGTACAGTTACTTTCCCTGTTTTGGATAAGTTAGCCTCCAGTTTGCAGAAAAGAAGTGCACAGGCTCCCGCTGCCAACACACTGCCAGCATGGTGTGTGTGACCTCCGATGGAGAAGCAGGAGGGTGAGCAGGGACAGGTGGGGGAAGGGGAGCAAACAGGTAGTGGGAGAGAGAACAGCTGCAGAGAGGAAGAGGAGGGGTGAGTTTTGGGTGGATTTGGGTGAATTCCCCACAGTGATCAACTTTCCTGGCCAAGAGTATGCGCTGTGCCTTCCTGTTGGCCGTGGGCAGAGGCTGGGGCTCTGGGCTCACTGGCCGCTGGCGGGGAAGGAGGGCTGGCTGGGGTTCTGTTTGGGTGGGACCTGAGGCCTCCTTTGGTCCTGTTTGGGCTCTCAGGAGGGCTGGGGCCTTCTGCCTGGGGCCGGGCTCCAGCTGTGGCCAGAATCAGTTAGAAACCTCTCTGGAGCCAGAAGGGAAGGGGGCTTTGTTAGCTCAAAGGACACAAGCAAGGCGAAAAATTACATACCAGGCCGCTCTAAGTATGCTTGTTTAGAGAAACTGCTTGCATTTATGAAGTCTTTGGTGCGGAAAGCAGGGTTGCAAATGACTGCATCAGAGCGACAGTAAAGGCCATTAATTTCCTGTTATGTTTTCCTGTGTTGGGGGCTTTATTAATTTAATTTTACACTGTCGAACAACAACGAGAGCTGACACTGCCACACCGCCACGGCTGGGGTTTTCTTTTTGTGTGTGGAGCAAGGCTTTGCCTGACATGCAAATCAACGCTATTACCGGAACCAATAAAGATGTGTGGAAGCAAGAGGGAAGGGATGAGGATGCGAAGGGAGGGAGAAAGGGAGAAAAGAGGAGAGAAAGGGCAAAAGCCATCCCTGGGCAGTTTCTGCCTCGCTCCATGCCTCAGGTCTCCTGGCTTCCCAGAGCATCCTCCTCAATCAGCGATTTCTAGCCACTCTTCCCCTCCTCCTTGACTTCCTGCCTTCAGGTGACTCCATCTCTGCTGTCTTTCTCTGTCCCAGCTCCTGGAAGAACGTGAGTAGGGACATGGGGCTCCCAGGAAGAGGTGTGTGTGTTGGAGGGGGGTAGGCTTCTCCCCTTGCCCATTCTCAGCCCAGGCATGTCAAGGAAGCACAGGGACAAGAGACTGGAGGTTGTCCTCTGTCCCCTCCACCTCTCCCCAGCCAGAGCTAAGGCCTCTGCTATATAGTTCCCTTTCCAGTCATTTTTCTTCACACTCCCCTTTCCTCTAAAGCTAAGGATTCTGGCCTGCTTACATATTATTAGTGAACACACACATGAACCCATGTGCTTGTGCACATGATGAAGAGTCTAGAAAGTGACTCCAGCTTGCTTGTCAGTCCCTCTGAGCACTCCCATAGCCTACCTGGTCAACCATTTATTTCCTTTGAATTCCCAGAAAAAGATACTGTCTCTGATTGTTTCTCCTTAAGAGATTCTTAAGTTTCTCCTTCAGAGCTGTCTTCAGTAGCCGCGAGGTATTACATTGGTCTAGACCAAGTTGCCAAAGAAAAATGGATCGCCAGTATCAGAAATACAGGCGGGTTCCTGGGAGACCACTTTTTGGTCCCTTTTCTTTCCAGGACCTCAAGATCACCCACACTGCCCTTCTCCCAGAGCTGCTTCCATAAGCTGGTTGCTCCAGTGGTCCACACTGCACAAGTGATGGAGATGGGGGTGGGGAAGTAAGAGGGCAGGGAAGCACCCGGGGACCCTCCTACCAAACACTTATCTGCATCCCTCATCGCAGGCTCTGCCGTCTGCTGGGGCTGAGAGGGATCTGTGAGAGCCAGAGAGAGAGGGGGAGAAAGAGAGTCCGTGCATCTTGCCCTCTGTCACTGGCTTGCTCGCACTCCTGCCTGCACTTTCTGCTTTGGGAGCTGTCTGGCAGGCTTGGAGAGGCTGTTGGACAGATTCCAACTCTCCCCAGGAGGAAAGCATACACTTCATAAACTGCATTTACTTTAATGCAGGTTCCTGGGGCTGCTTTCCTCCAGCTTTTCTTTCCTCCCCTTGTCTGCTCTGTCTCGATCACATTTTATCTCTGCCCCTGTGTGCACCCGGACCACACACACACACACACACACACACACACACACACACAATGTGGCTAGTGCTCCTGAAAAAGCTGAAGTCGGGGCAGGAGGAAGACAGGCATGCATGTTGTAAAAGCTCTGTCTGAAGGAGAAAGCCTCAGCCTAGCCCCAGAGAGACCCTGTGAGATGCCCACACGCCTGTCTCCAGTGGAAATGAGCACAAAGGGTGCTTTGAGGCAAGCAGGCGGGCACCCCAGGGGAGGGAGGGATGCTGGCATTTCGCTGGGACGGCCAAACGAGGAGCCACCTGAAGGCTGGGCCACGGGCTCCGAGGCCGGGAGGGAGAGAAGGCGATGCCTCCACACAGGTTGAGGTCTGTGAGGCCTCCCTTGTCTGGGGCTGTCAAGGTCAGCAGGTTTGGGTTCACCGAAGGGTCAGGATGGTTTGAATTACTGGCTCTGCGGCAACTCTGCTCTGAGGCTCGTGATCGGTCTCTCAGCCCTCCCCCAACCCTCCTGGAAGAATGGGGAGGGTCCCAGAGACCCCTACTGGCCACCAGGGCCCTGAGGAAGGCAAGTGATGGTGGGTGGAGGCTGGGGGGAGGCTTCCCTGGGCCCCAGCGCCCCTCTGGAGCAGACACTCATGGTTGGGAGTTTACTGGGACCCATTCCTCTAGCAGGCGGCAGGGCTGGGTCTCCCAGGCTGCCTTTTCCCTGACCCTTTTTCTGAGGGATCCTCTAGGACCCTGCCTTCTCATCTGCCCGTGGGCCTGCAGAGGAGATGGTGCCTGGAGGAGGCGAGCCTTCCAGCAGAAGGGTCTGAGGAGCAGCCTCAGGGCCCAGCTCTTCCCTCCATGGCCCCGCCTGAGGGAGAAGGGCAGAGCTGAGGCATCGGAATTCTTGCTTGGTGCCCTTGCCCATGGGGGAAGGAGGACAATGCCTACCTGCAGGGCTTGAAGGGAGTTACCAAGTGAAGACATTCTGACAAGGTGGGTGTGCATACACAGATGTGGTCACAGAGACCCGAGGTCTCTGCCCAGTGCCCTACTGTGCTCCTGCCACCCAAGTTTCCAGTGGTGGAGGGTCGCACACAGCCCCTCCAATGCGAGTCTGTGCATTCTTTCCTGGGGAGTGGGGTCGACCTATCCATTCTGACTTTTTTGACACTTTACCAAAAAAAAAAAATACATGCTTTTGTGCTAAACCTTAACATACTTCCTCAAACAACCAAATGTAACTCTTCATCCACAGCAGCATGAACTGGCTGGGAAACTAAGGTGGTTAATGACTCAGCTGCATACGCTGGTATAATTGCAGGTATTTATGTACAAATTCACGCACCTACGTCAGCTACACACAGTCATGGCTAAACCCTGGTTCCTCCCTACTGAAAAAGGTACGTTCAGGTGTACACAGGGCCCAAGGCAAAGGTCTTAATAAAACCTTTAAACCTACCTCTGTATAATGACCTGGTTGGCGTTCAACAGGCTCGTAGCCAACATTACCCTGAGAGTTTAGCTAAAATATGCGATCCAACTATGATAGAAAAATTCCCCGCTTAGGTATGAACGGTCTAATTTCCCAGGTTACTAGGAAGATATATTCATAACAATGAATGTGTGTTCAGAAGTGGATTTTTCGGGGGCGTGTGTGTCTTAGTGAATGCTGACCTTTGAACCTTAGTTCGCTCTTGGGCTGGATAGACAGCAGCCAGGTTTTGAATATTTGTTGGAAAATGAACATAGGCTGAGCTTTGTTCACGCAAGGTAAGGTCATGTACCTGTCTGGATGGATGATTCCCTCTATGGAGATCTGGTTTCTGAACTTTCAGAGGACCTGGCTCCTGGGGGGTCAGAGTCTGTGACCTGTGCTAGGTAGCAGGCAGTGTGTGTGAAATCCTATCATTCCAGCAATGATCCACAGAAGCACTTTCCTTACAGAAACTCAAGCTCTGCATGACTTCCCTCTGCCAATCTGTCTTCCTGCAGTGCCTGGTCGGGGCCTGGAGGACAGGAAAAGCCAAAAAGGCTCTGCCATGCCCAGCCCATGATGTAAGCTCACTGCAGAGGTGTGAGAGCCCAGAACTTCTGGGTCCATGCTCCCGGGTGGGTCTTCTCTAAGAAGGAGCTGGATGGCTGGGTTTGGCTGTGATTTTAAGGGTTTGGTGGCAGAAAGACATAATTGCGCCCAAGTACCGAGTTTAGGTTAAGGAATCAGTGCAACCTCCTTTTGTTTACCCAACATAGTGCAACCTCACCTTGCCTTCTGGGCCCTCCTAGATCTGCGGACTCAGCAAAACATCCCTAAGATCTTTTCATGAAGGGAGCACTCAGATCCCTCTCTGCTTTCACCAGCCCCCAGCCTCTGAACCAAAAGGTCAGAGAGAACCAGCCCTGTGGGCCCCAAAGAATTGGCTCCTGCCTCTGCCTCTAAATGTCCACCCGTGCAAACCTGCCACGGAGAACTCACCTGCTGACCCCCTCAACAGGACTGCAGGTCCAGGCCATGGACACCCAAAGAACCAGAGCCTGGCAGCTGGCCAGGGGCAGTCTCTCCTCTCTCCTGGGGTCCTCCTCGCCTGCCTTTTCTGACACCAGCACTCCTCCCACTGTCCCTCCAGAAAGACAGCGGGGAAGGGAGCCGGGTGACCAGGGCATGCCTGGTTTACATTAATGAGATACACCGAGGGTAATCCAGCCATGGAGGCAGCCTACAAAAGGAGGTGATCGCGGGCAGCCAGGAGCGGAGCGGCTCAGGTAATTGGTTTATCTATCTGGAAGCAGGGGGAGCAATCTCAGCACAGACAGACTAGCAGTAAAGTCTCTTCCTTAAGGCTATTTCCTTTGTCTTTTCAATTGCTTGCACATCCATGTGAGAGAGGGAGAGAGTGTTAAAGAGAGAGGGAGAGGGAGAAATGTTAATTTGTGAATTAATGGCTTTTCTCAGCGGAATTGTAAATTCAAATGTCACCTCACACAGTGACACCACGGCTGGTCTGCTGAAGAAGCAATGATAAGATCCCCCACCTCCCTCGGTGCCCCTCCCTCCCCAAAGATAGCTGCGGAGTGGAACATGCTACTTTTAATTTGCAATAACAACACAACAGAGGTATGCAGTAATGACTGCCTTCTCCCCTCCTCCTGGCTTCCTGCACCCCCCCAGTCCAGTTGGCTCCC
>NW_011495018.1:29435160-29442414 GCF_000754665.1 Bison bison bison
CTCTTCTCCTTCAATAATCAGGGAATTAATGACCCTGAAGTTAAAGTGAGGCTGATACCGAGGCCCTGCCCAGCGTTGGGAAAAAGCCTTCATTGTTTTCAAGCAGGAGGCGGGCAGCAGAGAGGGAGATTCATGGATGGAGATTGAATATGCAATTTTCTTTCACCTTGCCAAGAGCTGCCCCTGGGCTGTGCCTGGCCTAAATTTTTCCTTTTACCATCTCTGCCTTATCCGGCCCTCCCACCTCCCTTCCATTCTTTCCAGAAAATTACCTTCAAAATTGATTTCCACTTTTACAAACAAATATAATGGGAACACAGGAAAAAACTTGGGCCGTGATGAATTAGGGCTGTCAGGTGCTTCCAGGTCTCCTTTGCTTTTGTTTTACTACCCGATCTGCTCTTTGTTTTTCCAAGGGCTGGAAAAAGTGCCCCCATCCACTGAGGGCCTGACCCTCCAGGCCACCAGGGCCTCAGCCCCCCAATCCAGCAGGGCCCAAGGCGGAAGTGAGCCAGGCCCTGAGACTCCGTTAGCCTTTGGTTTCCAGTGGAAGCCTGGGCCACCTCCTCCTAGTCTGCTCTCTGACCCTTAGGAACCCACTCACTAAAGAGTCTCTAACCGCCTCCCCAGCTCTCTCCCCTGGCCCCCTCACCAGGTTCCCTCTGGCCCCCATACCTCTTAAAGTCCAGACCAGATGCAAACCTCCACCTCCTCTAATGTGGGCAGGATCAGTGTATACCTCGACTAGAGCAGATAAGAGACAGACAGACACTGAGAGATCACGAAAGGTAGGCAGGTCAAAGACCAGAGGTAAATCCAGAGACTAGGAGACCAGGCTCCTCTGTGAGGGTCCCCAGCCTCAGTCTCCCTTGTGGTGGGGCCCAGGCCCCGCTGGAGGCAGGACCAGGACAGACCATCCTTTTGCCAACAGGGTAATGCTGACATGGGCCTTTGGGCAAAACTCTACATGCACATCTGTGTCTCAAGACCAGGCAGCCTGAGCACACCCAGGCCTGGCTCAGGACTCTCCCCATCCCCTGGCGCTGGTGTCAGGGACACAATTGTGCACCTGCTCACATTTGATCATCTCTCTGCCTGTATGCACTACCCAGAAAACTGTGTGCCTGCCCAATGCATGGCATTCCATGTCCCTTTCACCCAAAGGTATCAGAAAGGTAGAAAACACACAATACCCACATCTGCATAAACCATGTGAGAAAGCACCTATGTGCACAAATCAAACACACATTTCCCAAGGTAAATAAATAAACGTGTGTGTGGGGGCAGAAATACACAGCAATGGAGGGAGGGAGGGAAGACTCCGTGTTGGGGAAGAGGAGGTCCTGGGTTTATTTACACACATCTGAAACACCTTTGGAGGCTAATAAGAGATGACACGTGGCCCAAGCGGATGGCCACAGAGCAAATGTGAAAACAGAGATGGACAGAGCTCCTCCCGGTTACACAGGGAGGCTGGCATCTTTCCCTGGCTGCCCTGGTCCCATCCAGGTTGGTTTATCCAGCATCAGCTTCCCTAGGCTGCTCTGTTTAAAAGGAACCGTACCAAGATGAGGGTGCTGGCACCCACAAAGTTTCCTTTTGACACAACTTCATTTCCCCTTGAAACATAAACCTACCGATTTTTCCTTCCTCCCCAGACACACAGTGAGCCATCTTCAAAGATGGAGTTGGCTCAGCCCATGTCCGTGATCTCATGTAGTCCTCTCCATGGTCCCCGTGAAGTCAGTGCTGTCACTACCTCCATTTTACAGAGGAGAGGACTGAGCTGATGAAGGCCAAGAGGCTTGCCCTAGGCACTACGATGCAAACCCAGCTGCGCCTCCCTCCAGAGCCCTTCCCCACTAAGTCACATTGCCCAGCCCAGCCCAGGCAGGGATTGCCTGCTGGCCTCTCTACCGAATCCTCCTTCTACACGGGGCCCTTTGCAGCCTTCACTTGCTTGAAGCCTGGGATCCTAGATGGGGCAGGAGCTGCTCCTTCCTACAGCATAATCCCTTCATCTGCTCAAAGTCAAACCCCAGCAACACACAAGGGACTTCAAGGAGGGAAACTAAGGAAATCACTTCTCACAGTGACGGCTTCAGCCAAAGCAGAAGGGAGCTATTAAAGGCAGTGACAGGGCTTGGCTGCTTGCAGCCATGCAACCTGCTCTGCCTGCAAACGTACAACTGCACTGCCTTGGCACCACTCAACTGCACAATTCATTGTGTACCTAATTAATGGAAGGCAGAGTCATGGCCCCCTGCAATCCCATGCATCAAAGGATGATACCGACACACCTCCCCTTGCACAGATCTAAAGACTCACACCATAGACTTCATTTGGATTTTTGGACAAGTGATGTAATGGTTCTGGGCTTCACCACCACTGATGGACGGCAATGCTTTAAACCATGGCCAAAAGCAACTGGGTGAAGGCAAAGGACTTTGGTCCTGGAAAAATACAAGAGTCCCTGTTCTGCAGTCACATCAGCCAGCTCATGCAATGTTCGGTGATGCAGTGTCCCTAAAAAGGACTCTAACATACCCACTCATAGTTAGAGCCAAGAAGAGGGACAGATTTCAAGAGGGTACTGAATGGGAATCTACTTTCTCAAACTGATGGATGGCCTGTCTGCCAGGTGCTTTATGACATAACTTCCCCATCTATTCCTGGTCTGTCTACCTGTCTCATTCCAGGATCTTCTGGACTCTTGGGGGGAAGGGGGAGGGTCAAAGCTTCTTGACTAGCACCTTTCTCAAAGGAAAAGTCTGGAGATTTTTCCATCCTTCCAAAGGCCAGGGCATGAGAGGGCGTCTCAAGCAGGCTCACAGTCACTGTTGGTTTCCTTTTTCCCCAGAGTCACAGCTGATCGGTCCTTTACTAATGTCCCCACAGATCTGATTGCTGCAGATACTAATAACGCTGTCCATATTCTGAGTGCCAACGCCAATAATGCTCTGGGTATTATCACTGTGAACACCAATAACTACTGCTGAGATTGTGTCCAATAATGCCAGCACATGCCGCAGCGATTGTCCTCGCTAATGCCCACCACCGTGACATTGTTAGAGCTAAAGAATAGGCCGCACACTGTACCCATAGGCAGGAGCAGGAGTGGCTTCCTTGAGGACAGAGACGCTCACAGCTGGCCCCTGGGCTATGACACTGCCAGGGAGATGCCCCCCATGTGTGGGGCCAAAATCAAGCTGGCCTGGCAGGGGCACAGGGCCCTTCAGTAGGAGACCTGTCCCTCCACTCCCGCAAGGTCTAGTGCCTTGATGAGCACCCTTGTTCCCATCCCAGCCCCCCTCAGGTCCCTGGGCCAGCTCTCTCTTTCGCCTGCAGTGCCGGCGGTCCGGGAGCTGAAGGACACACCTGGGTGTCTCTGCGGCCCATGCCCGAGGCTGCCTCCTGCGCCCGGCCTGCCAGCTGCTGTGCTACCTTGGCCTGACTGCAGAGTTGGGCTACATCATCTTGACACTTAATTATCTCCCCTGTTCTTAATCATCTGAGCTGCTCCCTAATGCAAACTGGGCCTGGCTGCTTGGAGGTGCCCGGAGTTGGGGGAGGGGGTGGCTGTGGAGGGTCTGCCTTTCCTGTCCTCTCCCTTCCCACCTGGCCCGATGGATCAAGTGCGTGGATCATGTGTGGTGTGGGGTGTGTGTGTGTGTTGTGGCACAGGGTGGTCAGGGAGAACTGGCTTTCCTCATAGGTTCTGGCCTCCATGAGGGAAAGGACAGCTCCATCTGGCCTGGCATTGGTCAGAAGGAAGGGTGAGTCAAGGCAAAAGAACCACCCCACTTCCCCAAAAGAGAAGCAGGGTCTCTGATCCTTCTTGCCACTGAGCTAGGCCTTGGGGTACGTATTTATGCAATAAGAGTAAATTTAGAGACTGCCATTACCTCTCACCTAGAATTCAACTGCTTTCTGAGGTGTCTCCCTGCTGCCATCGCTACCACCATGCTGGACCCAGCCCTGCTCTTGTGCCCTTCCTGATCAGACACTTTTGGTGGCTTCTCATGTCTGCAGGCAAAAGTCCCGTCTTGGCCTGCTCTCCCATACCCCTAACCCCTCCACTTAGCCCTACCTCCACAACTTCCCCTCAGGCCCTTTCATCCGAGCCAAAGCACCCCTGTTTTCTCCGCACAGTACCTTCTGGCCACCAGACTCAGTCTGTCCCACAGAATTTCAACTACCATTGTCTTTGAACTGTGCCGCTCATCCATCCCTTAAGCCCCTCCTCAGAGGGCAGCCCTTCCTGGGGGCTCACTCCTTCCTCTGTCTGAGTTCCCACAGCCTGCAGCCCAGACCTCCATCACAACACAGATATCCAGATACCTGAGGGGCCTTTCTGCTCTCTGGGCTCATGTGTTTTATATGCCCCACTAGACTATAAGCTCCTTAAGGACCAGAATCATATCTTGTTCTGCTCTGGGAACCTAGAGCACCAAGCCTTTCTTATGAGTGATGCCCAGAAAAGGTTCACTGAATTGAATTGACTTGAAACAATGAATGTGATCAATTGCTCAGAGAGGAGAGCACTCTGTTCTGCCCACCTGCAGTGGCCACAGCCTCAGGCTAGTGCTTCTCTATCTCCAGCCTCCTTCCTTGACCTACAGGAGTCCAGGAAGCAGTGGACATGCTTGACCCCAACTTCAGACCAGTGGGGAGGAGTCCAAAGGGGGTCCTGTGGCCTCGCCCAACCCCCTGGTTGTCTCACAAGTGCTAAGCGTTTAAAGGAGAAATCCTCAGGGTCTGAGGCAGAATCTTCCAGATTACTCAGGGTGCTGGGGAGCTTGGTGAAGGCCTGAGTATGGGGAAGCCCCAGGGAGAACTGAGACGCAGGCCCTTTCACACAGCCGCCCCCTGCCCATCAGTGGCTATTGCCAAAACAACCACAATGAAATTTAGTGAGTGGCAAAGGCCGTGGCAGCCAAATGTGTTTGGATATTTTGGAAGAAGGAGAAATAGAGCCAGACAAGCTGTTTTCCTGTGAAACGAGGCCATTAGGGCTTCTGGAAGGAGGCCAGACCCGGGTCATCACTGTCTTGCCAGACCTAGGCCTCTCCTACACACTGTCCCTTTCTGCTGGAGTCCGGGGCTCTCACACTCTCTTTTCCCTCAGCCTGGGCCTAGGGATTCTCAGCTTTGTCTCTTTTCTCTGTTCCTTACCCTCTAGAGCTGTCCCAATCAAGGGCTTGTCTGTGCTTGGAATGACTGCAAGATTTACTGTCCAAATAGGACATTTTTGAGAGAAAAAGGAGATGCTGACTGGCCAAGATGCAGAGACAAAGGCATAAATTGAGACTGTCTGGATGAATGCGATATATGGTCCCCCACCTATGTTCATATTTAGAGGGTTCTATTTCATGGGAGATACCCTTAAAAGTTCATCCTCTCTAGATCAGGAAGTTACTGCTTCCCCAGCAGGGACGGTAAGATCAGGGCAGGAAGCAGGCTCCAGACACTGGGGTCTCCCTTTGTCTGGGCCTGCCAGCCCTGCGCCCTGGCCTCATGCATCAAAAGAGAACCAGATGGTCACCAAGGGACCCTTACTATCACAACATTTGAAAAACACCTTCTCCCAAGCTCATCGCCACCACTCTCTCCTCTGATTTTCTTTCCCTGCTTCTCCTCCTCTTCATCCCTCTCACTCTATAACTCCCTGCCCAACAGCTAGCTGCCCCCAAGGAATTACAGGGAATGAGGGGAAGGGCCAGAGAGGAGCCTGGAGGGTGTCTTCTCCCATGGCAAAGAGCAGAGAGGGCCCATGCCCAGCTCCCTTAGTGGTTTGAATGGGCACAGGGTCAATGTGTTACCGAGAAAGCGCAGTAGGGTCAGCTGCACGTGACATAACTCCCCCATTTCCTGATGGGTTGAGATCTGGGGAGGACAAGTCAGTTTAGCTTTTCATCCCCAGGTCAGAAACCAGCTGTCCCCTAACCTCCAAAACCTTCTCATGGTCCATGGTTCCTGCTTTTTCTCCTGGCATCCCACAGGGATGTTTGGGGTGAATCCCGGCGGAAGGTGAAGCAGTTGGGGCTGCTGAGCAGATGGTGAAGCTGATGGCCCCACCAGCAGCCTGCCTCCCTCTCTCCAGGAGCCAGCAGGGTAGTGGAGGGACCTGGGCTTTGCTACTAAAAGTGATCTCACAGCAAAGCAGCTGCGAAGCTGGGCCGAAACCGGAGCTCTGAATCCAAGGACAAAGCATGCACAGGGGAAGCCAAGCCTCTTCCCTCCTCCCTACCTTCATCACGTTTCCTCTTCTCGCCATTGGAGCGAGGGATCCCCAGGATCCCATTGATGGAGTAGGATCCCACTGGATCATTGGAGGCGCTGGAAACAGGAGGGGAGGCCGTACTGGGAACTGGATGGGAGGAAGGAGGAAATGCCATCAGGATAGTGGTTGTGATCGCAGGCCAAAGCCCCAAGTCTGGGGGCAGAGAGAGGCAGAGGGAATGAGCGGGGATGGGGAGTCCATAGTCTCCTTTCTCTGAGATTTAAGGGGGAACGAGTTGCTGCATACAATTCAGGCTCTTCAGTGCTGTCCACCCTGGGCTTAGTGGGGACCAGTCAACCCAGGCCTTCTCTGCAGACCTGGAGATTTCATTCACTCACTATAGGTTGAACCCACTCTTGAGGATGGATGGAAACAGCAAAGCGGACTCAACCTAGAAAGTGGTTCAGGGGTCCTGAGAGCACAGCCGCTTCTTGCACAGCTCATCCCCAGATCCCTGGGGCTGGGCAAATCCATTTAAACAAGTCTCAGCCCATTGTTTCTAGTCTCCTAGGCAGAGTCTTTCCCAGTCCTGATTTAGAGTCTGTGGCTTTCTAAGATCTCTCTGATTCTCTTAGAGACACATGAATGTGCCTGATACTCCCCAGGGGTATGAAGCTCTTCACTCCGACCTGTTGCTTCTGGTCTTGAAATCACCTGAGAAGCTCCTAATTTCCCCTTCAGGGCACAGAGTAGTGAACACATTCACTCGGCTGTGATCAACTCAGGTACAGCTCGATCCAACCCTCCCCCTCAGCACACGCTGCAACCCAGGCCTAGCAAACAGGGCTCCTGCCAACTCCCGGAGGGCTGGGACCAGCCCTTTTCACTTTCTGCTGGTCCAGAGAGAGGGGACAGCTGCCAAGAGGGACAGCAGGAGAAATTTAACCACATCCCAGTCCCTCAAGATCTCACCTATGGCTTCGGCAGCACTGAGCGCCCTTGGGTCAAAGGGAAGACAGTGCGTGGGAGGG
>NW_011495018.1:29442514-29474584 GCF_000754665.1 Bison bison bison
TGGGAGGGAGGGAGGGGGTGCTGGCAGGTGTTCTGGTGGGACTGGTCGTGTCTCTGCAAGGCTGTGAGCGAGGGTCAATAAATGAGGGGGCTGGAGAGGGCAGAAGGTATGGCAGATGAGAGAGAGAGACAAAGACATCAAGCAAGATGAACTGAGAGGAGCGAGACCATGAGAAGGGAGGGGTACAGACAGAGGAAGAGGTCCAGGGCCACCTGGACAGAGAGGAGAGGAGAGGGAAAGGCAGAAGGGGGAGAAAGAGGAGAGAAGACAGAGGGGGAGAGAAGAGAGGAGGAGAATCTTAAAAATTAACAAAACAAAAATGGAATAAGCAAGTAGACATGAAAGAGAGAAGGACAGAGAACAAGAGATGGAGCAGGAGGAGGATGGGAAGGAGAAGGAAAGCTAGAGAAAAGGGAGGGAGAGAGACAGACACACAGACTGATAAAGGCAAGGAGATGCGGGCAGGAGGCAGAGCGCGGTCCTCATGAGCTGGTCTCTCAGGCAGATCCTGCACCTCTAGAGAGCGCAGGCCTTGGGCCTCAGACAGCGTGCATTCCCCAGGGCTGGAGCTGCACTGCCCAGCTCTCAGGGGGCCCAGCATTCCCCCTTCCCTAAGTCCTCTTACCAATGGTGTGGCCAGGGGCAGTCACTCCAGTCCCGGCTCCATCCGGCGTTGGGTGGAAAGGCTGCTGAACTTTGGTCCGGATGATCCTGCAACAGCATCACCAACAGCATCACACGTCACATGCCCTCTGATGCCCTGGCCAGCTCCAGCCAAGCCGTATGGAGGTGGCTCCCCCAAGCTCCCTAGCTCCCTCCTCCCTCAGCTGCTCTCTGCACCCCGGCCCTTCCTGACTGCTGCAAGGCAGGAGCTTGCCCTCCTGTTGGCTCTGTGGATCCAGGTTCAGCGCATCCGTGGGCCAAGGCAGTCTGCATTCTATCCTGCAGTGCATTGATCAAATTGCCGTTTGATGTCTGGTAGCAAGGATCAGGGTAGTGGAGCGAGCAGACCACAGCCTCCTTCCCTTTTCTGGGAGTTGCCCTGGTGACTCGCTGTCCACCCTTCCCTTCTGGAAATCATTTTGGAGCTGGCTTTCCTATTGGGACTGTATCATAGTCCTCCAGGATCAGGGAGGGGGTGACATCTCCCCATTTCCTGAGCTAAAGACAGAGTCAGGGAAGGGCTGGGTCACAGTAACCCTTTCGTCTCCAGGGTTCCAACACAGCACACAGTCCCTGTCAGGCCCTGAGCAACTCCTTGAACCATTCAGTGCTTTCACTCCCCACAAAGTCCTGTTGCTGCCCAGCTCGCTGGCACACTGGCCTCCTTCCCAGAGGCGTTACTTGAATCTCAGCTTCTTTACCTGATTGGGTGAAGAGACTGGTGCCTTCCCCATGCACTCCAGGTGAGGGTGGGGGTGAGGGCTCCAGATCCAACATTGCAGGGCTGAGGCCTGTCAGTGATCCAAGGGCCCAGGGCTCAGGGACGCAAAAGACCAACCCTAGGGCCAGCATCGAGGAACATTTCCCTCCACCCACTGGTCCATCAGGTGCCCTTGGAAGCCACTTTTCTGAAGGCAAGTCCCCCTCCCCGCAGAGAGGTGTGTGAGCCAAGTTCATCTCAACCGGCCAGGTGAGTCACAAGCTGTGCATGGACTGGAACACTCGCAGGTGGCCAAGATAAGGTCTCTGCCTCCCAGGACTGGTAATAAAATTGGGTAGGGAGGTCACACCCTGAGAAACCTAAGTCACCCCGAGGGAGGGAACAGGCAGTAAGTACCAGGAAGATGCAGGAGAGGAGTCACCTGCTGTGCGTGGGGCAGAGGAAGGGGAACGGGAAAAAAGACACTGAGGAGGTGGGATCTGGAATTTGATGTAGAGCCTCCAAGCGGTGTAAGGCTGAATACATACACACACACAGACACACACACACACAGACACACACACACACACACACACACACACACACACACAGACGAGCCAAAGGCACAGAGGATAGTGGAAAGGTCACTGGGCTACATGTCTAACGTCTTGATTCTGCCATTAATTGGCCGCATAGCCTTCGCCTCATCATTTTCCTTCCAGGCCTCAGTTTCTTCAGTTATAAGGTAAAGAGGATAGATGACAGGCTCTCTAAGGTCTCTTTCCCCAGTGAAAAATAGCAGCTTTTAACGTGAACAAAGAAGTGGGAAAGAGGACGTTATAAGCAGATGCTGGAGGAGGGGGAAAGAAAAGCAAGGGAGGGAGCAGGGGGTGAGGGGATAATGCCTATCCAGGAACGCTGGAGGGATGTAAGGGACTAAGAGGAAATGAGGCTGAAAAGTTGGAAGTAATGATGACAGCAGTGATTTTTCTATTTATTGAGTGTCTACTATGTGCCTTTATTACTGTACTTATAAAATTTTTAATTCTCATAACAATCTTCAAAGCAATACTATTATCCTCATTTTGCAGACTTAAAGTCAAAACTCAAAGAGGTTAAGGGGCTTTCTGAAGATTACACTGTCAGCTTGTCAGTGGAGATTGTCAAAGAGGGGCGTGTTGGTTGGGATGAGAGGCCTAAGGAGGAGTCCCTGGAGGACATCTCCTAGCAGAGGCTAAAGTGGAGGGCTAAGGGCAGGGGTGGAATTCAGTCTAAAATGTGTACTTCTCATTACGTTGTCAGACCTCCCCCAGTATATAGGAACCAGGTTTACAGGGTCTTAAGCCATGAGTGATTTCTAAACAAAAGGAGACAGGTACAAACCGATGCAGGTAAAGCAACAGTCAGGCACAAGGCCATAAGGGGCTGGTCTCAGAAAAGAGAAGGAAAGGAGGGGGAAAAGGGAATTCCCTGGTGGTCCAGTGGTTAGGACTTGGTGTTTCCACTGCTGAGGGCCCAGGTTCAATCCCTGGTCGAGGAACTAAGATCCCACAAGCCACTCAGGGTGCCCCCCCACCAAAAAAAAGAGAAAGAAGGAAGAATTTGCAAGACACAGTAAAGGCAGAATGGCCAGGATTTGGCAACTAACTGGAGTCAACCATGACTCCACTAGTCTGCGCCTCTGAAACCACAGTGGTGCGTAACTGGAAGGCTGGTGGTTTGTCCAGCTCTCAGGAAGAGGAACGCAGCATGGTGACTGGCTGGTCCTTGACATGCCTCATTTGAGGAGGCAGGTGAGTGCCCAGGTGGAAGATTGTTCACTACCCAGAACAGCAGACACAGATTTAGGAGACTGTCAAAGAAGGGCATGTTGGTTGGGATGAGAGGCCTAAGGAGGAGTCCCTGGAGGACATCTCCTAACAGAGGCTAAGGAAAAGAACCTGACCTTGCACAGCACTCAGAATTGGTCATACAGGAAATGGCAGAACCAGGATCACGTAGTGTTAACCAAGTCAACAGAGAAGAACACTTCCAGAAGGAGAACATAACCCACAGCCTCCATGATGACACCATCCATGGTGACATAAAGTTTGAAGGGAACTGGAAATAAGAAGAGGCACAGATTTGGGGATTTTGGGTGACCACTAATGACGTTGTGAGAGTGGTCTCAATAAAGCAACTGAGGCAGAAGCCAGACAGGAAGAGATTTGGGAGTGGACAAGAGGAGAGGAAGGCAATGAAATAGATCATTGCTTCAGAAGTTTGTAGAAAAGGAGAGAGATGTGTGGAAGCTGAAGAAAGCAGGTGAGTGGAGGGAAGCCTGTTCAGGGCAGGAAGGGCCTGGACATGTCTGTAGGCCAAGGAGAAAGAACTGATGAAGAAGGAGAGGCTGAAGTTGCCAAAGACAATGTGGGTGACCGCCAGACAAGGCAGAAGAAGGAGAGAACAGAATGGTGGGCACAGGGAGGAGGCAGCGAGAAATGGCATGTGGTGATGTGGCCCAGAGTTTCTGGGTTTGGAGCATGATCATGATGGCAAAGACCTGACAGTCGCTAAGGGCAGTGTAGTCTGGTCTACAGGAGAAGTCTAGAGGCTGAGCAACTCAAAGCAGCTGCTCCTAATTCACTGCAGCAAAAAGTTTCTGGGGTCTCAGGGGGCTGGTAAGTGGCTCTGATTTGAGGGCTGATGAGCTGTGGACAGAGGGAGCCCCCAGACTGAGGCTGGGTGAGACAGACAACCGGGTGGCCTCATGCAGCTGCTGTCTTTGTTACCCAGAGCCTCTGACCCCTGGGGCGCTGGTGCAGATTTAGCTGAGGCAGCAAGTGATGGAAAATCACTATTTCCTGACAGCGGCTTGGTGGTGCACAGGAGAGGAGCTGGGCAGGATGCCTGCTGTGACTTACTAATGTCCATCCATGCCCC
Organism: Bison bison bison; assembly: GCF_000754665.1. Taxonomy (NCBI): domain Eukaryota; kingdom Metazoa; phylum Chordata; class Mammalia; order Artiodactyla; family Bovidae; genus Bison; species Bison bison. The sequence goes on from NW_011495018.1 coordinate 29,446,800, forward strand.
CCAGGCGGTGGACACTCACCAGTCCCCAAAGCTAGATCTCAGAATTTAAGGACCAGGACTGTGGAAACCTGATGGCCATCCATCACCCTCCTGCATCCCATACACAACCCAATGACTCATGGGAATATCCCTAAGGGTTAAATGGATACAGAGGTTGCTTTGGGTGACTGCCTGACACTATTTCCCCCTGTTTCTCCTTCTGTTCCTTCAATTCTTTTTCATTCTTGGCCCCATAAGACAGCCAAACACATCTGTAGCCCCCACAGCTCCAGGCAGAGTTGGCCTGGAAAGTCAAGTTCCCACACATGCATCCTTGGAGGAGACAGTCAGGAGTTCTGAGCACATTTACTGGGGGCCGGGAGGTGCCATTTCCTGCAGAAAGCCTACCCTGCCGGGGTACCTGCTCTCCACTTCTCCTCCAGGCACACTTTCCTTGACAGGGATGTTCTTTCTCCCCCACCTTCCAGGGAACCTCCTGGAGTTCTCCTTGGCTCAGCACAGGGCCTGCAAGTACTCAGCATCTCCACTCATGAGGCTGTGAGCAGAGCAAAGGGGAGTAGAGGGTGGGCTCCGGGCTCAGTCTGCCTGAGCCCAAGTCCCAGTTCTGTTACTTATTGTCTGTGGAATGAATCCCAGGTGTTTCTCATTCTCTCATCTGTAAAATAAGATGACACTATCTACCTCATAGGACTGCTGTGGGGGTTAAATAGGATAATTCCTGTAAAATGATTAGTGTGATGCTTGGCTCAATAAATGCTAACTATAACTGTAACTACTACTACTATTATTCCTGTGGGTGACCCCCAGGCCAGGCTGCTCTCTATGGAGGGGCTAAACCAGGTGCAGGCGAGGAGGCCACTGAGGCCCATCTGCCCCAGCCTGGTCAACGCAGCTGCTTCCAGGACCCTGGGAGGCGCACTGAGAAGACAGGAAACAGGAGCAGCAGGTGTCAAGCCTGACCCGACAAGAGATGCGTCAGAGACTCTTGGGAAGACAGACTGGGGGCCCCGTCTGGCAGCGCTGGGAAGGGTCCATAGACAGTAGGAGCAGCAGTTCCCTCAGGACCCAAAGATGCCATGGGTTTGTGGTAGAGCTTTGGAGTAAAGGAGGACAAGGCAGGTGAAGTCCCTCCCTCTTTGGTTAAATTCCCAGGAGGTCTCCACCCCTGGCCATGCTGGAGATCCAAAGAGTCTCATGAGGGGGGACTTCCCTGGTGGTCCAGTGATTAGGACTCTGCTTCCACTCCTGGGAGTACAGGTTCAATCCCTGGTCAGGGAACTAAGATCCTGCATACCCTGCAGTTATGGCCTAAATAAATAAACAAATTTAAAACCAAACCAAACCAAATTAAAAAAAAAAAAAAAAACCAATCTCAACTGCTCTGTCAGTTAGCATGAAATCAGGTAATGAGGCTCCCATTAACAGTTTGTTAAACTCACGAAGAAAGAAAGACACTCTCGACTCTAAGAAAGCACTGGGGGGGATTCTTCACTCCTGTTCTGATTTTCTTCCTCCTCTTCCTCCTCCTTCCTCTGCATCTCATTCTCTCTCTCCCCTTCCTATCTCTGCCCCTTCTCTGTCTCCCTTCTCTATGTCTGTCCGTCTGTCTCTTGGCACCCTGAAGTCCCACTGTGGCCGTGTGAGCTTATTGATTCCTGGGAGCTGGGGGAAAGCGGGAGGCAGGGCTGGGGTGCAGGCTCGGGGATGGAAATGGAAGGCTATAAATTATTTGTGACAGGAAAGCAATAGTGGCAGAGTGCTGAGCACAAGTCCTGTGTCACTATTAGATTCCTTTTAGCCTGATGACACTGTAAAAAAGGTTAAGTGTCTGCTGGAATCGTACACCTGGGGGGCCGGGGCAGCCTGGGAGCAGAACAAGCCACTGAGAGCAGGTATATCAATTCTCCAGGCCAATAATATTCCTCTCATTGATCGCCACGCAAAGTTCAAAAATCTCATTACAGCCAGGCAGACCGGGAACTTTTTACAAATCAATAGAATGATATAATGTATGTATACTTAGTACAAATGTATCTATTCATCTATCCATCCATCCACGGTCCGCCTCAGGGTTTCCAAGTTAACCTACCCATCATATTATGTTATGTTATGTATGATATTATATTGCATTATATTATATGATAATAAATGGTGTGCAAAAACTCCCCCTGAGGTGGAGACAAGAAGAGGCCCTATTAGCATTGAGGTGACCTCAGACAGCTCACCTTGGAGGGAGTCAGGTGGCAGCATTTCCAGGGCTGGGCTGCTCAGGATTTCTGGGAGCAGTGCTTCCTTAGCAGAGACTCCAGTAATAAAAACCTATTGTTTACTGAGTATTTACTATGAGCTAAACCCAGGTAGCTCAGTGGTAAAGAACCTGCCTGCCAATGCAGGAGATGTGGGTTCAATCCCTGGGTCAGGAAGTTCCCCTGGATAAGGAAATGGTGACCCAATCCAGTATTCTTCCCTGGAAAATCCCATGGACAGAGAAAGCTAGAGGGCTACGGTCCATGCAGTCACAAAGAGTTGGACATGAATGAGCGACTAAACAAGAAAAAACAATGTTCTAAGTGCTTAAAACAAACAGTTCATTTAATCCTCACAACAACACATTTTGCATATAAGGCATATTATAACTTGCCTAAAGTTACCTATTTAAGAAACGGAAAATCTGGGGTTTTAATTCAGGCAGACTAACCCCAAGACCCCTACCCTTAACCGTGAAAACATACTGCCTCCAGGAAAGAGATACCCCAAAGCCCAGGATTCCATGGTTCTGTTCTCTTGTTCTATTGTGTTTTGAGAAACGAAGGATAAGGGACTCCCTGGGATTTAGCATTCCTTTCTATAAAATGGGAGTATAACGCCTGCTGGAACCAGCTGCTGACAGCATGATACACACACGGGACCTCCAAGCATGTCCCCACAAAAGCCTGCCCAGCTACCTAGAACAGACTGCTTTCTCCACTTTGGAAGTACTTCTTAGTAGAACCACAGGTTGGCCCAGGGCCTGGTCATATCGCTGATTTGCTGAAAGTGTCTTTGGAGCAACAAGTCAAGTATTAACATACATGTGTTGTGTACATATATAAACCGTGTACATATATAAACCAGTTTCAGTTGCCTACTTCTAGAGGTTTGCAGAAAATGTTTCACCTCTGGTATGGGGAAAGTCTTTCCTGATTGAGTAAATCAAAGGAACTCCAAGGTAAAGAATGTTTCAGACTAGCTGGCCCCACTGATTGTTAAGAAAATGATGGTGGGAGGGGCCTCTACCAGTGACTTTGAGCTGCCCGGGTATTACAGGCTGGATCATTCAAGAGCACAAAATATTTGCTTCAGCAAAGGCTATTTTGCACAACGAATGCAGGTAATTGATTTAACTCAGGCCTTTGAGAGCTGCCTTCAGTGGGCAGGAGTCCCTGGCTCTGCCCTGAGGCAAATTTGAGCTACAAAAACAGCTGGAGACTTTTCATGGCAGAACCTCAACTGAGATCTCATAGATTATTCAGGAAAATTTTGCCCTTCCCCAGAACAGTTCCTACGTCTCCCTACTCCTGAGAACTCTAAGAAACTGACATTCTCCACTCTGTACATCCCAGGAACTGAAGAACTGAAATTCATCCCCTCCTCCCCATAGGCACCAAAAGCAGACGGTAGCCACCCAGCTCTCCCCGTGGGTAGCCTGGAAGTCCTTCACATGAACTCTCTTTTCCTAGGCTCAGGCTCTACATTTGGTGCAGAGTTTAGAGTTGTTTGCCCACACCCGCTTGCATGCCCCTCAGGTTTCAGTTTGGACAACTGACCATATGGCAGGCAGGGTTCTGTGCATGAGAACAGCCCCTGATGAGTGGGACCTGAGGGCAGGCCCTTCCATTCTGGCTGCAGTACGGATATAATTAGAATACACAGGTTTCCCCTAAATGTGTTAAGAGTTTCTGCCTCTTTTGCTACTTCTCAGAGGTCATAACTGAGCTCCAAGAGATGACAGTCCTACCTAAATGCTTACAGAAAGTTGTCCCCAAACTACCATCCTTGAGCCACTGGCATTAGAATCCCCTGGGGTGCATGCTAACATGCACATCCCTGGAACCTCCTCCAGACCTTACCTTATGCATTTAGAATTGCTGATGGGATTGGGCTCAGAAATCTGTATTTAAGAAATTCTCCAGATTACTCTTAAACTCTCTGATATTTGAGAAACCTAGCTTAAGCCAAGGGGTAAGGAAACCATTCTCGAGAGAGCTGAGAGAACATCTTAGTGAGTTGAAGGTTTCTTACTCACATTCTAGCAATGCACGTCTCCCTCATCAGCTAATTCTGACTCCATCTGACACAGTAAACAAAACTCAAGAGGCTATCAGTTCCTCTGTGGAAACAAACAATAAGCCACAAATAAATATAATTTCAAAATAGTTTTTGGTACCTTCCCAGGCTGATGGGTTCCCAGTTGGTTGCTTAGATGCCAGGCATACTTTCTGCATCAGTTTAGCTTCCTAAGACTGGCACTGAGGATGATAATCCTTCTACCACGTGTCCCTGGGAGCCCAGGCCAGATACAATTTACCAGGCTAGATGGGCCATGGGGCTGGCCCAAGGGGGCAATAGTGACGGTTTATATGATGAATGGTAAGCATATGGATTGATTTAGCTTCAAGATATGCATAGGTTTAAAAATTAAGGGGCAATGTGATTAACTAACCATTTGGAAACCAGTCTGCAGTGCATGCCAAGCTCAGAGCGTGACCAGACTAGCTCCTCTCACCACCGGGCATGCCCTCATCTGTCAGGACTGCCCTGGGCTAGAGTTCGGGTCTACCAGCTGTCCACCGCACAGTCCAGCGGCTACAAGACTGCCTAATGTGATGGTGAAAGGGGTCCCTGTAGACTCGTTGCAGGGACAAGACATCCCTATCCATCCTTCCCAGCCTTCCATAGGCAAGCAGAAGGGAGCCTGGAGAGGAGAGGTCTTCAGCAGCAGCAGCCAAGGTGGGACCTGCTAGCTGCTGCCTGGTCTGCCTCTGGACCCTCCCACTGCTCACCTTCTTACTCCATATTCAAAAACAATCCATTGGTCTCTCTATGCCTGCTCCTGAAAGAATGTGATGTGGCTAAACTCAACTATTGCTTCCTATTACCTACAGGATAAATTTAAAATTCCTCAACCTGGCCTTCAGAATGTTTCCCAATCTGGCTCTGCTCTGGTTTTCCAACCTATTTCTCTCTGATCCCCTCTCCCATGTAGGGTCCAGCACAGAGCTGAAACCTGTTTTTTTGTTTACTCAATCCACAGTGAGTCCTCCTCTGGACTCTGAGCTCTGTAAGGTCACATGTGACGCCTATTTTTCTCACCATTGTATTTCCCGCACTTAGCAACAGTGCTTGGCATGGTATAAGTACTTAAAAACTACTTGTTGAATAGCAAGTGAATGTTATTACTATTAAAAATAACAATAACATAATCTTAAGGGACATAGTGAACTAATATATGTTCGCTATGTGCCAAGGCACTCTGCTGAGTAAATGGATTCTTTGTTTTTCACAACTCCTTATGAAGACTATTATCCTGTTCTGCAGAAATGGAAGCTGAGGCTCAGAGAGGTTGTGTAACTTGCCAAAGGTCACACAGCTGTTAAGTACCAGAGCCAGGATATTTGAACTTGGGAGCCTGACTCCAAAACCCATGTTGCTAAACACTAGGTAGAATAAGTCAGTCAGATCAAGAACAGGTGGTAAAATCTATGAGACACTGGGCCTGGATAGAAGAGTGCATATAAAAATAGTAAAAGCAATAAGTATCATTTATTTCATACTCATTATATGACAAGCATTATAACAAATGCATTTTCTTATCCAAATCCTAACTATAACTCTCTCAGATGGAGACGTTTTCTATTTTCCTAAGGAGACAACAGAGAGGCTAAGCACCTCGCCCAAGGTCATGTGCTTAACAGCACTGGAGCCAGACTTTGGGTCTGTGACTCCAATGTCTATAGGCCGAACCATATCACCTCTTCTGGACATTTTTGTTATTAATATTTCTTTTTATTAGCTGTTTGGGCATAAGCAAATTTTTTTCCTTCAGTCTTTTCAAATCCATGATCTGGATAGTTGTGCAAATGCATGTGTAGACAATAAACAGAGACTGAAGGTAGCTGTAACTCTAAACATACCTACCCTCTCCTGTGCACGTGCCACGGTTGTATTTGATAAGCATCCTGTCTGTGTTAGCCTCAATTTCAGGTTAAGTGGTTGTGGTTTCACTGTATTTTATACATGAATACATTGGTAGGTTGGAGGGATAGATTTTCTAAATTCTTTGTATCTATCTATCTATCTGTCTACTTTCCCAATCATGTACACAATTCTGTGGCGATGCTGAATACAAATGTGTTTGTCAGTTTCTAGAAACTATTTCTATGATTACTGTATCTTTATATTCATGTCTGCTCTAATGCATTGATCCAAGATTTATAATACTGGATATATTTATCAAAACTCCCCTCATGAATTCTGCCCAGTTATGCCTTTCTGTCAAATCTGTAAGCCACAGTCATACATGACTCCACACACATCACTGTTCTCTTCCCAAGGTGTTTCAGATGCTCACGTCACAACTGTGTTTTTATATTGGTCTGTGCACCAATATTGATGTGCATAAATGTGCATTTGTATACCTGTGTATCTTTCTGTCCATGGCCAGGATGGGGTGGGGGTGGGGGACTGTGGAAATGAGAGAATTATTAAATGCCAAGTAGATGTGCAATAAATTCCATTGATTTTATAAACTCCTACTTGTCTTCAGTCTCCTTCCATTCTTTATCCTGGGGGCATTACAACAAAAACCTATTTTAAATACCTTTACTCCCCCCTCCCCCTCCCCAAAAAAGTGTCAATATTTTATTTGGATTTTTAACTTCGCTCCATAACAGTTGTTTGACCTCCTGACTCGTGCAAGTCACATAAATTCTGGGACTTTATTCAGGAGCCATGTTCCTGCTATTGAATAAGCAATTTGGGAGGGTGAATTAATGACTTGTGCTGTTGCTGGAAAGTCCCTGAAGAAATATTAAAATTGCTTGCAGACTGAATCGATACTCAGTGAACACCCAGCAAGAGGGCTTCGGCTCTGGAATGGCCACAGGAGGCAGGGCTTGGTGGAGGAAGGGGAATTCCCGCACCCAGCCTGGCGAGCCCCCTCCCAGGCCACCTTGCTTGCCCTCCATCCCTGGAGCTCTGTCATTTTCAGTATCGGCCAAGTCTTATTAAACCCCAACCAGTAGACCGCTGATTTGTCCTGTCTCGGGAAGCAGGCTCAGGGGACAGTTTACTCTCTTACTAGCAACGAGAGCCCGGAGGCTTTATTGGAGGTGATGGTCTGGACACATCCACCTGCTGGAGAGATGGGAGGGCGCAGCTGCTGTCTGGCAGGCTGCACTGTGCTGGGGACCAGAGAGCACTGGGTCTGGGGAGGCGGTGGCAATGATCTCTGCTGGGTGTGCAGGAGGGCTGGGTATTGCACTGCTGGCTCCATCTCCGTGTGTGCCCGACCAGTGTTTACTATCACTCAGGTGGCCACATTGTGCATGGGTGTGCCAGTGGGATGGAGTGCTTGAATTGTGTGTGTTACATGTATTGCTGACACATTCTGGCAGTTGGCTTAAGGTTTGTTACTTGATGTTTTGTGGTATTGTATTAAGGTGACTGCACTTTGTGTAACACTGAGTTGGAGGAATTTGATTATTGTTCGGTGGCAATGTCTGTATTTCTGCTTTGAATTATTGCATTCGTTGATCATATCAGCATCTTTCTCTTTCATAATGTATGTCTCAGAGCTTAGGTTAATGGGTGTCTCCTTAGTGATGTGGGTTGAGTAACAATGTTGGATCTGGGTGGTGGTGTATGATACGGTAATTACTTTCTTGGTGGAGCTGTGGGTGAGAAGACCTATCCTTTAGCTTTTTTAGTTCACTCTGGCTTGGTCATTTGCCCTGCTCCTTTCCAGGAGGAGGATTCTAGAGATGCAGGACAAGTCTCTTCTTGATGACCATCTCTACAGTTCTATTATTCTTGGAAACATGCTTTCTCTGCTCAATGAAACAGATCTGATCTTACCACGGTGACACAGGTTCTGGTGCCATCTTCCCTTTATCTGTCTAATTTGGAGAGTTAAACCCCAGGGCCAAACCCTATGCCTGTCTAAAATCTAGATCCCTGGTAGAACTAGAGGAGGATGGATGGGACTAAACTCCCCAGTCCCGACGGGAATAACAACACGAACTCTAGTTCAGAGAATCCCCGGTTCACTCCACTCTGTGACTCTGGCCATCAGCATCTTCTTCCTTCCCAGCATTCCCAGATGATGTGGCTCAGCTGTGGCTTACATTTACAGGGACACACACACACACCAGGGAAGAATACAGAAACTCATACTAGGCATGACTTTCTATTAGGTGCAGAGCCTTTGTTCTGAGCTTGTAAGTAGAAGTATAAATACATCCCTGGGCATGAGACTGCAAAATATACAGAGCTGCCCAAGGAATGCCTGTACTTCCTTTGATCCAAAGCTGATACGAAGTATGGGGTAGTGGAAAAGCACAAAGGTTTTAGAGCCAGTATTGTAGGAGTTCAAATCCTAGTTGTGGTACTTAGCATGTGACCTGAATTAGTTACTCAGCTTCTCTGGATTCCAGTTACATTATCTATAGACAATCCTATAAAGCCCTATGGGGTTGTTTGAAAGTGAAAATGTTAGTTGCTCAGCTGTGTCCAATTATTTGCAACTTCATGAACTGTAGCCCACTAGGCTCCTCTGTCCATGGGATTCTCCAGGCAAGAATACTGCAGTGGGCTGCCCTTCCCTTCTCCAGGGGGTCTTCCCAACCCAGGGATTGAACCCAGGTCTCCTGCATTGCAGGCAGATTCTTTACAGTCTGAGCCACCAGGCAAGCCCCTATGAGGTTGTTTATGAGGTTTAAATCAATTAATATATGCAACATGCTTATAACAGTTCCTACTGTAGTAAGTACTTGTTAGCTATTATTATTGAAAACATAGGACTTACCAAGTAAAGTGGCCATAAGATTGTCCTAATCATGTGTATAACCACATATGTTAATGTGAATACAATCCAAGATAAGTCAAGGGGTGTGTGTGTGTGTGTGTGTGTGTGTGTGATTAAGGCAGAGAAGTGCAAAAATTGCAGTGTGAAGGCACTTGGCTTTCTATCCTTGTGGAGAGTGGCAGGGGTTGGGGATTGATAAGAGTTCACCACTCCCCATCTCCATACTGAGGGCTGTACCCAGGTGATGAACAGGCAGAAAGAAAGATGGTAGCCCTTATACATTTGCAATTATAAAAAAAAAATTCAGGATGATTGAGCTCTTTCAATATTAAAAATATTTACATGTTAAAATATTATTAACTCACTAAAAATATTTACTTTCTAATTTTAAAAATCAGGACTAACAGCTAATAGTTGTCAGTAAGGAATAATGGAATCTAGGCATTAAATTGGGAACTAAAGAAGAGATAAGAGAAGAATCAGAGGAGTGAATATTAACGCATTTGGTATGGATTTTACAGAAGTCCATGGAGCTGGACTTGTTTACCTAACTAGGCCTGAGGGGCAGAGAGAACCTGGGGCCTCAGACTTATTCCACAGGCTTTCCCATAAAGATAGCAAGCCAGACTATATCATGAGTTTAGGAAATGTCAGTTTTCGTTTTTGCTCATGGGCACAGATTAAGTAGGAGAAGTCACAGAGTCCAGTTACTTTGAGCCATTACACTGAGGACTTTAAGCCCAAAGTGATTTTTTTCTCCTGATTTTTAAAAATTCTTTTACCCCTTAGTGGTGGAATAACTGCAATAATTATCAACCTCCCATGATTCCCTGGAATATCCAGGTATGCAGGGCCACAGGAGATAGATTTGGTTTGAATTTGTCAGATGTTTGCTCAGTTCTTCCTCTCTTCTTTCTTCATCCTTTACCTTATCTTCATTTTCTCTCCTCTTTTCTCCTCCTCCTTCTATTTATCTCCCTGTCCTCTCCCCTCTATGACATTTAAGAATCGGAGGAACCCTTCAAACCCATCAAATAAGGATTTTTCCCCCATAACCATTTCGTCTTTTAAAAAAACTACTAAATGCAAAGCACCACAACCCATGAAAATGCCATGAAGCCCAGAAAATGCCAACCTTCAGCTCCTCAAGCAATCGTAGGCTCGTTCCAGAGAAGGAGTGTGCAATCATTAAGTACACATGCACACACACACACAGACAGGCTGGGCTCTCAAACTAAGTGGATGAAGGGGGCGATTATCTGACTAATTCTGTTCAATGGTCAGATAACAGTCATAAGGGTTTCTATTTTTCTGGAAGTACACAGAGCAGATCCCCTTCTTAAATCCAGCTGGGCTTGCAGTGAACCATAATTCTCACTGGCATTCATGATACACAATTCTGTTCACGGAATATCCTTTTGGCTCCTCAAGTTTTTTTATTTCAAAGATTTCAGTGTTTATGCATGCACAAGCCAGAACTCATGTACACTGACAGACACATAACTTGATGATTACTATTGCTGTAATAATAACTAACATTTATTGAGTACTTGGTATCTGCCAGGTGCAATTCTAAGCAGGTTTATGTGGCATAATGCATTCAACCTTCACAAGAACCTATGGCAGTGCTATAGCTACATGATTACCTTCCATATTAGATCAGAGTAAGGAAACTGAGGTCCAGAGAGGACACTCCCACAACCACAGAGCCAAGGAGTAGGGGAGCTAGATCATCAACACAATGGACATGAGTTTGAGCAAACTCTGGGAGATAGTGAAGGACGAGAAGCCTGGCACACGAGAGTCCATGGGGTTGCAAAGAGTTGGATAAGACTTAGCAACTGAACAACATAACAACAAGGGAAGCTAGATTCAAACTCCGGCAATCACTTCCCAGAGCCCCCTTTCTTGTGTTCTCTGTACTGCACATGTTTATGTCTGGCACATAAGTCTTTGCTTAGCAAAGACTTTCGGAATGGGTGAATGAAAGAACGAATGAAGGATGGATTACATCTTAAGAACCTTGACATGCCCCAAGATGGTGCAGTGGGTTCCCTTATGAAGCCAGGCCTATCAATAGCTTAAGCTTTATTTGGACAAAGTAATTTGCCCTCCCAAGCAATTTTCCGGGGAAAGTGTCCAGCAGCCATGCTTGCTCAGATATTAAATGTTCCTGACCACCAGCTCACCACTTGACTTTCAAGCCAAATCCAGACTCCCTTCAAACCAGATATGAGACCCAAATACATCAAAGATGCTTTCTAACATTTTGTTTCCTAGAATACTTCCCTCCAAAAATGGGTGTTTCCCAATACAATGAAATACCAGTGAAATGAAAATGGGTGTTGGTGCTGTGTCTGGATAAAAACTAAGAAATTCAATCAATCATGCCAACATCTCTAAATCCCCAGATATTTGGCATCATATTGACAACGTTTATAGATGATTGTCTGAAGGTTTGAGTTTTCCTCCAGATGTTTGGGAGTTGCCACAGTCATTAACCTGTTTGTCAGCCAGTGCTCATGCATTTCTAAGAGACATAAGTGAACACTAAAGAGGGAAAGAATAACCCAGAATAAAACAGACTAAAGAGGAGCAGAGCAGCAGCCATTCGATGAAACTAGTCAAGCAGACTCCGTTCCGGGAATGGGCTGCTGCCCTGGAGATCCATTAGAATGTGGATCCAGCTCACCAGAGACTTATGTGCTCAAAGACCTTCAAAAACCTCCTAAGACTGTATCCTTGACTATCGAACCCTACCCCACCAGATTGCTGTGTGGCAGGGCGGATGGACCAGCCCCAGCATCGGCACAGACAGCTCATGTTGTGGTCAATCCACCTTCATACCAACCCAGCCTCAGCCACTCTCCGGACACCTCATGCCTGTGTACGTAGTATGTCTACGCACTGTCAATCCACGCCACCGACTTACACAAAGCTTGTCATAAATCTGGTTTGTGCCTTTGTTCGTGTCCCCATTTGTGATTTAGCACTCTGCCTTTTATCATCTCTCCTACCTCCATTTTCTTTCCCTCTCTACTTTTTAATGCTATTTACAACTTCCTTAGCCATACTGCAGCACAGCAATCTTTCAGTGTCTCTACTGATAAACCCAAATGATGTTTCTTGCCCAGGTTTTCTCTCTATTCGACTTAATTTATGTTTTGGTAAATAGGAACTTTAGGTCGTTCCATTCAATAGCATTTAGAGTTACCACTTTTATCAGAGGGATCAGGGCACTAAAGGACTCCCTGCAAGGCACATTTGTTTATTCTCATGAGTGATCAGCTCTCCCTACGTTCGAGAAGGCTGCGTGCGTGCGGGCGTGCATGCACAGCGTCCTCAGTTAGAGCCTCTATGCTCCACTGCCCTGTGTCAATGCCGCTTGGCACTGGCAGGAAGAGCCCAGTGGAACCATTATGTGGACAGCAGCCGGCCCTCAAACTGCTGGAGATAAATCCAAGCCCTGGACCCTTGTCTGCTGATGACCACTTGGTTCTTTGAGGAGCAAGCCCACATCTGCTGGCAAGGCTGCTTCTCCAAACTCTCCCTCCCATATCCGCCCTTCTTCCCTGAACTGCAGGGGAGGCTTGTCAGGACATTACTCACAAGCAACGTCTGGGGTCCCTTCTCCTAGAGGTGGGTGTTGGAGGGGGAAGGTGGGAAATGGGGATAACGCCTCTTTCTCTATTTCTGGGCTATCTGTTGTCTTTTTCTCCTTTTCAATTCTTTCCATACCTTCCCCTCTATTTCTAACTCTATTTGACCTTGAACTCTGGCCTCTCCCTTCACACCAGAATGTGTCCCAAGGATGACAGAACCTCCAAAGGAGCAGTTACCTGGCTTGACAGGCCGGGAGACCAGTAGCCAGAGGGGCCAGCCCGTCACTCCACTCCTGGAAATAAATTCCATTGTATTTGCATTTTAATTTTCCACATAAACAAAGGCCCAGAGTACTCGCTTGGGCAGCATCACTGGACGAATTTAATTAGAAATGAAAAGTTTATAGGGCCCTCTTTAATGCGATTAATGCTCAGTTAACATTTATCACATTCGTATGCTGGAATCGCCTTTTTTAAGCAGCCACTGGCCATGAAATGAATTTCTCTCAACTTTTTTTTTTTGTATCCAACCTGGGAAGCCATCTCTTGAGGAGTCTGCACTGCCCTCCAAGCTGTCTCCCTGGGGTCAGGAATTACTGTGTCTTCAAAGCCAAGTTAAAGGGAGACAAGGGTAGGGAAAGAGGCATACGTGTGCTGGATTGGGAGGGCAAAGGGTGGGAGAGTGAGCGTGAACACAATTTCTAGGAGGGCTGTACCCTCTGCAGTGAGCTGAGTGATCAGCCCAGCAGACTGGCTAAAAGATCTCAGAGTCTCTACCCCCATCCCCACCCCCAAAAAAAGACACTCCCCCGACTCCCTTCCCAACACACATACTCAGTCAAAAGCCAGGCTTTGGCTCTCGCTTCTCTCCATCTCAGCCATCTCTCTTCTACCACTTTTCTCTCTCATCCTGGGCTCTCTTAGACTTTCCTCCCCAGGCCCATGGTGAGCAGGAAAGGCAGCCCTAGTCTCAAGCCCAGGGATACGCCCTCTTCTCCGGCTCTCGCAGTCACAGTCTGCAGGAAGGCGACTGTCCTGGTGTGTCAGCTCCTCCAGAGAGGCAGAGCAGAGTGTGCGGAACACGAAACCTCTTTTGGTCCCTAGAGGAACGATGGCCTTCCTGATCTTATCGAATTCTCTTTACTCTTCCCTTAGAGTCTACTGAGATTCGCCGCCTAACTCAAACCAGCTAACCTGAGTAATGTTGAGGAAGAGAGAGAGAAAGGAGAGGACGAGGGATGAGGGGAGGGAGGGGAGGTACCCACTCCACAGATGATAAAAGGAGATAAATAGCTTGACCTTTGTCCCTATCTAAATGTACACTCCCTGTGAGGACCTCAGCAGACACCAGCCAAGCAGCTGCTGCTAGTATTCCCAGTAGCGTGTCACACACACACCGGTCCCGCATCGCACACGGCTCCACACCCTCACCTCCAGCAGAGTAAGTGCACACGTGCCTGCACACAGACTAAACTGTGCTGGGACCCTCTGTGCACCCAATAGGGCCCCCCTCATCCACCCACTGAGATGCTGACCATCTCATCAACCCCATGATTTTCAGACAACATCCCAAACAGGCGGGCCATCCTGGTGAAGGCAGAGACTTTTGTCCTGAAAACCAAAAATGCCTTCAGCTGGAAACCCTCTGAAAGGCAAACCAGTTTGCTGTTGCCCACTGGACAAGATGGGCAGCTAAAGCCTTTTAAGAGCTCCTGGTGATGCCAGGCCCTTTGAGACAGCTTCCCAGGGCATGAATGCAAGACTTGGCCAGATGCCACGAGCCCACCCACTCTTTCCAAAACAGAGCTACACGGAGACCCCCAACACAGACGCACCAACCCCTCTCACTACCACATGCTAGGCGGGCACCATCTTGTCCTCTAGAATTAGGATGAAAGGTCACGGGATACAGGGCAGAATGAAGGCCTCTTCCCTAACCATCTCTGGGGCCTGTCGGGCTGGGGGCTGCCCACAGGCTCCTGGTCACCCTAGGCTTCCTTCACCAACCCAGCAGAGACCCTGGGGCCATGAGGGCGCATGAGGCCCGGGGGCAGCTGTCCCAGTGCTCGCTCCCGTGTGTTCACGCTGGAGGGCCCCAGCGCTCTCCCTTCTGCCCTCCTCCAGTCTCCTGAGTCCTTCTCATCATTTCTCCAACTGACTATGCTTACAGTGGGCACAGCTCCCCTTGCAGCCTGCTGCTTGTCTCACAGCCCTTTCTCCTCCTGCTGCCAGGAGCCACCCAGCTCGTCCTTTGGCTTCCTCTGTTCCTGAATGGCTTCGGGAGGGGTTCGCTGCAGCGGAGTTCGTGCCGGGCTGAAAGCAAGCAGAGGAGTCCAGAGCCAAGTGGCCAGGGCTCCCAGGTGGAGGGGGCTCTAACCTGGAACACCCAGGAAGCCGGCCCTCCCTTCCTTCCTCTTGGCTTCCCTCCCACTCTCCCTTCTGCCAGGGACCAGGCTGGAGTGGCCGCACTGCAGCAGCCCCGCAGCTGCTGCCCGCCTGCCTTGCGGTATGCTCCCTGGTACAGGCAACCGTGGGCTCCAGGTCTTAAGACTTTAGCTCCCACACCACATCCTTTGCTCCGCCACCTTTCTCCTCCCAGGCTGGCCTCCCCTTTTCTCCTTGACAACCTTCCGAACCTCTCCTGGAGGCCACCCCAGCAGCCTGCTCTACCAGCCGCTCAGAGCTCTGGCTCCCTGCAACCTTCTCACACATTCGGTCCCAGGCAAGCCCAGCCCAGCGAAGCCAGGTCCCAAGCCTCTGCCTTTCACCTCTCAGCCTCATCACCTCCTTCCTCACTCTTCCTCCTCATTCTTACTTTTGTCCTTCCCTTTCCACATACATCACCCCCTCCCCTCCTCTAGCTATGGGGACTTAGAACTCGTTCCCTTCCTCAGGGGCTCCAGGACTCAGGGGCTCTGGAAATGTCACATCCCCGATACCCACCCTGAGGTGACAGTTCTGGTCTGAAGCCAAGAGGTAAGTTATGTCCAGTTACGCAGACCAGGGGCTGCAGACCAGTGGCCCATGAACTGAATCATGCCCAGAGATGTATTTTATTTGACCAACACAGAGTTTTTAAAAGCGAAATCTCAGCACCTCTAGGCTGGGCCTGTGCAATCCAGCTCCTGATTGTGTGGCTGTCACCACCTCTGTCCCAGCCTCCTCAGCTCTCCCACCGACCTTCCTCGTGGGGTCCTGGAGGCACCTGTCCTCACGACTCCTGCAGCCATACAGCAGCTCCACTAACGTGTTTGTCACCAGTCTGGACTTCAGGGCACTGCCTTCCTTCCCGCATAGCCCCACAATAGACCCCAGCCTCTTCAGAATGCCAATAACTCTGTTTCTCTCTCATGAAAAACTCAAATACCTTCTTATCATATTATCACTCAAAACCCACAAGAGTCCAGTTCTTTTTGTGGTTGTTGAGGATGAGCCACAGAGGAGCCTGGCTCCGCAGCCTCGCCCATCTCCCTCCTACGTGCCTTCTCCTCCTAGCAAAGAGCTCCCAGGTCTACACAGGGCCATGCTTCTTCTTCTCCTGTCCCAGGTCATCCTCCTCTGGTTTCCCACACCCTCCATAGCTCCCCTGCGCCCAGACCCCAAGCATCTGCCTCTGCCATCATGCCCCGCGGGGTTTGGTGTCCAAGCCCTCTTTGGTTCCCAGCTCTGTTTCTGCCCTCCCCTCCCCCGCCCTGCCCTGCCCCAGCTTCTTATTTCCCTGGCACCTGGATTCCTCAGGCAGGATTTGGAGGCTGGAACTGAGGCCTGGCACTTGGGAGCTATGCCCATGACCGTGTCCCAGTGCTGCTGCCATGCTTCCTGCTGGGGGCATGGTGGGCCTTGATGGGCCACTGCACCGTAACTCTGCAGCAAGGGGGTGCACCAGGAAGGGCATCTTCTTAGCTGCTTTTGCAATTGGTCCTTTACTAGTTCTGCTGACAGGGCTGGGACTCAAGTGTCAAAGTGGAGATGGACAGTGGATCACACAGCTCTCTATCATAAAGGAGCATCACTGTAGCAAAGCCCCTCATATTGAGGGCTAAATAGAGTGCTACAGTACAAATAAAAATTGAAGAAAAACTTGGCCCCAGTTTTTCCAAATTTGGAATGAGGACTCCTCAACTCAGCCCTATTACTGTTGCCCAGTGGCCTGATGACCGCATCAACGATTGGCCTGATGGTCCCAGGGACAAGGTGTCCAGTCTGTCTGTGACTGCAGGCCACGCTGTGTGGGCCTTCCTCTGTTTTCTGCTCTTGACCTCAGAGCCCATTTACCAAGGAACAGACACAAGTAGGCACAAACACACACAAATCCACAACCTCTGTTGCCCACAAACCATCATGAATGTATTCAAGCTGCACCTTCAGAGCACCGAAACAATGGGAAGAAAAACATTTCAACGACCTGCTCAACGGGAGAAAAACATTTCAACCCAGTAGTTCAGTGGTAGACAGATAAACCCACAGTGATTTAATTTTAAACCCATTCAATACTTTACCTGTTACTGGGCACTGGTTGTGAGACACTGTCCCACACCCATGAGATCTACCAGAGGCCCTTCTCTCTTCTCTAGGCTCACCCACGTGGCTGGATGAGTGGCACTGGACGTGGCTGCACCTGTACCTGTTTCCCCAGCATGAATGCAAGAAACTCCCCCTTGGAGAATCTGACTAGGGGAGGGCCGGTGGAGGGAGTGGGGGGTGAGGTGAAACAGCAGGGATTCAGGGAAGTGGCAGGCCAGGTTCACACCCTATACTACATTCTTTTAAAGAACAGGAAGTGAGAGAGGAATTCTTTCCAGTATACAGTTTCCTCTTAAAAGAAGAACTCCAACTCCAGGTAGCAATAAGGAAGGGTTAAGAACAGACCTGAACTTTAAGAGGTGAAGTTTCAGAGCAGTTGGAGTTGGAGATCTAGGGAGCTGGGGACAGAAAATGAAGCCCCTGGTTTAAGGTACTCCTTTGTGGACTCAGAGGGAGAGAGTGCAGGCTGGGGAGGGTGGGGAGTGGGGAGGTTGATTCATCTTCCACATCAGTTACTACTATCGCTATTCTTTCTATGCAAGCATAACGATCTAGTCCACAAACACACCACCACATATACAACCACACTGTCTCACATACTGGAACAAGCCCACTTCCCAACTGTTCCCTAGCACCCGAGCTTCCAATGGTGCCTCCAGTCCCCTGGGTCTACTTTGCACAATAATTCCTTCTTATATGCACACAAAGCCATTGCTCCATCTCACTCCCTCCCAAATATTCCCTTCACTAGGCACCCTGTCTCCCTTCTCCAGGGGCTCCTCCTGTCTGGTCTATCTCCACTTGGCTAATTCCCCCCGTGGCCCCTGTATTGAACTGTTGTGTTGTCCATTTCCCTGTGACAAGGGCTCTGGTTACAGAGTTATTGATTGGTTTTCATGCAGACAGATGGGCCCTTCCGAGCTCCCATCGAAATCCCTGGCTGTATGGGCTGATTGTTGCCTCTCGGGGTGTAGGATTGCACTGGAGACCACCCTCTACGCAAGGTCCTTTGCCCAGACTGTGGACGGTAATAAATGGAGGCAGCCTGAGCGATAATAAAAGCAATTGAGTAGGTTACCTGTGCAGACACAAGATTTATGCCTCTTCATATTTGATGTGATTGTTTTATTGAGTTCTCGGAATAGTTGGGACACACTTTATTTATTTAGGGTTCCCCCCTCTAGTTTCCTCTTCGAATCACCCTCCAAAATGCACCTGGAGTTTTCGTTACGGACAACCCCTCCTGTCTTCCTGTTTCCTAGGGTTGCCAGTGGAGGTAAGAACTCAGGGCAACCAGCCATCACTCTCACCTGAAAGCCATCTTGTGGCCTGGCCTCCCACTCAAAGCCTGCCCACAGGGAAACAGTTGGACCAATACAACTGCTGGCCAAGACATCTAAAATAACTAAGTGAACAAAGATGGCTTTTCAGGGGGACAACTCCAGCTCATTTAAAGAAATAAGAGTGTCAGCAGTCGTGACTATTTCACGTGCTATTCTAATGAGGAGAAGCCTCGTTAGAAGCAGGAGACATTCTCTGGGGAAGGACAGGTAGGCAAGGGTCTTCCGACAGAAACTGGCACATCTGTCCCTAGAGGTGGCCTGATCCAGAAGACTGAGGGGCACACAAAGCAAGTCCTTTATCCTTATTTTTCCCATTCCTCTGTGGGGAGAAGCCTTCTTCTTAACCTACCTACTTGCCTTGGCTCTTGGCCACGAGACCAACAGCCCTGACCACCAAACAAGTGCAAGGGTACAGAAATGTAGTGGGTAATGCAGCCTCTCTGGTCCAGCTTTGTGCCAAACCAGGTCTGTCCAAGAGTCAAATATGCAATGTTCTAGAACCTGAGTCTCAGAAAAGACACAGACCCCAGCCCTGAACGTGTCTTCAGCATTCCCTTGGCTGGGATGAGTGGCTCCCAGCTTCCTTGGAAAGACCTCTGAATGAACAGCTAGACCACCTGTCACCCCAGTGCCAGATTCTGACGAAGACCTGCAGATGACACAAGATGGAACTGTTTAACAGCCCTGGGGCTGGTGCCTTCTTGAAGCCAGTGTTGCCACCGCTAGGAGAATACATATGTTCACTTATAAGCCAAACAGGTAAAGGAAGGGTGTGGGTAGCAGGTGATTGGTGGGAAATTGACTTTGGGAGGGTCCACTTGAAAGATCTAGGAGCTGGGAGTGCCCTGGTCCCACATAATATAGTGCCGGCTGAGAAAGCTAAAAGATCGATGGCCTCTTTGTCAGCTCAGTCCAAGACAGTACCCTCAGGGGATCTTCAAGAACACTTGACTCTCACTGGAGTCTGCGCCTGTGCCTTCAAAGGAGCTACATTCCCTTCCCAGAGCAACGGCCAAACCTGAAGACGTTGGCATATAATCAGGAAAATCCTTCCTGCCTAGCCAATTGCTCAGCGACGTAACTAGGTAGGTGACTGTTAGCAGGGTGGGTGTCCTTCCATCTCCTCCCCACTCTGGGCCATTTCCCACACGAGCTTTCAGTCTCAAGTCACCTGTTTATAAACACCACCCCCCCCCACATACACAGCAGCAGTGTTTAAGCACAAGCTGAAGAGCTGGCAACTCCACACTCAATGACCAGTAACCCAAAATTGAGAGCCATTCAGATAAATTCCGCATGCTAAACAATCCAGTTCAGCTTCCGGATTTTGATGGTGGTTTCTGGGAGTGAGGGTGAGATTGGGAAGGCCCCCCTTATCTACTCCATTGGCTCAGAGAGGTACTGCTATGAGGATTTGCCAATGGAGAAGGGGAGTTGGATGTCCAAGCCTTTATCATGACAGGATCAGAAAAAGCCAAAACCATTTTTAAAGCAGGAAAAGCAATTTAGTTTATAACCATAATAGCATATTTCAAGTGCGGCGACAGCATCTGTTTGGGGGAGGAGAAGATGAAAACCCTTGCGATTTGGCTCAGGTGGATAAGCACGCGTGGACTTCCTTTCTTGCCAACAGCCAGTACAGACACATCCTCGACTGTGAGTATTATAAAGTGCCCAACACAAGGGGCACCTCACCCACAGTAAAGGTCTAAACTCGAGAACCACCCAGTCCCCAACACACCATACTTTCGACACAGAAGAACATCTCCAGGTTCCTCCTACGGGGAGTGAGAATTCACAAAGTTCCTGGCATCAGCAGTACCAGCAGAAATCCCACTTTTAGAAGCCTTTGGGGTGAAGCAATGCATCTCAGATAAACCTTCCCCTTCAGAGCAAAGCATCTGGAGGCATAATGCTAAGGGCATTGGGCCCAGATGCATTCCCCCAGACCCGATTCAGCAGCATACCAGGAAGCTCCCAGAATTCTTTCCCACATATGAATCACAATGCAAAATCAAGAAAACTCTGACCAAGCCTTGTTGACAAAGCCAGATAGGAAGCCTCACTGCAGACCCAGGGCTGGCTGCCCGTGCTGCCAGCGGCTTCCCGTTCTCTTCCCACTCCCTTGCCATCTCCAGCAACACCACAGATGGCTATTGTTCCACACCCAAAGGTAGCCTCTGTGTCCCTCCGGTGATCACGCTCTGTGTTGAGCAAATTCTGCTGCTGTCAGAGCTGTTAAACCGAGGTCGTTCTCCCACTCTCATCCCACTAGCAGCTCACTCTTCTACTTTCTCCCCGTTCTGGTGAGTGCACCTCAAGGCCTCTGGAGCTTGGTCCTGGGGTCATCTGTCCCCTGCTCTCCGTGGCTTTTCAGAATGAGAGCATTCCCAAACTTGTGCATAAGCCAGCTTCCCAAAAACATCTTAGCCAGTGAGGGGTATATAGTGGGGAGAGGGGGGAAGAAGGGGTGCTAGGCAAGGGGTGCTGCCACCACACCTGCATTGACTGCCCCAATCTTCCATGCCCCCAGAGCGAAGCGCACTGCTTTAACCAAACATATCTTGGGCTCCTCCAAAGGCTTGCAAATCCTATCACAACAAGATTGCTCCAGAACACTAGCACCCAGTCCCAGCAACACTGCTCCTCAGCAGGGCTTCTCCCCTCCCAAGACCCCAGTTCAAACCCACTCCCTAGACCAGTAACCAGCCTAGAGGTTGAAAGGAGACACTGCTTTGTACCCTTCCCACTCCTGCTCCAGCCCCAGAGCTTCTCCAGCCTCCTCCACTGGCTTTTAAATGCAAAAGACTCATTCCTCTCCCAGTGCGGGGTGGGGGTGGGGAGGGCCCAGTCTTTCTCCAGCTCCTTTGGAAGGTGTCTGAATGTCAAACCACTATGCTCTCAATACCTAGCTGAGCCAGGCCCAGGGAGCTGGAGGGTTTTCGGAGGGTGTATAATTAGCTGATCAGTATTATGTTACCCTGTTCATAACTGAATAACCATTTTAATACAGATGGCACACAGTGGGATAATTTCTGGGGTCGCCTCGCAGTACGTTACAGCACGAGTGTGGCAGAGGGAATCTTCTTTAGCCAAGGTACATTCTACCAGCTAATTTTACCTGCTGTTTTCAGGATGATTTGGGATAATTCCATATCATTTGCAAAATATTTTTTAAAAAAAAGAACCTTGATACGTGATGCCAGTTTCAGAAAAAGGCACCAGCTGAATTATTAGTTGCTCTGATAATGAGCCTATGAAGAGTGTAAAGAAAAACACAAGTATGAAACCCTCAGCCTTTTTCTCATTTGGGGATTTGCCTTAAAATGCAAGGGGCCGGGGTTGAAAAGCTGGCCAAGGCTGTCTGGAATTTGCACAGGGTCTCTGCTGATGTCAGCTTGCACAGTTCTGTGATGGGAAAGCCATCCTGGGTCCCCATCTCCAAGTGCTCCTGTTATGTGCTGTACCTGCCACATGTGTACACTGGCCTGGGTGGGGTGGTAAATATGTGGAGTGTGCACGTATCCTGGAGAGCACACTGGAGTGGCTCGAAGATTGGGAGGCTAACTTGTGCTACTGTATATTGAACTGACTCCAGCCTGAGTTGTCACCCTGTGCCTGAACCCGTCATCAGTGCAGCCTCAGGCCTGGACACAGGTACTCTAGGTGGTTGGAGGCATCTCCTGAGGTTCAGCCTCAGGGTCCAGAGTTCTCCCTCCTGACCTGGCATCCCACTCCTTGTCTAGCTTCTCTGCTCCCTGCCAGCGGTTTGCTGGTCGTTGGTGTTTGCTTCACAGGCCTGGATACTGGTGCTAATAGGCCAGAAATTTGTGTGGAGCTGGCTAACAAGGCCTGGGTTCCCAAGGCCACCTTTATAGGAGTCAGCAGAGATGATGGGTGGGGGGAGGTGGGGAGCCAGGACAGGTGGCTGCCCCTGGGGAAGGGAGCATGCCTTTAGAAAGGAAAGTCTGTTTAGAGGCCATGAATAGGACACTGGTCATTTTAAAGGCTTCAGCTGTGGGCTGTGATTGTCTCTAGATACCGAGGCTCGTAATCTTGGAGTCTTAATTACCACAAACACTTGGATTCATTTCCAGGACTCCGGCGGGAGAAGCCTGGCAGGAAATACCCAGTCCTGAGCTGGAGACAGCCCTGTCTGTCTGTCTTTCTCTCTGCCTCCCAGGTCCCCTCTCCCTGCCCAAAGGACCTGGGGGCCTAGGAGCAAGGGCAGGCAGAGGCTGGAGAAAGAACGAAGCTGGAGCTGGGAGAAACTCTGGTGCATGGGAGCCCCACCCTGCAGCCCAGCGTAGCTTACTCACCTGTTGATGGAAGAGACGCTGGGCACTGTGTCGTTGTCACAGATGCCCTCTGCCAGAAGCCGGTCCCGGATCTCCCAGGCAAACATAGTTGGGTTCTGTCGCTTGTATTCAGCAATCTTGTCCACAACTTTGGGTGTTGCCACTTTTGGCTTGGAGCCACCGATCACTCCGGGTTTGATGCTGCCGGTCTCGTAGTACCTGCACGGGGAAAGCCAGCAGGGTCAGTGAGAAGCAGGTGGTGGCAGAGAGTGGGGCTGCAGGCTCTGGAGCCGCTGAGCCACTCTCCCGCAGCAGGCGGTGGTGCGGAGGGAAAAGACCTAGCGTGTCTGAGTGGGCTTCCAGAGCCACTCGGCTAAGGCAGGGATACATCGGAGGATGAGGGCAGGGACAACAGGGACGCTCTCTCCTGGAAGGTGGTCAAACCAAAGGCTGCACACACAGCAGCTGCAATAGGCGATGGGGGAAGCCTGGCCTTTCATTTGAGAAGAGCGGGAGGAACAGCACTTGGAGGCCTCCCGCCCATTCCCACTGAGCACAGGGCCCCTATGGGAACCAGGACTAACCTTGCACCTCTCAAGCTGATTCTTCTTTTCTCGGGGCACCCATCTTTACCTTTACCCTATTCATCCAACCCTCCCTTCCAAAGAGAAGAGCTGTCCTTCCGTTTCTGAAGACAGGAATCCGGCTCTCTCCCAGGGAGGACGCTGGAGCCTGGCAAGCGCGCTGGACGGCGCTTCTGGGGCCGCAGTCACCACCTGCGTGCCCTTGCCAAAAGGAGCCGCTCTCCAGATAGCCCCAGTCAGGGATCTCCCACGCCCACTAGCGACCTGCACTTTTAGCCAAGCCCTCAGCTGGAGACCCAGGGCTGTCCAGCCCGCGAAGCAGACGGGGGCATCTCTCAGGGGCGGCTCCACGACCCTCACCTGCCCAGGATTTTGCTGACACAGCCGTGGCTGACCCGCAGCTGCCGGGAGATGTCGCAGGGCCGCACGCCCGGGGGGGCCAGCTCCACGATGCGCTGCCTCACCACGTCGGGCAGGGGCCTGCCGTTCACAAACACCCCCCCGAGCTGGTTCACACCCCCGTGCCCTGCTGGGGAGAGACAAGAAAAAGACACAACACCCCACACACAGCAGGGACCGGCCATTAGTCAGGGTCCGCGCGCGGCCCAGGATGGGCGAAGGGAGCAGGCAGGGCGGGAGGGCATGTTCCTGGGCTCGCGGGCGAACGGCGGACGCCGATCACAATGCAGGGGATTAGGGACAGGGAGCCGCGGGGCTGTAGAGACGCGGAAGCGCAGAGGCTGGGCGGCGGGCTGGGAAAGGACGCGCGACTCGAAAACCGGTACGATGTCAGGGGGAAAGTGAGGAAGGGATGGGCAGCGGGGCGAGAGGGGGTAAAGGGGGAAGAAGGGGAGAAAAGCAGCCAAGTGGGAATCAAAGCCGGCAGGAAAGAATGTAGGCAAGAGAGGGCCGGGCGGAGGACGGTGCGGAATCCCGCCTGAACCGCAGGCGAGAGGGAGTTGTTGGAGCGTGCTTGGACGTGGATGATTCTGGGGTGTTGGGTAGGATAGGAGCTAAGTCCCTGACATTCTCCCCTCTGCTCCCTATTTCCTTGTATTTATTTGGAATTGGAGTCTTCCTACATCTTTCCCCGTGTTTTTATTGTGATTTTTTTTGGGGGGGGGCAGGGAGTTTTTCTTTCCTTTATGTTTTCTATCTTTAGGTATTTGGGGAGCCATATTTCCCCCCCTGCCTAGTGTTTAAAGTTCAAAGAAAGCCAACTGAAGGAAGGAAGGGGCTAGGCTGTAGAGGCAGGGGCCCAGAGTCTGCTGCGCTCTGAGACAGGGAGGCAGTGGAGAGCCGCGAGGTGCCCGCTAGCAACCACAGAATGCAGACTGCTTGGGTTCATCCTCCTGCAGCGCTGCGCCAGGCTGGGGACCCATCGCCTCGCCCAGGACGCATGGTACAGGTCGCCTAGGTGGGCTCAAGGTTCACAGGGCACCCTGTGCAGCCAGCCTCAGCCAGCTCGCGTTCCTCTGACCTTTTAGACCTCCGCTGCCACTCAGGAAAGGGAACAACAAGCGCGTTTGCTCTCCTAGGCAAGAGGAGGGTGCTGGGTCTCCAACCTGACTCCTACTGCAGGCGCCCAACCTCGGAGCCAAGGTGGTCGCCAGATGCCAGGCCTGAAGGCGCTGCCTGGCGCCCCATTCTCCCTGACTCACAGCAGTCAAGAAATCCTGCACCCAGAGCCATCAACACGCAGTCGCAGTTACTGAGCAATCCAAGCACAGAGTTCTAGCGGCAGAGTCCGACCTGACCGGACCAACAACCTGCAGCCCTGTCCTGCTGGCCTCTGGCGACTTTCGGAGAAAGCGGGGACACCTGCACCCGGCTCGCTGCTCTCTCCTCCCCTTCTGGGGGGACCGAGAATAGGGGCCGGCTAAACCTCTAGGGAGAGGCCTCCAATCTCCCGGCCGGGGGAGGCCGAAGCCTCTTACCCTACCCCTCACCCATGCGAGGTTCCCTACCTCTAGCCCCACTCCTCACCCCTCCCCTCCCTCCAAAGCCGACCATCAATAATTTAGGCCCCGGGAGAACTCGCGTTACCGGTATGAAAAGGCGGCAGCTGCGGGCAGATTAAAGATGAATAATTCAGCCTCCCCGGGCTCCGGGCCCGGCCCCTCGACCCCAATCTAAGGGGTGGGGAAAGAAAGGGGGTACCGCGGGAGTCCAGGGCTGGGGCCGAGGGCCGGTGCTGAGTCGGGCCTAGACTGCGCCACCGCCGCCGCCGCCGCCGACTCCGGCTGCCGCTGCTGGCCGGCTAGCCCGCGCCGCGATCTCGCCCTTCCTTCGACCACCTTCGGCTCGCCTTGCTCCCCTTTGGGCTTCAAAGTGGTACCCAGTGGGCGGCCAGGACTCGGCAGTTCACCCGCGGAATCGGCGAGAGAGGAGAGAAAGAGCAGAGGCAGCGGGGCCAGGAGGCCGGCTGGCTGGGCGAAGACGGTGTGGTAGCCTGGTTCCACTCCCTCCGAAAAGGAGACAGGATTTCAGGCTCGGCTCGCACAAACCGGCGGCAGCCGGAGGTCTCTGGCTCGGATTTCCTGTGTATGCTTGGAAATTATTTAGGGAAATATATTTTATCCCAGGAGTACTTTTAAAAGCATATATATACATATATATGCTAAATAAATGCTTAGAGAAAAATGCAGCTCTCCCTCCCTCCTGGGCTCTCTTGTCCAAAGCACAGATCCAAGCCAGCTCTAAAAAGTTTCCTTGTGAAAAGTTACAAATCATCCTTGATTATTAATCTACAGAGAAGTTTTCTATTTAGAATCTATTTACCTTTGGGGGGGGCGGAAAAAGCCTGCAAAAAAAAAATCTCTGAATTGTTTTCCAAGCTAAAGACATAGGACAAGAATTAGATAAATTCAAATTTAATTTAAATAGTCCTCCTTTCCTATTTAAAATTTATTTTCTCCCCTTCTCTTTTTTCCTGTAACATTTTTTTTTTTCTGTTTTCTTGCTCTTTCTTAGCCCTGGTTTTGGTTTCTCTCTCCTTTCTCCCCAGCTTTGGCATTTGCCTTCCTTTTGTTCTTCTCACCTCCTTTTCTCCCTCTTTTCTGATCCCCTGGCCAGGTTACTGGCTGGATCATCCTTACCAGGGAGTGGGAGACTGGCAAGGAGTGTTTAGAACTAGAAGGAGAGTAAAGCTTTGGGACCGCCTGGAAGGCTTTTCTATGTGATTCTCGCTGACTTCGATTTCTCCTTGGAACCCCTCTTTGTTTTTAGAGCATCTCCCCAGGAAAGGTAGAGAAAGATGACCACCAGGTCCGGCCAATCTCAGACTCCCAACTCCAGGACACCAGAGGGGAAGTAGGATGGATGGCAAGAAAGAAAAGATGAGAAAGGAAGTATTTCAAACCAGCCCGAATGAAGCCTTGCCTGGGCTGGTAGGGCCAGGAGAAGCTGGGAGCTGAGGGTCAGGAGGGGGCACCCCACCCCCACGCTCTTCTGCCTGATTGTCCTGACACTGAGGCTGCCTGTGCGGGGAGTCTTCTCCTGGACAACCACACTCTAAGTTCGAGAAAGGTACAGATGAGAGGAAGGATGGGGAGGCAAACAGAGAGAGAAAACAAAGTAAGCATAACAAAAAACCCTAAAAACTGCCTGCCCATTAGTCTCCCAGCCCCAGGCAAGAGGGTGGCCAGGGGAGCGGTGGTTGGAGCCAGGGTCATGGGCTGTGGATCCACTATTTAAGAAGAAGCAGGTGGAAGGAAGGAAGAAAGGATGGGCACCCGGGAGGTAGGAAGGCAGGTAGTAGAAGTATGAGTGACATAAGGCAGAAGGAAGAGAAGGGTCTTTAGATATACCGAGAAATGGGAGAAAGAGGAAGAACGAAAAGTGGGGACCAGGAGAAGCCAGGGTGGCCTCCAAGATGTGACCTGAGCATAAGAGGCCAGAGACGCCTCAGGACAGTACAGGACAGGACAGGACAGGCTAGGGTGGGACGGGGAGCCCCGAGCTGGGACAGGAGCCGGGCGCCGGTACTCACGGTGCATCGCGGAGAAGGGGTCTGCTTTGCAGTGCATATCCATGGGGAGGCAGAGGAGCGGGAGCAGCGCGGCCGCCGCCGCCGTGTCGCCTCTCGAAACTCAACGTTCGAGGACGTTGGAGGAGGAAAGGGAGGACGGGGGGGGGGGGGAGGGGTGAGTGGGCTCCCGGCTGCGACCCGGCGCTCGAGAGCGGGGGGCGCTGCGCTGCGCTCCCCGCGGGGACTCCTCCCGGGCCGGTCGGAGCTCGCAACCGCAGCGGCCGCAACTTCCCACCGTCGGGGCGCGGGGCTGGACGGTCAGCAGAACGGCCCCGGGGCGGCAGGCCGAACCGGGGGGACCTGGGGGCGCATGGCGCGCGCGGCAGCTGCGGCCAGGGCT
>NW_011495018.1:29474907-29475196 GCF_000754665.1 Bison bison bison
GGGAGGGAGGGAGCCGAACAACGCCGGCAGCACTGGACTGGCCCCAGGTGGGTTGCGTTTGCGAGAAGACTCGGCCGTAGACTGGAGCCTGGGCTCCCGGTGTGTCTCTCTCTAAAAGCTGCAAAGCCCCCTCCAGACCCCCTCCCCTCCCCGCGCTGGGAGATGGATGACTTGTCAGACAAAGGCAATAGATTCCACCACTCTGTGATTCGCCAGCGCCGGAGCCCGGAGCTTCGGCGAGGAGGGCCCCGCGCCTGTCACTCCGGTGCCGGCGAGGGGAGGGCAGGGG
>NW_011495018.1:29475296-29485295 GCF_000754665.1 Bison bison bison
AGGGAGGGGAGTGGGCCAGGGGGAGGGGGAAGGGGAGCCTGGGATTAAAACTACACTGAGAAACGAAACTCGCCGATAAGATAAACGTTAGATAAGGATAAAGAACGGCCAGTCTAATGAATATTCAGGTAACGACAGAGGGCCGCAGAGCGCGCCACGCTCCGAATCCGGCTCGAAGTCTCAACTCACCCAGCCCTGCCATCCACCGGCCAGAGCCCGCTTGAGCCACGGAGCCCCCAGCTCGGTCCGCATCCCTAGTCCTGTTCCCCCCGCTACTCTCAGCTGAGTTCCCTTCCGTTCCTCCTGGTTCTTCCTTCCTCTCTCTGGTCCTTCCCTTTCGCCTGTCCCTCCTGAGGTACCTCCCCACCCCACACCCCCAATTCTCATTCCGGGGCAAAGTGTCCGGCAATTTGTCCTCTCCCGTCCCACTCTCGGCTGCTTGCAAGGCTTCCCTCGTCCCCTTGCCTAAAGGGGTCTGGACAGTCCAGAACGCTCAGTGTAGAATCGAGCTGGAGACCTCCGGCGGGGACCCACCTGCCTCAGTGGGACCCAACGGACGGTGCGGGAACCCGGGGACTTGGCTCCTGGACCCTCGGGTGGCCGGGGAGGGGGCTTAGGGAGACAGTGCAGAACGACCGGTCGCTGGCGGCAGAGGAGGCGGGAGATCGAGGCTCGCTCTCCCCGGCTGGGGAGAAGAGGCTGCGAACGAGGCTGAGCGCCGCCCGCTGCCAGCTCGGCGGATCCAGAGCCAGCGCAGGAGGCGCTGCGCGCTCGACCCGGCCAAGCCGCCGCAGCCCTCGTCCGCACTCGCTCCCTCGCTCGCTCGCTCAGGTTAGCTCTCGCACGCACCAGGCAGGAGAAGCCCTTTGTCTCCTAACTGGTTAAGTACAGAATATCCGGGAGATCTTTATGAAATGTTTTCCCTCCTGTCATAAATCATCTTGGCACTTCAGCTGATGTTTTAACTCTCTCCCTCCTTCGCTCTCTCCGCACCCTGCCACCTTCCTGGGTCTGCAAAAGGGCGGCTCAGGGAAGCCCGCGATGCGCTCTTGCAGCCGGTACTGGAGGCAACTCTGGCCCCTGCCTGCTGACCCTGGCGCCTGCAGAAGAGCCGCGGACTCAAGCCGCTGTCTCTCTGTCCGGAACCTAGGCTGCAGCTAGGTTGGGGGCCGAACGCGGCGGCCCTCCCCCTCACCCCCCGCTCCGACTCAGGTAGGAGGAAACTCCTATAAGGCCTCTTGCACGGGGGTTTTCAGAACTCCCTTCATCCTTGGGCCAGTTTGGGCCAGGTTCAGACCCACAGGGTTTCAAGCTCCCCACTCTTTAGAAGGTCGGATCTGCTGGGATCCTGGCATTTCCTCTCCTTCCTGGATCCTCCGGAGCCCAGTTCGTTTAATCCACTTGCGGAGTAACTTCTGGAAGGAAAAGTCTCCTCCCCACCTGCCCCCGCCTTCCCAGCTCTCAGCCCCACATCCCTTGGGCGGCCCAGGTGGTTCCCTCCGGCTGGAGATGAAAGACGCAGGGTCCAGCCCCGAAGGTCAGTCTCTTCCTCTCGAGACCTGCAGATGGCGCTCCTGGGTTTCCTTTGGCCTCACAGTCCCACGAACACGCACTAACTTGGTGTGGGGAGCGAGAAAGGAAAACCGTTCCTGGCAGCCTAAAGGGAATGGCTCTCGGGCCTGGGAGCAAGGGGCTCTCGGGTGATATTAGCTAGTACAGCTTCGGGCTTCTTTCAGGGAGGTAATTGAGTCACAATTGAGATGAGGGGGCCCCCCGGCATGGAAGAAGGGTCTTCTTCACTGAGAAGGAGCTCAATACTAAAGGAGCCCTTTGCCCCAGGTCTCCTTATGTTGGTCTAGGAAGTTGTCTTAGGGAGTCTGAACTCTTGGAAAAACTGGACAGTGGACAGCACCCCTGTCTGCACAGAGACTCAGATTTTTCTAGAATCAGCCAGCCATATCCTTAGGTTACACAAACTATGAAGAAGTCTGGGTGCAGACAACAGGCTTTTTTTACATACCAAGGAAGAGGGATTTTCTTCTCTTGTAAGGAAGGAGACAGTGCACAAAGTCTGCTGGAAGTTACGCTCACACACCTATACTTGACATGTACCCCCTGAGAAGTGAAGACCCTTCCATGACAGTCCAGTTCCCAGGTAGTCCCTGAGACTCCAGAACCCCACTCGCCCTGCTCCTGAGACACTTTTCCCTGCACTACGCCAGCTGGACATCCACCCTCCCACCAAGCCAGCCCCTGGCAGCTTCCTTTTTGGCTCCAGCCCATTCAAGGACCTAGAAAACCAAAGAGCAATATTCCATGATGATTAGAAACCCTTTTAGTCAAGCCCCTGCCTTCTCCCAGGGCTCCAGGCTGAAGGGCTGGCACAGATTACTCTCCAGAGGCGCTGGTCTCTCCCTCTGATGTTCTCTTTCCTGTTCTTCCCTTTCTTCTTCTATAGTCTTAGTAGAGGAGGAGAGGGGGAGAAAAAGCCAGAAAGGAAAAAAAGGAAAGAAGAGGAAAAGAAAGAAAAAGAAAGAAAACAACCCACCCCCAAACACAACCCGGGCTCCGACCTGTCAGGGTTGGTTGCTTTTCCCGTCTGCCTCTAAATGAACCTTTTCTCTCTGGTGTTTTCAAAGCGGCCCTTCCACCCCCCCAACCTAGGGGCATTTACACTTCAAACAAGGCGCCCGCCTCCCTGCGGAAATTTAAAGGCAAATAAACTTTTGGGGAGTTGCTCTGATACCCATCTCGGGATTTGCTTCATTAGCCGCCTCTGTGCATCTGATCTGCCCAATAAATCTTCCTTGTGGATCTCTGCTCCTTCACCTTCTCTGCTCCCTTCCCTGCCAGACTCGCTGGGCGCCTGGCGCCCCCGCCCTTGCCTCCTTCCTCGCTGATGAGCACTGGCTGCCTGACTCTCCGGCTGTCTCCTGCCTACTCTGCCGGGTGTAGGTGTCTTCGAGGCTATGGTCTCCACTGAGCTTCTCTCTCCTCCCCCACAGCATACACACGCAAAGGCGCCCCAAGCCAAGAGCAACTAGCACCCAGAGCTCCCAGATGCATTTCTGGGTAGACTGTGCTTGAACTGAAGTGCTCAAAACCCTGTCCGCTACCCCTAATTGCACCCTCTCCCTACACAATCCTTCGGCTCCTTTTCACGTTTCCCATGTAATTTACTGGACTGAATTCCCTAGTCTGGCCCAGTGCTTTCTGCCCTGGTGAAGAAAGGCTGAGGGTTGGCTGCCTACCCTCTGCAGGCAGGGCCCTGACCCAGGGCCTGGATGCCTGACCTGGAGCAGTTGGGGAAGGTGGCTGGGCCTCTGAGGGGAGGGGTTGGTGGGGGCCCAGGGAGCATCTCAGTCATGCCCCTCCTGGACACCTCGGCCAGCCTTCCTCCTTCCACTCCTTCCACCTCCAGGGGAGCGGCAAGGGGAGCCAGGGCTGGGGCTCTGAGTGAGGGGATTAGAAATTCCGAAATTAAATGTATCTCCCTAGGAAATGCTCCCCACAGTGCGGACCAAATTAAATGCATTAAAGTTCAAGGCGGGGAAAGCTGTTTAGAACCAAGGGGAAAAAACAAAACAAAACAAAACTAGTCCAAAGGGAAGAAAAGCGAAAACAGAGGAGGGAAGAGAGGAGGGTGGAGCAGAGCATCAGCTCCACAGCCAAGCTCCTTTTCAGAATTATTCCTAGTTTTGGAAGTCACCACCACCAGAAAAAAAAAATTACAAGAAAAGAAAAAAAAAGTTCGACTGACAATCTAAGTCTTGGACAGCCAAGGCCCACTGGCCCCCAGGGTCCCGGGGTGCCCCTGGGGCGCATCCTCTCTGGGATCAGGTCCCAAGCGGCAGGCTCACGCACTCGGGCCCCACTCCAGCTCGCCCTGACCAGCTCCGGCCCGACCCTTTCTCCTCCTCCTCCCGCTTCTCTCCCCGCCCCTCCCCCTTCCTAGCCCTCTGGTCACGTTGGAGGATGGTTTTTTTTTTTTTTTGGAAGAGCTTCTGGTACAATATGGAGCACCATGGGCTGCAATTTCACACTCCACGGCACATTCCCCCTAAAGCTACTTTCTTTTTTTTTCATCTAAGACCCCCTAATTTCTGCTTCCTCGCTCCCTCCCTTGCTCCCTCCCTCCCTCCTGCGCTCACTCTTCTTTCCCCGCTTTTGTTCCCAATATGTGGGCTCCCTGCGTGAAGCCCGGGGGGCCTGACTCCCGGCTGGCCCCGCCCGCTCTGTCTGTTGGTCCTGAGGAGGCCGGGCGCACGTGCTGCGCCTTTATCCTCCCCGGCCCCTCCTCCTTTAACCCGGCTTTTCCTCACAAGAGGTCCTAGCGACCTGCCGGCCCTTCACAGTCCCTTTGACGAGAAACGACAATGCAAGCCACTTGGCCACCAAAGCGGCCTCTTAGCGGCACGGGCCTGCCAGGTGGCTGCCGCCAGTGGGCCACAGGACTGGGGAGCAGGGAAAAAAAAAAACAAAACACAAAAACTGTCAAGCCAGGAGAAACTGGGCCAGCAAGGCTATAGGGTAGGAGGTAACGTAATGAATTCTCTGTACAACAGAGAACAAGCTAGAAGGCGGTGAGGGGGACACAAGAGGCCCAGTGAGGCTCTAGTACTCCAGGACACAGCCTGCCCTCCCCCTCTGCTTCTAGACCCCTGCACAGCTAAGGGGCCACTCACCCAGGGAAGGAGCAATAGCTTCCACGTGCACAGTCCCTTTGCCTCTTTGAGCCTCAGTTTTCTTGCCTGTAAAATAGGGATAATTCCACCTGTCTTGCTTCTCCATGGAGTTAGCCAATAGGAAAGCATTTTAAAAACCAACATGTCTACAGTAGATTGAGGAATAAGTGCCTAACTTTCTGAACACTTAACCTTTCACAAAGAGGGAAGAGAGGGATCTAGGCACTCGGGTAGGGCAGGGGGTGATGTTTCTCATCCAACTTCTACCCTATAAAGGTAAAGAGGATTCCTCACTGCTTTCCTTTCTGTGTTCCTCCCTTTCAGACTTTTTTCTTTCTGTTGTCGAAATGCACCCTTGTCCATGTTCATCACTCTACTTTTTTTCCCCTGCCTTTCTTCCATTCCCACTTCTTCCTGCGCCCCTCTCCCCACTGCAACTGCTAGAGGATCAGTTAAATACCCACCCCCACCCCTCGGCCAACAGCCCAGGTTAAGTGTGGCCTCAGGCGTGGTCCCCTTTGGGCAAAATGGTTGGGAGGAAGTGGCTTGCTGGTGGAGACAGTAAGGAAATCCCGTCCAGTTCGGTTCCAAACAAAGAAAGTTGTTCCTCCCAGGACCTGCAGTCAACCTGCCAAAGCCAGAGCGGAGATAAGCTGGCAGGGAGAGGCCTGACCAAGGGTAGGAGTGGAAGAAGGGAGAGAGGAGGAAAAGAAAGGGATGTGAAAGGTGCTGAGGGACCAGAGAAGGCACGTGTCTCTGGAAGGGCCTAGGAGGCTGGTTGGGGCCAAGCCGAGGTGCCCACCTGGCCATCTGCCCTCTTCACTTCCTCCCCCAGGGTGAGAGAGTCCCAGTGAGGCTGAGGGTCTGTGGCGAGTAATGATTAACCCTCTTCTCAGCCAGGCCCTGAGCCCTGAGCCTGACCTGGCTGGTGAAGGGCGATTGTGCCGGCGGACCTCGGACGTCCCCAGCGACACCTTCCAAGCCACCGCCAAGAAGGGGGCTGCGGAGGAAGGGGACAGAAGGTAACATGCGGAAAACCAAAAGGCAACGGAGTACAGGGCAGGGGGAACGCAACTTCAGATGCTGGGCAGACCAGGGAAGTGAAATAGCCACCGCCAACGTACAAGGAAAGGAAGGGGCCAAACGCGGGCGAGGGCGCGCGGCTCCGAGGCGCTGAGGAATAGTTCAAGAGGGGCGGGCTGAGTTTTCTTCGAGTTGCAGCAAGCACCAAATCTACTCTCTCGGATCCGTCCGCGGCGCTCCCGCCCTCCCTGCCTCCTCTTCCAGCAGCTGTGCGGACGTGAGGAGCAGGCGGAGAACGCGCCAGAGCCGAGAGCGGGTAAGGAAGGCAGGGGGAGCCCCGCCAGCCAAACAGGGAAGCCAGGGGCAGGGCCGCCCAGGCAGGGGCCAGGCTGCTCGGCGCCGCTAAGTGGCCGGAGACAAAGGACCGGAGCGGAGGGGAGAGGGTACCACGGTGGGGAGAGAAGGGCTGATGAGACGGGGAGAGTACCAAGGAAAAGGGGTCTCTCTGGGGACCGGCCGAGGGTCGTCTGCCCCTGTCGCCTCTGCCCACCCCAGCCTGGAACTGGGATGTCCCGGGGGCTCACTATCGCTTGGCTTCCAAGCCGGAGGGCCTGTGGCCTGGAATCGGGCAGCGGGGTGTTGCTGTGTCTGTGGGGTCGTGTGTTTGTGTGTCTGTGCGCGCGCACGTGCGCGCGCGCGACTCGGTTTAAGGAAGGGGGGAGGGGTGGAGAGGGGAGGGCCTTCGCCTTTGGGTCAGACCCTTATCCCTGGCTGCCACAAGCCTCCGCCCTCTATCCTGCGCGGTCCAGAGCGGTCCATCCACCGAACTTGAAACAAAAGGGCTTAACCGAATCCCTCTGGAGTCGGGGCACGAACTCTTTCTAGAGAAAGTGCTTTGGTCTGAGACTTTAAGGGTTACCTGCATCCAGGATTGTTTCTTAACTTTCTGCAACTGTTCCTGGGAGGAGGGGCGGGGAGGGTGGGGGGAGATACAAAGTATATCTCAGACAGAGAAAAAGCCCAGGTCTCAGTAGTTCACTCCGGCTATGTCTGAACAGGCTGGTCGGGAAGTCTAAGACCTGCGGATAACGAAGGTAGAGAAGAAACTGATGGAGAGAGGAAGCCTCTTTCAATTTCTAAATCTATGGAGAATTTCTGATGTGTCTCCTTGAGGGCTGAACGCCTCTTGGTGAAGGGATCCTGTGAGTGTGTGAGTGTTGTGAGGGTGAGAAAGATCTGTGAGGCAGGTGGAGGAAGTGTCTAGGCAAACAGCTGTGTCCCAGGCGGGGCTGAGATAGGCGCTCAGGACCCATACCCAGCACCTCCCCCTCCCCTCTCTGCCTTCAGCCGAGGCTGCACCGAGGCCAAGGCCTCCGCAGCCTCTTCCAGCGGGGCCGCCAATCAATCCTGCAGGTCAACACAGCAATTAATAACGGGGTGAGGAGGCCTGGCAAATGAGGGCGGGAGGCGTCAGGCTGTGTCTCCCCCAGGCCCCGAGGGCCCGGCTGCAGGAGTAGGGAGTAGGAGGGGTGGGGGTGGGGGTGGGGGATAAAGACCCCTGAGAACTCAGCGTGGGCCCAGAGCCACAGGAGGGAGAGGCAGGGGATCAGTGACAAGGAGGCAGAGAACCTGCTGGGTCAGGCCAGTGGAGTAAAAGGAAGGTTATTAAATAAAGGACTTATTTTTATGGTTCTGAGAGTAGAGGCGTCGATGGCCAAAAACCACAATTGACCTGATAGCCGATCCTTTCCAGTTACCCCCTCCCTCGCTTTATCCTGGTGGTCTTCGCTGTTTCCGGACAGGCTCAGCGATACTAAATAAAACCCGCCTCCTTCGCAAACCCGTCTGCGCCGGTTGCGCCAGCGCGTCCTCCAGGCACGCTCGCTCCTGCGCTTCATTTTGAACCAGCCGTATGGGTCTAAGAGGGGACCCGGGGCCCTCTAGGGCACGCAGAGTCCTGGTTTGTGCTGTGCCTCGGCCAGAGGTGTTCAAAAAAGAGGGGAGAGCCGAGGGACCGGAGGAAGGCAGTGAAAAAAGAGTGAAGGCGCCTTGGAAGGGAAACATTTCCTTGCTCAGACCCAGCCCTGCCTCCTGCCCTGTTCCGCAGCTCCTCCCTACCCTTCCCCAAGGCCCGGCTGGGCTGGCGGGAATGTGATCCCCGCGTCGGCCAAAGCGGTGAAAGGAGGGAAGGGAAAATTGGAATGCTATGCGCAGCCGGTCTTCCCCGGCCGCCGGGCCGACCGCGCCGGGAGAGTGGATCATCGGGCAGATGCAGGTAGGCGCAGGCGGCCCTGGGTAAGCGCCCTCGCCTCTTGTGGAGTATCCCCAACGCCAGGAAGCTTGAAATGAGGGCCCGGAGAGGTGCCCCAGGATGCCCCCACCGCTCTGCCTTCTCCTTCCCGAGGCGCTGGGGATTGGGTCGGGCTGTGTCTTCCGGGAGACTTACAGGGACTGGGAGCCAGGTCCATACACCCCAGGCCTGCGAGGCGGTGAGAGCCGCCTTCCACGAGGGAAAATGGCAAAGTGGGAGTGTCGTGAGCCTGAGCAGACAGGACCGGGAAGGAAAGAGGGGTGGGGGCAGGAGGCGGTAGGAGGCAAAATAAATAGATTCAGAGGGAGAGAGAAGCTCTGTGCAGGAGGGGAAGAAAGGGGGAGAGAGGTTCCCAGGAAGGCCCAGCCATTAGGTCTGTCCTTGGGCTGCATATTTATACGGTCGAGGGGGTGCACAGATGGGCTCTCAATTGAATTCCATCTTCAACACCATCAGAGATTGATTTTGTACTCGCTTTTAATTTTGCCATAATTAATTAGATCATTACAACTGTTTGCTATTGATCTCCCTACTTAAACCTCTGGTGCGGAGGGGTGGCCCAGATCCCTAAAAGCCCAAGAGGCCCCAGTTGACACTCTTGAGGACCCAAGTTCCCCCAGTGAGGACAAGGCCCCCAAGAGGGAATGGAGGTAGCCGAGGGACTAGGCCAAGAAGCTACAGAAAGGGCAGTGCTGAGGGTGGATAAGCAGTTGAAAGAACTAGAGCCTGAGCTGGTAGATGTGGGGAGGAGGGAGAGGAAGAAGGTGATTTGGAGAAGGAGAGGAGTGAGGCAAAAAGGTCTGGAGTTAGTCCTTGACCTCTGTGGTATTATTTGAAAAACTCTTGGAAACCTGATCCAACCCTCTCCCTCCTTGACAATCTGAAACTAAACTTGGGTCCCTGGCTTTCCACCCTGTACTTCATCAGGAAACCTAGTGGGCAGACAGTGGAGGTGGCCGGCCTGGGGGAGGGAAAAGAGAGAGGGAGAACAGCCTTCCACTGCCTTAGCCCGTTGGGTAAGAGCTTCAGATTCTCCTCCCTACTCGGGTCCCCTGGGGCCTGCCATCCCTCTTCTTGTCCCAGGCCTCCCTGGAGTTGTTTATTTTGGGAGCAACCTTCTCTCCACACACTTTACCTACACCAGTGCTTACACTCTCGCTCATACTCAAGTACACAAGACCCTCACACATGTGCACAGACACTTGTGCACACAGCCTGTCCCCACCCACTAGCACACAGGCACATGCACCCACATTCCATCCCCACTAAAAACTAAGGCCTTCCCAGTGCTCCCAACTTGGGGGAAGTCGGGTAAAATATTTCTACACTGAAGGAAAGCAAAGCGGAAAGATCAAGTCCTAAACGCAAAGCAAGAGAGCAAAGGCCAGATTCTGCAAAGAGACCAAGAGAAGTTGTAAAACTCACGTTTTCTGGGTGGAAAGTTTTTCGTCGGTTTAGAGGACACTGGGACGGAAGGCGGGAGGCCTCAGCGGTGGGAAAGAGGCCCCAGGGCCCCAGTCCCCAGCCGTGCCGCCCGGCAAGCACCAGAAATAAAGAGAAGTGGAGTCCTCAGTTGGCCGCCCCCGTGCGTTTCAGTCACCCCCTTGCCTGTGGCGCCTCAGGGTCCTCCTCGCTCTTACCTGCCCGGCCCGCGCGCTGTTCCATGCTCTGCTCCCCGCCGCTGCCGTCTGGGCCTGGGTCTCGCTTCTCGGCTTCTCTGAGGCCCGACAGCGCGTCTCGCCTTTGCCGCCGCCGCCCTGAGATCTGGGCGCAGTCACCCAAGACCGAGCGGCTCAGATAACCTGGGCTGCACGCCGCCTTGGCTGTGCGTTCCGCTCGCGCCCGCGCTCACCCAGCCGGCCGCGCCGAGGCACAGCCACGCGCCCGAGACGCCCCAGGCTCTCCGTCCCGCGCACACGCGCGCACACGCACCCCGGCCCAGCTCGCCGCAGGCAAGCCGCCGCCGCGCTGCCGCAGGCA
>NW_011495018.1:29485395-29493609 GCF_000754665.1 Bison bison bison
TCTTCGCTGTCACTCGCTCCCGTCAGTCGCCAGCCTTACACGCAGGGGCGTCTTCACTCTCATGCGTTCCCCAACTTTGTGCGTTCCTCTTCTCCACGACGCTCAGCGTTCGCCCCCTGCCACTTTCTCCACCAGCACTTGCTCCGCCGCCTGCCACACACGCCTTAGTCTTAATACATGTTTCCAAGATTCCTACAGACGCACCCCAACTTTCTTGGGCGACATAATCACTCTTTGTCGCCAATACATTGTGGAACTGCTCGCTAAATCCCTTACAAGCCTCTCCTGCTCCAAATTTTCTTTCCATTCTTCATTAAAAAAAAAAAAAAATCAGAATAAAAGGAAAAGGTTCTGGCTTCCCTGCCTTCAGGAGATGAGGCAGGCTCAGAAGAAAGGGAGAAAGCCCAGAAACCTCCCTGGCTCCGGCTGTGCTCAGAGGCCCACCCGTCTGAACCACCCCCTTCCGCATTATTCTGGTCTTCTCACTCCAAGTTTCTTGGACTCTCAGATTCACACCTCTCAAGCACACTCATGCTTTCCATCCCTGATCAAAGGCTCACTTGAGCTTTGTCCCACTTCGGGGCTCTCCCAACCTGGAATTTACACCTCTCACACCTTGGTCACAAGTTCTCCCTCAAACTTCTACACCACTTTGCCCACACACACCCTCTTATACTCCTTCTTACACACTCACACACTTCTCAAGCACCACTACTCCCACTTCTACCCCCCAGGAACTCTTTTCTCATCTGCCCCATTTCACACTCCCACTCACTTGCTCTGGGCCTCCCACTCTCTTGCAGCCTTTGCTTACACATGCTGAGTAACACTGAGAAG
Organism: Bison bison bison; assembly: GCF_000754665.1. Lineage (NCBI taxonomy): Eukaryota > Metazoa > Chordata > Mammalia > Artiodactyla > Bovidae > Bison > Bison bison. Next base: position 29,486,233 of record NW_011495018.1, read on the forward strand.
CAGGCAAGATAAGTGCTGGGTGAGCCCCAGTGTGCAGGCAGAGGTCTGTGGCTGGTCCCATCTCCTGCACAAACACCTCCAGGCTCCAGGCAGAAGGCACCAAAGCAAGGACCGAGGCCCAGGTCCGAAAGGCCTACCAAGACCACTTAGCAATGGATGCTCTTTAGCGAGAGTCCCAGATACTTCAGTTGAAGTTCCTTCAAAAAGATTGTGCACCTCAGGACTGGAGAGGCATAGGCACCCAGAGGCCAAACCCATATAATGGCTCCCCAACTTAAAAAAAAAATTTTTTTTTGCCACGCACAGGTTTTGGGATCTTAGTTCCCTGACCAGGGGTTGAACCAGGGCCCTTGACAATGAAAGCTTGGGGTCCTAACCACTGTACCACCAGGAAATTCCCCTCCCCAGCTTAAATTAAAAAAAAATCATACTCCAGGACCATGAATCTCTACTTTTTCAGGCAAATCATGGCCGAGTTACCATCTCACCACCAGTGTGTAATTTAAAACATCAGACATTGCTGGGGTTTCTTTTCTTCTTAACTTCTTTTTAAAAAAATCAAACAATGATTTTCCAATATAAGCGTATGGAAACTTAGAAGTAAAAAAAAAAAGTTTTTGCTTTTTGTTATACACAGAACACTATTCCCAAGGACAAGGATGGGAGAGCAATGTGTATAAATGAAACCCTAGTCTATCCCCTCCCCCCAATGCATTCTCACGCTGTTATTCCATTACACACAAGTGAGATGTTCACACACATAGACTCTGTCACCCACTCACATGGGCCATGAGCTGCTGAGTCACACCTCCTCTGCAAGGCTCTTTGTGCCTTTGTTACCACTTCTAAAATAGTGATGATAATCCTTGCCCTTCTCCCATATTTCTCTTGAGAAACTTGGGTGAAAATGATTGATAGAATGTGAAGTGTGACCACAGACATATTCATTGCTTTTATTCCTGTGTTTTCAGAAGCAGGAACTGAGACCCAGCATTACACACACACACACACACAAGCAGGGAGGCACCCAGTGGGGAATCAGGTGTTTTGAACTGGGGACACTCGCATACACAGCTTAGTGTCCCTGCCGGCTCCTGAGCCAGCTTGTCACAGTTACCTGAACACAGGGCCCAAGGTTGGGGCAGTGCCAGGACTGGGGCCTAGGCCCAGGGGAAGGCAGCTGAACCCATTGTGCTAAGCAGCCTGTCGCATACCAGTGGGACCAAGAGGAGGAAGTTTTCTTAGCTCTTGGCTCTGATACTTTTGGAGGTTTGGGAATTCTGGAGACCTGCAAAGTGATGCCAGTCAAAGGGCAGGCCCTGTACCTTAGCCTCCCTCCAGCCTTCTCTTTGTCTCCCAGGCCTCACCCCTGTCCTACACAGTCTCTCAGGGCCCTCCTGCTCATTGCCCGCCTCATTGATTGAAAGTCTCTCTCAGGTTCTCCAAGGAGTCCCAGGAAAAATGATCCGCCAGCCTATTGATTCTTCATTAGAATTACATTTTCACGTGTGCTAAATTGGTTTTAAAAGCTTTTTCTATTGTTATTGTCTTGTCAGACCCTGCGGTCCAGGGCAAACCAAGTTAAAACGTTGTGGCTTCTTAGAGAAAAAAAAAATCACCGGGGCCAGGTCTGTGATTACTTGCTTTCCTGCCTTATTGTTGTCATGATGACAATTGTGATTTGCTTTAAGTATCTTTAGGAAAAGAGCCCTGCAGGAGGCCACTCTTGTCAGACTAGGGCTGGCTAGGGGTGTGAGGGGGTGGATGTGTGTGGAGAGGGTTCTGAAGCCCATGGAGGAAGGACACAAGAGTAGTTTTTCTTTCTTTAAAAATTAAACTTAGCACTTGAACCTGTATTAATTGCTTCTGGGACAAGAGGAAAGGTGAAAGTTTTAGAAATCACTTTTATTTTCTCTATCTCCTTCCAGATTGAACACAGGAGAAACAGAAAACACAACCTCACTTATTCTAGCTCCCTGCCCGTTCCCCTAAATAACTGGAGAGGGGGTGTGTCAGTATTTCACAAAGTGCTGAGGGCGAGGTTGCAGACTTCTGCTTTGTCGTGGGGCAGAAGCCCAGTCACAAGGATGCTTTTAATCATTACACTTTGTGCTGGGGGAGGAATGAATCCAAATGAGGGTAGAGAAGAGGGAAGAGAGAGGTAGGGATTCCTACAGAGAAAGGGGGCTGGGGGCCCAGACTATCAGAGAGAGACACACAAACAGACACAACCCAGAGTCAGTCTGATGGACTATTCCTTGCAGAGAAGCAGAGGATAAAGAAGAATTCAAGGGAGGAAGAAAGGAGGAAGAAAGAAGAGGGAAAAGAGGGACTGAGAAAAGGAAACGTATAGAGGAAGGGAAAGAAAGTGAAAAAGGTAGGCAGAGGAGCAAGCCCCGGGGAGCTGGCAGCCCCTCCAGCCCCGCCTTCTTCCTGGCCTGGCAGCCGGAGGCTGTCCTGGGGTGTGGGTACAGGGCGGCTGCGGAGCCCAGGCAGGAGAGCCGAATGTCTCCGTGATGTGTTTATCCCCTAATCAGTTCATTAGTTATAAACAACATGACATTAGAAGTTAGGAGGCAGTTGATATTAATTTTTATTTAACTAGTTGATGTTTAATCCGTCACGCCAGGCTGGGTAGCAGCGAGAAAGATCTTCCTGACACAAAACCAGTTAGAACTTCATAAGGCGCAATCAGTGTCCGCGCGTTGAAACAAACAAGAGAGACAGAGACAGAGAGATAGGGAGAGACAGAGAGACAGAGGCAGCCTCGCCAGAAATGGAGGCTGCTAGGCGGCGGGGGCGGGGGAGGGCAGGAGAGAAGTAAGCTGGAAAGGCTGAGAATACAGAGAGGACTGCTCGGGCGAGTGGCTGGCAGTCCAGAACTGAGCCCCAGGCCCAGCACTGCCGGAGGCAATACTAAGGGGCTCAGCGCCCCCCGGCATGCCCGGTCCCAGGAGCGGTGGGGCCATGAGCTAGGGGCCCTGCCAAGCCCGGCCGCGGCCACCAGCAGCCTTCGGCCATGCAGTGCTTTGGGTGTCCGGCGGTCTGGAGAGTGGTCAGAGGCTAAAGTCCCAGCCAGGCTCGGCCCAGACTTTCCCATACGGTCCTCTCCGAAGCCCAGAACGCCGTCCTGTCCTGCTCCAGGAAGAGCGGCCGGCAAGGAGGGAAGTAGGGAAAGGCGAAGAGCCCGTGCCCAGCGGCTCAAGTCTGACAAAGTTTGTTGCGATCGCAAGCCAGAGCAGGATGTGTGTGTGTGTGTGTGTGTGTATGTTGGGGTGCTCGGCGGTGGCAAAGGGGGAGGAAGCGATCGACAGTCTAGCGATTCTGCAGGCGGGAAAGGGTTTTCCTCCCAAGTTGGCCAACCCCTCCAAGAGCGTCCCCGGTGCTGGACTCCCAAGTAGAGACCAGGCTGTGTCGGTCGCGGGTTCCTCGGGTGGCCTTGCCCAGTTAAGCTCCCTTTTCAACCCCGCCCCCAAGCACGAGCTGTTCGGCTTTTTCCACCTTCACCCCGGGCACCGGCCGGGCACTGGCTCGGTCACGGCTCGGTGACCCGGCACGGACGGGGAAGGGGGGTGGCTCGGGCTGTAGTTTTCCGCCCTCGCGAGGGACACTATTTGGAGGGGCCGAGGCATCCTCACCCGCGCGCAGACTCAAGCCGAGCATCTCACCATTTGCATGTTAATCTGCCTCCACCGCGAAAAGGAAATCGCTGAAATTCCGAAGAAAATTGCCTCTCGCCAGCGGTTAATAGTTAACTCAGACGGGAAAGTTCCCAGGGAAAGGCGAATGATGGGGCGAGTGGCGCAGGGGAGGCGGCCTGGGAAGGCTGCGGCCCGGCTCCGGCCTCTCCCCTAGCCCGGCGCGCCCTCTCCCTTCGCCCGGCGCGCCTCCCCTCCTCGGGGCGGCGCGTCCCCCACCCCATAATTAGCATCGTTTAGTTCACAAAACCCTTCCTGGGAGAAATCTGTTCCCTCGTTCCGGGGCTCAGTTCAGCACCTGATTCCGCCGGGTGAGGCGAATAAATCACGCGGTGGTGGCGGCGGCGGGAGAGCCCGACCCGAGCCCGCCAGACTGGGGCAGCCGGGAAAACGAAAAAGTGAGAAAGAGGCGGCCAAGTCACGAAAAACGATTTAGGGAGATGGTGCAGCCCTCGCGCAGGGAAAGCGAAGGGTCAGGGAGGGGAGATCCAAAGAAAGACAGGGACTCAGAGGCAGAGTCGGGACCAAAATAGAAGAGGGAGGTACAGAAAAGGACCGAGAGAAGAGAGGCAGAGACAGTGAGAACAAAAAAGCGAACGAAAAGGAAGGGAAAGGGGGAGGTTAGGGAAAAGGGAGGAAACAAAAGAATAAAGGAAATAAAAGAAATCCAAAAGATCAAATGCTTTTGTTGTTATATCAAAAAAAGAAAAAAACAAAACTCCCCTGCGAGGCTCAGCTGTGGAAGCGCGCCCCGCGGCGGCCAGTGCTCCCTGCCCAAGGGCCGAAGACCCGGGAGCGCAGTTTGCGCCCTCAGCGCTCTAGGCCGGGTCGGCGTAGAACCCGACTCCCGTTTGAAGTTCCAGGGCACGGGGCGCACAGGAGTATCTGCCCTCGGAAGCAATGGAGTTTGCGTGTGGGATGTCCTCCTGGATAGATGGCCGGGAGCGGATGAGTAAATAAAAGGCGCACGGCTCTTTCTTGGGCGCGCACTGGGCACCAGGAACTTTCTGCCCCAGCACGAAGGGAGGCAAGGACTGGGAGAGAAGAGGCTTCTGCTGCTTAGCTCAGAGACCAGCTTTCCCGTAGCTAGAACCCCCCTCCCACTACCACACATACTCTTTGGCAGGGTCCACCTGCTCCACCACCCGCTCCCCCACCAGCCCCCTTACAGATTCCTAGCGCCCAGGCGGGCTCTCAGGGGCACAGCTACGAGCAAAAAGTAACGCGTCGAGAACCGCGACCCGCACCAGCGGAGGGCGCATTTCCTGACTCTCCTTCCCGCGGCTAGAGAGGCGCGGCGCAGGTTCAGCTGGCTCTAGGGGCCTGGCACGGCATTGGGCTGCCCAGGTCAGAAGTTGGGGAGGAAGAAAGGGAAGAAGAGAAAGAAGCGGGGGAGGGGGTAGGGAACGTGCAGAAGAGAAGCAGAGAGAAATGAAAAGTGGAAATGCGAGCTGGAGGGAAAGGCAGAGCAAGGGTGTTAGGGAGCGTCTCCCCTTCGGTCTGACCCTCGTGGGAGTGCTCCCTCCCAGGTCTCAGTCATTTCGAGCCCCTGTCATCTGGCCCTTCCTCAGGACGCCAGGCAGGAGACGGAGACCCGGAAAGGCCTCTGTGCGCGTGTGAACAGAGGGTGAGGAGAGACAGACTTCCCTGCCAGCCGGGCAGACCCCAGGATGACAAGCATTCCCAAAATTTCCAACCTTTGGGACTTCCGGGTCAATGTGGTCCAGCCCACTTCGCCCCTCCTCCAGGCTTCTACCCCTTCCTCCTGTCTTGTTCCTCTAGCCTGCTCAGCCACTGAGCTGACTAGAGGAGTTGGGGGGGCGGGGGGCGGGGGTTAAATACCTCCAAGAAGAAAACCGGTAATTCAGTCAATTCCAACTTTTTCACAGGGACAGGAGAAACTGATATCTAGACCAGAACAGTTTGGGCTGGGGAGGAGGCAGTGACCAAGCTGACTTATGTGGGAAAGCACTGGTCAGTCAGTCAGTACGACGTGGGGCTGCTCTGTGATGGACACTGGGTTTATGGTACTGTACCCCAAGTTCGTATGCCTGAGGCACAGTGAGGCCGAACAACACCAAAACGTTGGGAATTCGGAGCAGAAAAAGGTTTATTGCAGGGCCATGCAAGGAGAAAGGGTGGGTTATGACCCCATCAAAACCCTGAACTACGAAAGGTTTCAGCAAAGCATGTTTAAAGGCAAGGTGAAGAAGGGGCGTGGTTGGTTGTTGCAAACTTTCTGGTGGTGGAATCCTTTGTTCTTGCAGCTGTCCATGTAGGTCAGGTCCCTATAAATCTTCAACAAGGCAAATGCTATTCTTTGTTCTGCAACTTTGTATTTCTGTATGAATGGTAACGTGTTGTACCTTTAAAGACCAGAGCCTTGAGAATGGGCTATCCTGTATATTTCAGGCTACAGGCAACATTTTTAACTCAAAGCAAAAGCAACAGAATACAAAGATTGAAGTAAAATAAACATCTAATGTGGAGTCAGATTTTTTTCTTCCCTATTATTCAGTTCAGTTCAGTCGCTGAGTCTGACTCTTTGCCACCCCATGGCCTACAGCATGCCAGGCTTCCCTGTCCATCACCAACTTCCAGAGCTTGCTCAAACTCAGGTCCGTCAAGTTGGTGATGGCATCCAACCATCTCATCCTCTGTCGTCCCCTTCTCCTCCTGCCTTCAATCTTTCCCAGCATCAGGGTCTTTTCCAGTGAGTCAGTGTTTTGCATCAGGTGGCCCAAGTATTGGCTACAGCTTCAGCATCAGTCCTTCCAATGAATATTCAGCACTGATTTCCTTTTGGATGGACTGGTTGGATCTCCTTGCAGTCCAAGGGACTCTCAAGAATCTTCTCCAACACCACAGTTCAAAAGCATCAATTCTTTGGTGCTCAGCTTTCTTTATAGTTCAACTCTCACATCCATATATGACTATTATATTTAAGTAGATAAATCACACACTGGCTCTGCTTTTAAGGAGGATATCACCTGGTGGCAAAAAGAAAGTTTTTGCCAAGAAACTCCAGAAAGTGTCACAATATGGACTGGAAGGGTGACTGAGACACAGGGGGTGTCAGAGAATGCTTTGTAAACAGATGAGGTCTTGCAAGATGATAAAATGTACACCAAATGCGGGGGATACCTGGCTGAAATATTCCCAGGCAGAAGATCAGGAGCAAAAGCGTGGGGAGGGGGCAACAACCCACCTAGCTGGGAAACTGCAAAGGATTCTGTGAGGCCAATATGGATGTGAGAGTTGAGTCAAGGGGAGCAAGGTTGCGAGGTAGGTAGGGCCTAGATCAAGGAGCACTTTTGCAAAGGAGTTTTGATTTCTCATTTAGGCCATGGAGTGTCATTGGAAGATTTTATACAGGGAAGAGAAAAGATCTGATCTGGAGAGGAAAGACCACTGCAAATGTAGATGGTGGGCTGGAGGTAGAGAAAGCAGCAGAGACTGGGAAAACTGTCTCAGCAAGAGAAGATAAGAGGTCTTGGAACAAAAACGTCTGAGGGAAATAAAGAAGAGAGGGTAGATGTGAGAAATGAAGGCAGGATGGTCAAGACTCAGGCACAGATTGGATGTGTGTGTATATTGTGGGGTGAGATGATAAATTAAGGTCTGTCTGGGTCTCTGGGTAACTTAAGTCTCAACTCTGATCCCTCTCCTCCCCCTCCCC
>NW_011495018.1:29493709-29494868 GCF_000754665.1 Bison bison bison
CCCATCCCCTTGCAAACCCTTCCCTTTCAGTGGTTATATAAGTGGAAACCCCATGTATCATATCTGGAGGCAACTCTTTCCCCCTTGTCTCATGCACCCTTACCAGGCAGTCCCATGTACATCACAGGAGAGGAAATTCTCATTAACTCTAAGACAGAGAAAGCAGCATCTAAGAGTGAAAGATGGAGCTGAGGTAGACCCCTCCCCTCTTTCAGTTCCAAAGCATACCAGTTTTCTGGTCTTGGGCACATCCCTCGAACTCCTTGTGCCTAAGTGTTCACATCTGTAAAGTAAGGACAGGATATTTGACTTGGGGAATTATTGGGTGGTATTAAACATGGGGTATAGTAACCACTGACATATAGAAGCCCACCCCATGCCCAGACCTCTCGGCAAACACTGATTGAGCATTGTCTCATGCACAGGCACAGGGTGTCAGTGGGTATAAAGAGCAGTAATATAAAGATATTCGGGGAAGTTGTTGATCCAGAGGGAAGACCAGGTGTCTGACTGGAACAAAATACTAAAAACCAATATGTCTGAGAGCTTACTGCATGTCAGACATGCTTTGCATACATTAATTCTGTGCGTTCTGCCTACTATTTATTCCTAACTACTTTAAAGATGAGGAAACTGAGGCACAGAGAGTTTCAGTAACTTGTCCACAATCACACAGCGAATAGGTGGCAAAGGTAAGATCTGTACCCAGATACTGCCTCCATAACCTATGCTCCTAAGCACATGCTATGCCAAGTATTCCTAGGGCCCACTGCGGAGTCAGAGAGAAAAGAGACACAGGCTGTGGTTCAGAGGTTGGGTGGGTCCTTCAGCACATCCAGTTGGTGAAACCCAGGAACCCTTCTCCCCTCTTCTTCCAAATCCTCATACCTTTCACCATCTCTATATTCTTCTCTCTCCTCTCTTCTCTCTCTCTCTCCTCAGAGCCTTTGAATCTGGAAACCCAGAGTTAGCTCCTGTGACCTGGCCAGCCAATTCTGTGAGGCTGCAGGGCCAGCAGCCCTCACCCAGCCTTGCAAGAAGCTGGGAGCCCCACCCTAAGAGTTTTCCAGCCAGGCCTTGTCCCTTCCCATGAGACCTCAGGCTTTTCCAGCTTCCAGGCCAGCAACCTCAATATGGGGTGGGGGTGGGGGTGGGGGGC
>NW_011495018.1:29494968-29496289 GCF_000754665.1 Bison bison bison
GGGGGGCTCCCTGCCACTGGGCTTAGCCTCTGATCGGGCCTCGTGGATCCTGATCCTGAGCACCAGCTGTGGCAAGAATTCCCTGGATTGAACCTGATGCCCTCCACCTACAAGCCTGACCTGGGTTGTCCCATTTGAATCCCCATGAGCTGGGCCAAAGCACCCTGGGAACTGCAGAGGAGCATGAAGGACCCTACTCATGAGCCCATCCTCATTACTGGCTCTTCTGGGTCCACAGAACAGCCACTGTGACAGGTACCTTTCCCCTATATGCTAGAATCATCCTATAGTTGCTCTTTTCCCTAAGCCTGCAGAGGTCTGTCTTTTTCTTCTTAGAGCAGGCGTTATCTTTGCCAAAGGCAGAAATTGAAGAAGTTCTGGAATAATCCAGGACTGTGGAAACTATCTTTAACCCTTCCAGTAAGAGTGAGACAGAAATGAATGTGTGTGGCAGGAGGAGGGTTTTGGGCCTTTGGGTTTGGAGGGGTCTCATTTTTTTTTTTTTAACTGGAATTTAACCAATTCCCCACCTATTACACCGAATGGCCTTTTCTCAATGATCTGTGAGTTCTTTAAAATACTCACTGTGGCCAGGCAGATATTATACCCAAAGTGCCAGTGCTGTGGAGCAAAACCATTTATGAACTTTTGGGTGTCTGCCTTCCCAGGTTGCAGCCCAGTCTTTTGAAAATCTTCCTCCAAGATGGACAATGTGTTAGGCAATACGCTGGGTCACCCAGAACAGACACTAGGAATGAAGGTGACTGCATGGATGTGAATTAAGAGAGAGTTTTCTCTGTTGTTTCCTCCTCCGCCCTCCACCCCCCACAGCACTTGGTCAAGGGAAGCTGTCTGAGGGGTGGCGGGGGTGGGGCGGAGAGAAAGGCTGCCTGCAGCATCCTTAAAGTAAATATATCCCCTCCCAAGAACAAATTATTCTCTTAGTTTCCTCCTCTGAGTGAGGAGGCTCATCCATTCTGCCCGGCGAAACTAAAGAAATAAAGCCCCCAGCACAGCTCCTGGCACACGTAGGGGCTCGCATAAATGCTATTGTTCTTTTCGTTTGTCTCTAAAGGAGCCCCGCACTGCATCAGTCACAGGCTTGGGGTTGACGGGTGGGAGCTGGGAGCCCTGAGGGTGAGCTTCCTGCCGCAAAGCCGCGCCTCCTGGACCTGGGGCTGCGGACCCGACTTGTTCCCCTGGCGCAAAGCTGTACGTTCGGCTGCGCAGGCGCGCGGACCAGGGCTAGAGGTTGGACCACAGGTCAGATGCGGGATGGAGATGAGGGATGCGGACTGCGCTCGGAAGCCTCTGCATCCTC